>NC_052053.1:95380936-95685436 GCF_903992535.2 Arvicola amphibius
TCGCTCTGCCTCAGCTGTGGGTAAGTGAGAGCAGCCCTGCCCGTCCTCCAGCTTGGAGGCAGAAGCTGAGAGTATTGCTCCTGACTTGGGTGTGTGGTCCAGCCACCTGATTGCTAGTTAAATTAAAGACTGGGGGGGTGGGGGGAGTTGGGTGGGCAAGATGGCTCAGCAAGTAAAGGTTCCTGCTGCTAAACCCGAAGACCTGAGTTTGATCCCTGGGACTCGTGTGGTAGAAAGAGAGAACTGACTCCCACAAGTTGTCCACCTCTGCTCAGAGAGGGGGG
Organism: Arvicola amphibius; assembly: GCF_903992535.2. Lineage (NCBI taxonomy): Eukaryota > Metazoa > Chordata > Mammalia > Rodentia > Cricetidae > Arvicola > Arvicola amphibius. The sequence continues at coordinate 95,381,221 of NC_052053.1, forward strand.
GGGAGAAGGGGGAGAGGAGAGAGAGAGAGGAGAGGAGAGATTAAAAATTAAGAAAATAGATTCCCAGGTACTGGTAAGGCCTCATGGTGCACTTCCAATAAAGTCCAGGTAATCCTCCTGGTCTGGAGATCACCTTTGGCGCAGTGAGGGCTTCAGGAATGCTTGTTAGGAGAAGCTGCCTGAAGCCCGGTGTAGATCTGAGTGGTTGGCTTCTGGTGTAGGCAGGGGCTGGGTTGCCTGCTTTTCTCTGGTTCTTTAGCCCCACATTTCAGGGGTGGTTGTTTTTTTATACTATTCTATTTCTTCAGCTAGTGCTCAAGTGTCCCATCCTCCCTCCCTGCTGTGTACAGAGCTCTGTGATAGGTACTGGGTAGTTATTTTCTTCATAAAGACAGATCCTTAGAACACAGCAGAATTTTCTAAGGAACATTCAGAATTGAGGCCAAGACCCCCCAGGGGAATCTTGCAGGATCCAGGGATCTTCCCTGGATGGATCTGGGGTGTGCCCTTGGCAGTGGTGTATTCACAAGGCTCCTGCGGGTATTCTGAAGTGTGCTGTAAGCTGAGAGCATTGGGTTAGAATAATTCTCCACCTTCAACCTGGAACACCTTTAGTCATTCAGTACAGGCTGTGGGTCAGCAGGACTGGATGGGGCCTGAGACACGCCTGTGTCCTGATGAAGTTTCCGGGTGCTGCTGCTGCTGTCTGTGGACCCCACCTGGCTGCAGAGGGGTTGGAGCAGTGACTCACAAATGCTCACATGAACAGAGGAACTCAGAGGGTGTTAAACTGCTTAGTTCCATTTCAGATTTAGTAGATCTGCAAAGAAATCTGAGAATTGGTGGTGGTTTTGAAACCTACCCAGGCGATGGTGACACTGCTTATAGACACTGCTTAGGGATTGTTGTATCATTTTAAGCTGTTGAGAGCAACTAAATCTCAGTCTTATTCCTTGCCTGATGGGTCCTGTGGATCTAAACATAGTGTGTTAAGGCCATGGTACCTGTAGACACGCTTCCAAATTCTCTTTACCTCTGGATTGTTCCCACCATCTATTCCATATCCTCCACCCTTGCCCATTTACAAGAGACCTGATTCTTTTTTTTTTTTTTTTTTTTTTGGTTTTTCGAGACAGGGTTTCACTGTAGTTTTAGAGCCTGTCCTGGAACTAGCTCTTGTAGACCAGGCTGGCCTCGAACTCACAGAGATCCGCCTGCCTCTGCCTCCCAAGTGCTGGGATTAAAGGCGTGCGCCACCACCGCCCGGCGAGACCTGATTCTTTATGAATGGCCTTTGGCCTTGAATTCTACACCTCATCCGAGGGCTACAGAACCATTTCTGACCTGGGTGAAAAGCCTCTTGAATCTACACAGAGGAACCTTGTCTCAAAAATCAAATAAAAAAGACAGTTGGTGGTGGCGCACACCCTTAATCCCAGCACTTGGGAGGCAGAGGCAGGCAGATCTCTGTGAGTTCAAGGCCAGTCTGGTCTACAAGAGCTAGTTCCAGGACAGGCTACAAAGCAAAAATCAAAACAAAACAAAACCCCACAAAAAAATGAAACAAAATTTTAAAAAGCTCCTTGAATTTACAGTGGAGGGTGGGGGCGTTGTGGGGCCTTCACTTGTGAAGGGCTCAGAAGGAGCAGTATTAGCTGCCGGTGTGACTTAACCTTCTCACTCTGCCTTAGTCCAGCAGGAGAAGATTGAGCACTGTTAGGTCATCACCTTTCATTCTGAGCATCTGCAGGATTTCTAGAATTTTCTGTTATCACAGGGAAACCCTAAAGTGCTGATCTCTGTTTCTGCCTTGTCAGCATGGTAGAGCTTGCTGTTCACTTGAAAAGTTTTTGTGGTTTATCAGTGAGCTTCCCCTCTATACAATGCCAGATTTGGGGGCTTGCTTTTCATTTTTACCTTTTGATAGCCATATAGTTTAATTTTCCTGTCTTAGTTGCTTTTCTGTTGCTGTGAAGAGATACCATGACCAAAGCAACTTACAAAAAAACAGAGCATTTAAAAGATTTGGAGCCCATGGTATCATGGGGAAGCATTGCAGTGGGTGGGGGAAGAGAGAGAGAGAGAGAGAGAGAGAGAGAGAGAGAGAGAGAGAGAGAGAGAGAGAGAGAGAGAACACTAACTGGAAATGGTGTGGGCTTTTGAAACCTCAAAGGCGGTCCCAATGACATACCTGCTCCAACAAGGCCATGCCTCCTAATCCTTCCCAAACACACCACCTGGGGACCAAGCGTTCAGACATATGAACATATTAGTACTATTCTTATTTAAACTACCCATCTCCATTTCATTCCTTTTGTATTTTTAATTTCTTGAGACCTGCTTAGCTTTCATCTCTAGTCAAGCTGATGTCTTCTGTCTCTTTCAATTTTCCTGAGGAGAGCCAGGTTGATTTTTCTCTTCCCCATTTCCCCATTCAGGCTAATGTTACTTACTCTCTGTTGTGACTGAGTATTGCAGAGGGCCTTGTGTGTGGGTAACCCACTCTCTGTGTGCAGGACCCAGGTCTGGTTTTGGCCCCATGCCTCTCAGATCCAGACACTTCCTTGTGAGGGATACTGTCGTCTCAGACCCCTCTCTCACTGTCATGTTTGGCCCCCTTTAGGGTTGGATGTAAGAACAGCATGAACCATGGCAAGGAAGGAGTGCCTCATGAAGCTAAGAGCCGCTGCAGGTACTCCCACCAGTATGACAACCGAGTTTACACCTGTAAGGTGAGTCTGTGGAGTCACTCAGTCCTCCAACCGGGAAAATTCTAGAAACCCTGTGGTGATCAGAATGAGAAACCCTTGATCCATCAGTGCCTACACCTCATTCTGGGGCCTCGTCTGTTTTTGCTCTTCTCTCCTGTTAAGCTCATGGCTAAGGATCATCTGTTCACTTCTGAGCAGAACTGCTTCTTAGGAAACTAATTTAGATCGATTTTTTTTTTTCTGTCTATGCCAGGCATATAATTTAGAGCATAGTTTTGGGTCCCAAGCTAATTCACAGTTCTTGTCATAGAAGGCATTCACTGACTTCTTTAGAGAACTGACCTCCTTCTGGGGTGCTAAACTCAAGGCATGTACCCCTCAGCTGGTGTGATTTGTGGGGTAGGGGTGTGAGGAGGTCGTGGGGCTCAGTATACCTAGAATAAACTGGCAGAGTACTCCATATTTCAGGCCTGCTATGAGAGAGGCAAGGAAGTCAGCGTGGTGCCCAAAACATCTGCCTCCACGGACTCCCCCTGGATGGGTCTTGCAAAGTATGCCTGGTCTGGGTGAGTCTGAACAGCACAGCTAGAGGTTTCTCCTGTTTGTTTTCTTAGCACCTGGCAGAACAACACTGTTGACTTGCCAACCTGCCTCCTTGTAGGTATGTGATCGAATGTCCTAACTGTGGTGTGGTCTACCGGAGCCGGCAGTACTGGTTTGGGAACCAAGATCCTGTGGACACGGTGGTGCGGACCGAGATTGTCCATGTGTGGCCTGGAGTAAGACCTGTTCATTGGCTTCCCTCCTGTCTCCTGCTTGTCAGTTATCCTGTGTTTGTGTCTAGAGAGCTAGAGCTTGCTCACAGTAGAAAAGTCAGCCATGAGTTTCAGCATGTTAGTGGTTTAGAAGGGCGATCTGCAGAGCCCATCCTATTCTTCGTTTCTTATCTCTTCATTGCATAATTGATAGGAGCTCAACCTTGGATGAAATAGTCATTCTCAACCAGCAAGTAAGACTTCATTTTGTATGTTCTTACTTGTTTTCCATATGCATATGTACATTTTTTAATAAATTTATTTATTAAGTATACAATGTACTGCTGGCAAGGAAGACACCAGATCTCATTACAGATGGTTGTGAGCCACCATGTGGTTGCTGGGAATTGAATTCGGGACCTCTGGAAGAACAGCCAGTGCTCTTACCCTCTGAGCCATCTCTCCAGCCCCTACATTTTTTTATATATGTTCTTACTGTTCATTTATTTATGTAGAGATGGGGCCTAACTATGCTCTTAGTCTGGCCTTGAGCTCCCAGACTCAAGTAATTTCCTTGCTTGAACCTTCTGAGTAGCTGAGACTTATACATGCCCCAACAATGCTTGACCAGTTAATTTTACATGCCATTTTTTCTGCCATTTTCTTTTTTTAAATTTTTTAATTAATTAATTTATTTTATACAGTGTTTCGCTTGCATGTCTGCTTACAAACCAAAAGAGGGCACCAGATCTCATTACAGATGGTTGTGAGCCACTATGTGGTTGCTGGAAATTGAACTCAGGTCCTCTGGAAGAGCAGCCAGTGCTCTTAACCTCTGAGCCATCTTACTAGCTCTATTTTAAATTATTATTTTTTTAAGATTTATTTATTGTATATACAATGTTTTTGTCTGGGTGCTGGAGAGATGGCTCAGAGGTTAAGAGCACTGGCTGCTCTTCCGGAGGACCTGAGTTCAATTCCCAGCAACCACATGGTGGCTCACAGCCATCTGTACTAGATCTAGCGCTCTCCTCTGACATGCGGGCATACATGGAGGCAGAATGTTGTATACATAATAAATAAATAAAAAACAAACAATGTTTTTGTCTGCATGTGTGCCTGCAGGTCAGAAGAGGGCTCCAGATCTCACTATAGATGGTTGTGAGCCACCATGTGGTTACTGGGAATTGAACTAACTAAGGACTTCTAAAAGAACAGCCAGGGCTCTTAACACTGAGCCATCCCTCCCTGCCTTTTTCTCATGCTAGTTTGACTAAGTACTGTGGTTTGATTTACCATTTCCTTATTTTTGACATTTATTCATTTTATGGTTTCCTTTTAATGAAAATGCTTTAGTGACTATCTGCATATGGGAAAGCTATTTCTGTGTTCTGGGAAATTGTGTGTGCGCGTGTGTGCACGCACACACACGTACATGCACACGTGCTTATGCTGCAGCACGCATGAGGAGGTCAGAGGACAACTTGTGGAAGTTGGTTCTCCCTTTCTACCATGTGGTCCCAGGGGTTGGACTTGGGTTATCAGGTTTGACAGGAAATGCCTTTACCGTCTGAGCCATCTTCTAAGATGGGACATTTCAGTGAAGTACATTCTAGAAAGTAGGTTTCTTTTGAGATAGGGTTTTGTTCTATTGTCCAGGATGGCCTCCAGCTTGTGAACCCAGGATTACTGTAGGCTTTTCTTACTGTTTTCCACTTTGACTGTTGAATTTGGGGTATTGGAGAACTAGGTCTGTGTAGAAGATTTCCATCCTGTGTCTGTCGCTGCTCACAGTAGTCTTGGTAGAGCACGTCTGTTTAAGCTCCTGGGGAGGCTGAGACAGGACAATGGCTTGGACCCAGGAGTTTGAGTCCAGCTTGGGTTGACATTAGAAAGTCCTTGTCTCAGAAAAAATCAAATCACTATTCATGTTTAGAATTACTCACACATCGTAACAAATTCAACACAACTAATTTTCTTGGAGGGGGTTATTTTATTGTACTGTTCTCCTTGCTGGATAATTGCTGCAGCAGTGATATCCAAGCTCACGCAGATCATTTAGCCCAGGAGTCATGCTGGTCAGCTTCTGTTCCTGTAAGAAATACCTGAGATGACCACCTTATAAAGCAGAAAGGTTTTATCTGATTTGAACTTTGCTATCTGTGACTAGTTGGCTAGGTTGTTTGTGACTATGGTGGGTGTACGCGATGGAGGGAACCCAGTTGTCTCCAGGCTAGTAGAGTTTTCTCTCTCACCTGCCAGCTCCCAAATAACCACAGAGAGACTTATTAATTATAAATGCTTGGCCGATATCTTAGACTTATTACTAACTAGATCTTACAACTTAAATTAGCCTATATTTCTTATCTAAGTTCTACCACATGGTTGGTACCTTTTTGCAGTACAGCATATTCATCTTGTTTCTCTCCCTGCCTCTCCTGTCGACTCTTCCTGCCTAGCTATTGGCCATTTAGCTCTTCATTAAACCAATGATAGCAATACATCTTCACAGTGTACAAAAAGATTGTTCCACAACATATGGGATGGAGGGAACCCATTTGCTTTGAGGTTAGGAATCAAGAGAAGAGACCAGCATCAAGAGCATGTCCCTAATGGTATTCTTCCTTCCTCCCTCCCTCCCTCCCTTCCTTCCTTCCTTTTTTAAAGGTTTATTTATAATGTATATAGTGTTCTTCCTGCATGTATGCCTGCATGACAAAAGAGGGTATCAGATCTCATTATAGATGGTTGTGAGCCACCATGTGGTTGCTGGGAATTGAACTCAGGACCTCTGGAAGAGCAGGCAGTGCTCTTAACCTCTGAGCCATCTCTCCAGCCCCAGAGGTCTTATCCTTTTCATGTCAGTGTTTCATAGAGCCAAGCTGCAGAACAAATCAACGGGCAGTCTAGATCCAAGCTGCATCAAGTCCTTTCTGCAATCCGCCGTGGAGCTTTCTTGGGTCATGCAGGCACATAGAGTTGAGAATTTCTTGCCTTTTTCCTTCTTACAGAATTTCTGGCCCTTCAGACATTTGTTACTGTCATGTGATTTTTTTTTTTTTTTGAGCCTACCTATTTGATTTGGTGGCCTTTGGTGTAGGCTGTCCTGTCTCAAGGCCTTGGAAAGCAATCAAGCAGGAACTTTAGTTTCTGTCTCATGAAAACAGCACCTCAGCTGCAGTCTTCTTAGTCCTTGGAGCTAGAATACCTTGCATTCTGTGTGTCTGTCTGTTCATTCACTTGTTCTTTCATTATTTTAATGTATGTGGTTAAAGTTCTGCATGTCCAGAATTGAGCTAGATACTTGGAATAAGGTAGGTCACTATTCTGAGTTCACTGAAGCATGATTAATAAAAACTCAGAGAAATTGGGAGTTCAACCTGAAGGTCAGAAAAGCAAAATAGCCAGCCACTGGCTCTTGCCTCGACCTCAGTCTGAAATGGCAACCCTGACTCTAGGAATCTCAGAATGAGACTGTGCCTGAATGCTGTCTCTTCCTGTTTTATAATCCTCTCTAGTTCTGGGATTAATGGCATGCACCAACTAGTGTGGCTATTGGGATTAAAGGTGTGTGTTACCACTGGTAAGTAAGGCTGACCAGTGGGGCTGTTTTACTCTCTGATTTTCAGACAAGCTTTATTTATTAAGATACAAATAGGGGCTAGAGAGGTGGCTCAGAGGTTAAGAGCATTGCCTGTTCTTCCAAAGGTCCTGAGTTCAATTCCCAGCAACCACATGGTGGCTCACAACCATCTGTAATGAGGTCTGGTGTCCTCTTCTGGCCTGCAGACATACACACAGACAGAATATTGTATACATAATAAATAATTTTTTTAAAAAAAAGATACAAATAAAATTTGTAAAATTATATAATTTCAAAAAAAAAAAAGCAGTAACACGTGACCAGTCTTCAAAGTTATGTTTCCTGAAGCAATAAAAAGACAGAGAACCCTAAGTGATGACAAGTAGTGGAGAGGAGGACATGCTTGAACAGTGGGAACTGTTTGTCTTGCTGTGAAGATCACCATAGAGAAAAGGGATTTAGGGCTTTTCTCCATGACTTGGTAATGTAAATCATCAGGGAATGGCAGAGAATAGCTCAAAATAATCTGCTTAGGAAATCCCAGAGAATATCCACCAATTCTTTAACATTGAACACCTCAAATGTTGTGTTCCTTTTTCCTCTGAGCATACTCTGTATGTGAGTAGCAGTGGTGGAGACGGGTCTTAACACTGGGGAGCTCACCATCCTGTGCCATCTATGAAGGGCACCAATCCCCTGTAAGTGGTTTGTCTCCCTTGTTCAGGATGTACCCTTTGTTAGGAGAACATTTTCAGACATTATGTTCAGTGTGTCTCATTTTTGGTTTATCTGATTTTTCATTGTGCGTTTTGGATCTTGAGAAAGATCACAGGAATAATTGCATATATTTCATATTATCCTGGAGAGCTGGTATGGAGAGCTGGTATGTGACCTCTTACTCAAGAATTTACTGCAGAAGCAGAAATTTCATGAAAATTTAGACAGAATAAAACTTATTCAAGCTAAAAAAAAGATACAAATAAAATGCCACTATAGTCCACAGTCCAGTAAGTTTTAGATACACATGTAATATCTACTATACTGACAGATACAGGATTCTTAGAGATTTTCCTGTATTAGGGGAACTGGGAGGAAGGGTTCCTAACTGAGGTCAGTGTGGACTTACAGTGGGATGCATCGCCTTCTGTACTGTAGGGTAGAGTTGGTCTTGAGTTGAGCACCTGTACATCAGATGTCATGGTCACCCTGGTGAGAATCCATCTGTGCTGACTGGTGCGTGGGAAATCGCTAAGCAGCTAGTGAGATTGCCAGTCTGTCTCCCTTCTGCCCTGCCTGGTGGCTTACTGTTATGAGTTGGTCCCAGATGGCCCTCTCCTTTTCCTCCCTGCACTCAGAGATTAATGAGTCCCTGTGTTTTTCCCATTGCAGACTGATGCATTTCTGAAGGACAACAACAATGCTGCCCAGCGTCTGTTGGATGGGATGAACTTTATGGCTCAATCAGTGTCCGAGCTTAGCCTTGGACCCACTAAGGCTGTGACTTCTTGGCTAACAGACCAGATTGCCCCTGCCTACTGGAGGCCCAACTCCCAGATCCTGGTATGTTGTAGGAGTCCTCTTGAGTCCTGACATATACCACCCTGCTTATGCTACTTTGCCTGGTACTCAGCTGGTTCCAAGAGGGAGGCACAAACATTTCCCCCACCTAGAGTTAGCTCTAGGAGCTTGGGAAGGGTTCAGCTTTAGGATGCTTCTTTGCTTCTGGACTTCCTTTTATATCCTGTATTTTCTTTGTCATGGATTGTATATCTGAATCTGTGAGAGCCAGTTAATATTGCCTAGATGTCAAAATTCACAGCTACAGAATCTGGAGAAAGGAGTCTTTTAAGGTCATTCTGGTCTTGATCCACAATTCTCTAGGGTACCCACAACCTGGAGTCAGTTTTTGTCCAAACACCTGCAACAGGAAACACTCTGCCCCTCTCATTTCTGTATTCAGGGAAGAATTACAACTAGAAAGAGGGGTGTAGTTTTTATTTTTTAAATATATATTTATTATGTATATAGTGTTCTGCCTGCGTGTATGCCTGCATGCTAGAAGAGGGCACCAGATCTCACTATAGGTGGTTGTGAGCCACCATGTGGTTACTAGGAATTGAACTGGGGACCTCTGAAAGAACAGTCAGTGCTCTTAACCTCTAAGCCATCTCTCCATCCCCATAGATGGTTTTTTACTCTTTGGGGGCCCACCACCCAGCTCCTAAATAAACACATCAAGACTTATTCTTACTTATGAATGCTGGCCTTAGCTTGGCTTGTTTCTAACCTGCTTTGCAAACTTGAATTATCCCATTTCTCCTTAACTATGTTTTGCCTCTGGGCTTTTTATCTTTTTTTTTTTTTTATTCGATATATCTTTTTTTCATTCTTACTCCAGGGTTGGCTATGTGGCTGGGTTGTTGCCCCTGGCATTCTCCTCTCCTCCTATTCTCACTCCTCACTCCCTTCTTAGAGTTCTCCTCCTGTTTATTCTCTCTGCCCCTCTAGTCCTGCCTCTTTCTCTCTCCTGCCTAGCTGTGACCAATCAGATGTTTTAGGCAGGCAAATTGACACAGCTTCACAGAGTTAAACAAATGCAACATAAAAGAATGAAACACAGCTGGGCTTTAATCCCAGCACTCAGGAGACAGAGGCAGGTGGATCACTGTGAGTTCGAGGCCATCCTGGTCTACAAGAGGTAGTTCCAGGACAGTCTCCAAGGTTATAGAGAAACCCTGTCTCAAAACAAACAAAGACTGAAACACACCTTTGCATCGTTAAATATTCTATAGCACAAACGAATGTAACACATCTTAAACTAATATTCCACAGCAGTGTGGGTTTGACTGAGCTGGAACCCACCTCTCTAGGAGTTTGTGGGTGTCCTCATGCCTGCTCCCCAGTCAAGCAGGTAGGTATATAGACCCTTGCCTCTCTGTTTTGTTTTGGAATCGGAACAGAGCTGCAACCAGTGTGCAACATCCTTCAAAGACAACGACACCAAGCATCACTGCCGGGCCTGTGGTGAGGGTTTCTGCGATAGCTGTTCATCCAAGACACGGCCAGTTCCTGAGCGGGGCTGGGGACCCGCGCCCGTCCGGGTGTGTGACAACTGCTACGACGCCAGGAATGTCCAGTTAGGTAACGTGGGCTCAGAAGCTGTGAGTCACCCTCCTTCACTCTCTGAATGTTGGGCACTGGGTGCTCACTGCTCCAACCATGTCACTCCTGAGAGCAGTTGCTTCAATGGCCGGGGCTAGGCATCCCCTGGCTCCTTCTTAGCATAGGCCAGCATGATGCTGGTCTTTGGGGGTGGAGATTTGGGAGGCAGGATTGAACCTGGCCTGGCCTGAGCTCTGAACTCATTGGTGCTTCTTAGAGAAAAACATCTGCATATAGCTGATGAGTTCTGGTAAGCCAGAGATGAGCTTAGATTGAGTCCTCTTTCTGTAGAAAGTTCTAGGTCTTTCTCCCAGAGCCAATCTGGTTGATTTGAAAAATAAATTATAATCAACCCTAGAAAGTTGGAGGTTAAAGGACAAGAGTTGCCCTTGCCAGTTTCAGGGTCACTTCCTTTCAGTTACTGAGGGAATCCAGAAGCGTTTCACTGTGGCCCTCTGAATTCCCACTTGAGAAATGACTGTGGAGAGGCAGCAGCTATCCCTTGTCATCCACAGATGTGGCTGAGGTGCAGGCAGATGACGAAGGTGGAACACTGATTGCCCGGAAGGTGGGTGAAGCTGTGCAGAACACCCTGGGCGCCGTGGTGACAGCTATTGATATACCACTAGGTGAGCCCGGGCAGTGCCTCTCTCGGTGTAATGCAGGTAGGATGAGGGGCTCAGGGTGCCCTAGATGTCATTTCACATGCTTGCTTACTGGATTGAACTTGGCAGCAAGGAATGAAGGGAAGCCCTGCATTTGCTTTTTTTTTTTGTTTTTTTTGTTTTTGTTTGTTTGTTTGTTTTGTTTGTTTGTGTTTTTTTTGTTTTGTTTTTTTGAGACAGGGTTTCCCTGTAGTTTCTAGAGTCTGTCCTGGAACTAGCTCTTGTAGACCAGGCTGGCCTCGAACTCAGAGATTCGCCTGTCTCTGCCTCCCGAGTGCTGGGATTAAAGGCGTGCGCCACCACCGCCCGGCTTCCCTGCATTTGCTTTTGTGCTGCATCCGTTAGTGGCATCAGCATCATTCCTGGAGGCCTGACTTTCTACCGCCTGTGTCTATACATAAAGTGGTGTGCAGCCAGCGGTCAGAAAGTCTGCTTATTCCCCTAGGGTCAGTGCCTGGAGTCACTGTCTGAATATCACAGGTAGCATCTGAACTGATTTGGGAGGTCCAAGCTGACCTTAGGAGGACAGTTAGGAACTGCACTCAGTGGAGCCTCCCACTTCTGTGTGTTCTCTGGCCTTTCCCACGGAGTCCGTGGTAGCAGACCAACCTCCATAGTATCTTGGGGTTTCAAGAGCTCGTGTTTTGGGGCTAGAGAAGTGGCTCCATGGTTTATAGCACTTGCTGCCCTCATAGAGGACCATGTTCAGGTTCCAGCACCGGTGTTAGACAGCTCACAACCACCTAGAACTCCAGTTCCAAGGAATACTCTCTTGGGGCTTCCATTTGTCTGTGTACATGTGTACACACACATAGACACACAGAGCCTTCCATGTCACCCACATTCACATGGCTCATGCACATATAAATGAATAAATAAATCTTAAAAAAAAAAAACTGGCTGGGCAGTGGTGGCTCATTCCTGTGATCCTTGCACTTGGGAGGCAGAAGCAGGTGAATCTCTGAGTTCAAGGTCAGCTCTGATCTACAGAGTGAGTTCTAGGACAGGCTCCAAAGCTACACAGAGAAACCCTGTCTCAAAAAAAAAAATCAAAAAAGAAAAAACCCTAATGTATGAAGTGGTACAGGCTTTTAATCCCATCAATCTGGAGACACTAGCAGAGGCGAGGGGGGAGGGGGGGTCTCTGACTTTCAGACCAGTTTGGTCTACATAGCATGTTCTAGGCCAAGCAGGTATACATAGTAGGATTCTTTCTCAACAAAAGAAAAAGGAGAAGGCAGAAACAGCTAACGCTTTAACATTTGAAGTGATGGGAAGTATGCTTCTGTGATCTGTATTTTACCTGATGAGGTATCTCATTGGCCAAGCTATTGCTAACTCAGCATTTAAGATCCCTGCTCACCCTGTGTGGTGGCGCACGCCTTTAATCCCAGCACTCAGGCAGAGGCAGGTGGATCTCTTGTGAGTTCAAGGTCTACAGAGCAGAACAGCCAAGGCTACACAGAGAAACCCTGTCTCAAAAACCAAAACAACAAAAGATTACCGCTCTGCTCCCATTGTGAGGGGTACTTACCACCAGAGTGGGAAGAAGAGAGAAGCCAGTAATGGATGGAGGAGGACTTGGCAGGATAGGTGAGGCCTAGGATGCATTTTGGTGTACGGTAAGGGAGAGACCAGAGACCAGGGCTGCTAGGGATAAAAAATGGCTTAGAGGCGGGGTGGTGGTGGCGCACGCCTTTAATCCCAGCACTCAGGAGGCAGAGGCAGCTGGCCTCTTGAGTTCGAGGCCAGCCTGGTCCACAAGAGCTAGTTCCAGGACAGGCTCTAGAAACTACAGGGAAATCCTGTCTCGAAACCACCCCCAAAATAAAATGGCTTAGATCAAACTTACCTGGGTAGTCCAGAAAACACCCTGTGCTTTTGACTCAGTGGTATATAGGTGGATTTGCTCTGGCTTGAAGCTCGTATTTATCTGCCCTTGGTCATCTGGGAGGAGGGCCTGCCTCCTTGATGGGGGCAGTTTGTTTACCAGATGTTCCCTTGCTGCCATCTGATTGAGTTCAGCATGTGTTTTCTTTCTTTTTATTTTTTTCTTTTAGATTTTTACTGCAAGAGCAACAAGTGCTGTTTTGTTTTGGGTTTTTGTTTTGTTGAGAATTGGTTTCTCTGTGTAGCCCTGGCTGTCCTGAAACTCATTCTGTACACCACGCTGACCTTGAACTGAGGCCTGCCTCTGCCTTCTGAGTGCTGGGATTAAAGGTTTGCACCACCAAACCCGGCTTACAAGTGTTCTTAACTGCTGAGCCAACTCTCCAGCACAGGCATATGATTCCTGGTTGTTAAAGATGAATGAGCCCCTAAGAAGTGAACTCACCTTGCTTAATCCCCTCGTGTCCATGCTCAGTACTATGGTTTGACTGGACGTCTGACTACAGTGTCAAGGCTTCTCTGTGGTCCCTTCGATTGGTCGAGTGCAGCTTCACCTTGCTGTCACTTGGAGAGTGTAATAGACAGAGAAAGATGGTGCCACAGGTCCTGTGGTCAGGGGCGGAAACCTCACACCTTTCTTTGTTTTTGATTTGCCTATTATTGTGTTTGTGTGGCAGGTGCATACAAACATGCATGTGCCATGGCACACATATGTAGGTCAGAGGACAACTTGTAGGAGCTGGCTTTCTCCTTCTACCATGTGAGTCCTAGGGATTGAACTCAGGCTTGGTGGTGAGATTGCTCAGCTATTAAAGGCACCTCGGGCCCTGAGTTCTGTCCCTGGAACCCATCCAAATAAAGGTGGAAGAAAAGAACAGACTACAAAGTTACCTCTGGCTTCCACATAAAGCAGGGCTGGGATGTGCCTCACTTGCGAGAGTGTTTGGGTGGCATTCCTGCAGCCTTAGGTCTAATTCACCGCATAACACGGGTGCATTGATGCGTACCTGTAATCCTAGCACTGGAGAAGTGGAGGCAGGAGGATCACAAGTACAGGGTCATCCTCAGCAACAATGAGTCTGACGCCACCCAGGGCTACACGTCTCATAAAATACATGAATAAGGGCTGGAGAGATGGCTCAGGGGTTGAGAGAGAGCACTGAGTGTTCTTCCAGAGATACTGAGTTCAATTCCCAGCAACCACATGCTGACTCATAATCATCTGTAATGAGATTTGGCATCCTTTTTGGCCTGCAGCCATACATGCAGACAGAATACTTTATACATAATAAATAATCTTTAAAAAATTATGAATAAGAATAAACTGAAAAAACACAGCACAGTAATGGGTCTGTATGCAGCTGGGATGACAAGCCAAGAACTCGCAGATGGCCTCGGGGCAGGGTTGCAGTGTCCTAATGGGGTTGTAGTGTTCACCTTCCTTCTCTGATTTTAGGCCTGGTGAAAGATGCTGCTAGGCCGGCCTACTGGGTGCCCGACCATGAGATCCTGCACTGCCACAACTGCCGGAAGGAGTTCAGCGTCAAGCTCTCCAAGCACCACTGCCGAGCTTGCGGACAGGGCTTCTGTGATGAGTGCTCCCATGACCGGAGGGCTGTCCCCTCTCGTGGCTGGGACCATCCTGTCCGAGTCTGCTTCAACTGCAATAAAAAGCCCGGTGACCTTTAACCCCAGCTCCCTCTCCGACTCCTTCAGAATTCCTTAGGTTCTCAGGGTTAGAAACAGAAGTCTCACTGAGGTTGGCCTCCTGGTCACCTGTTGTGGTGTGTGCTCTCCTTTCACATCCCTGGGCCACTTCCCCTCAAGAAGTGAGCCTGGCTGTCGATCTGAAGGCATGAACCACCTCAGGGTACAGGACCGAGCAGCTCTCAGTAAAGGGGAATGGACTGAGTCCATTACATTTATTTCAATTAAAAATAATAAATCTATCTACCTGTATCTCCATATATCCATGTAGAGGGGATTTGGAGTGATTAAGGCTGCTTCTGCTTTGAAGACTTACCCCAGTGTGTCCCCAGCAAAGGGATAAGGTGGCCTTGGGTGCCAGTCTTCCACATGAAGCCAGACAGGTTCAGAGTCACCTTTGCTGCTCCTCCCCGAGCTTGGCAGAGGCTTTCCCGCCCTTCCCCCTCCTGCTCCTGGGCTGCCTGGATGACTGCTTTGGTTTGAACCTCCTCTTGCCTGAAGCAGCCTGGGGTGGGTGGGGGGGTCCGCCAGGCTTTCCCAGTGTGAGTTCTGGTCTTTGAGTCTAGCCTGTTCTAGGCAGAGATCATTGGCTTCGTGTGCTAGCCACTGGTGTATGTAGAGGGGCAGGGACTGGAGACAAAAAGTCAAAATGCAGGTGCTTGTGGCCCCTGCGGTTGGGGCGTCCAGGAGGAAGCAGGTATCCCCTAGCAGGGTATCTGTCTCCTTTCTTAGAAGGCTACACCCCACTCCTGAGTCAGCACGACACCTCCCCCTCTGCCCTGGAGTCCCAACCCGCTTCTGTCACACTAGAATTTTATTACTCAAAGTGTCTTATTGTTTCCAGACATAACCCCTCTGTCTGTTAGAGGGGGAGGGGTGATCATGAGAAGCCTTCCAGGGAAACAGCACAGAAAGGACTGTTGGTTGTGTTTTTTTAAATATATATATTTCAACAGATCATAAGGAAAAAAATACTCTGGTTCTTGCAAGAGAAACCAAATGAACAAATGTTTCTCAACAAGAGCCTGGACATCATATCGATCATGACTGGAAAGACTGTTGTGCTGAACTCCCATGGGGTGGAGTTCATCGTCAGTGGCCAAAAAAGAATTAAAGCAACATTGTTATCGATTGAACTGATGGGTGGGCGGAGCCTCGGGGAGGTATGTGGGCAGTCATTTCTGGGGTGTGTATCTGCCTGACGTGAGCCCTGGAATGGATTGGTCCTTCTTAGACCTGCTCCCTTCTGCCTCCTGAGGCCTGCTCTAGAACTGTCACCCGTTCACCACCATAAAGGAATCTTCCTGCTCAGCTGCTGTGTTGGCTCTTTACTCTCACGGCGCCTTCCTAGCTGGTTGCTAACAGCAGAAGGCGAGAGAGGCGTGTCTAAGAAAGGTAATAGCTTCCGTATAATCTTCAGCTTATTCCACAAGAACTTTTTCAGTACCATAAACCCATTTATATTTACACACACACACACTTAAGATGGAAAGTCTACTTATGTCAGGAGTTTTCCAAGGAGCTGGGACTTGAAAAGTGTGTCACCACACTAAATTTAGGATGGGTTTTAACCAGCCTCCTAATAGTTTACAGTCCCCATGCGCGAGCGCGCACCCACGCACATTCCATATCCTGTCCCAGGTTTCATGTGCCCGTGCACGTGTGTGCACACACAACACACACATTCCAATCCCTGTCCCAGGTTTCATGTACTCCAGGCGCAAACTTGAACCTCTCTGATCATCCTTGCCTCCACCTTCCAAGTGCTCAGATTACAGGTGTGCACCACCATGCCCGATTTACGTGTTGTTAGGTCTCAAACCTAAACCTTCCTGCATGCTAGGCAAGCACTGCCCATTGAACCGCATCTCTCGTCCTCATTTTCCAGCTCAGTATCCAGCATGTCCCGGATTAGTTTGCCAAGAAGGGCCTGGTTTTTATGATTGCTGTGAATGTCCGTTCACTTAGAGAAGGCGAATTGTGGTCTCGGAATTCTTGGTTGTGACCGCAGGGCTCTGTAAGGTCTCACAACACTGACATTCTTCTTTGACTCTGACATGGAAGGTTGGGGGCTGCGAGCTAGGGACAGCTGCAGCCAGGCCAAACATGGCTGGCCTGCTGGGTTGGCAGTTTGTAGCTCGGCGGCAGCTGTTTGGTCTGAGCTTCCGTGTGCGGTTGTGTCATGGTGCAGTTTGGGCATTACTACACCAAACTACAGATGAGGGTCAGTGGGAAACTGGTGCTGGGCCTCCGCGGGCCTTGTATGTCCCAGGCATGTGCTTACCACTTCGATGCCCCTCTGAATCTCTACTTCCTGTCACTCATTGTGCTGTCGTGTCCCTTTGTTACTACTGACACTGGCCTGCGGCTTTTCCTTTCCCTGCCTTTTCATTTTTTCCCCATTCCTTCTCTTATTTTTGGGAAGAGAGGTGGAAATTGGCTGTGTAAGACCCTGTTGTTCTGTCATTGCCTGGTGCTTGAGTGTGGATCCCGCTAACCATGTGGTGAGGTCATTTCTAGCCTCCCGCCTATCTCTGGATCTTCTCACAGATCTTACAGGAAATCTGCAAAACTTCTTTTCTTCATGCTGTTGAGTCCAGTGGAGGAGAGGAAGGACCTTGGCATCAGAAAGGGGCTCTTTTCTTGGCCAAAAACAAAAAACAAACAAAAAAATGGAATCCCAGCCTCAGCTAGGGAGGGGGTTGCTGGCTAAATGCAGGCTGAAAACAAGACCTGCAGAAACTTCAAGCGTCAAACCTCTCGGCTTGGTTCATTTTCTCCAGCTGGATGCCACAAATCTGACTAGCACCCTGGTTAAGAAATGGCATGGCTGCACTCCAGGAACAGCCCGTCCCTCTCCTCGCAGATAACCCCTGGCCCCAGCTGCACAGGTCACTTCCTCACTGGGTCCTTCATCCGGGCTTTAAAGAACTGCACAAAGCTAGCTTATAGGTGAGGATGGTCATTCATGAGCACAATGTTAGGGGAGGATAGTCCTGGCTAAGTGGTCTCCTAAGCAGTAGCCTGGTGGGACCCTTATGTCTCCTGGCTTTCTCAGCTGGTAGGCTTACTGGGAGTTGGAAAATCATTAGTTACCTGTTGCACTGCCAGGTATTGTGTGAGCTTTGGCTGTGTTCCCCAACCGGCCTGGAAGGTGGGTGTTGGTGCTCAGGGGTTTGTTGTTTTTGGTCTTTCGAGACAGGGTTTCTCTGTAGCTTTGGGACCTGTCCTGGAACTTGCTCTGTTGACCAGGCTGGCGTCGAACTCACAGAGATCCGCCTCCCCCCCCCCCCCTCCCGCCACAGTGGCTTGGATCTAAAGGTGTGCGCCACCACTGCCTGGTGGTGCTCATGTTTCACAGCTGAAGTGCAGAGCTGCCACCTGGTGTCAGTAACCAAGTCCTGAGAGGTGCCAAAGCGACTGCTTCTGCATTTTCCTTAGGACAGCTTAAAGGCCACTCTTCGTTATGATCAGGAGGGCTTGGCAGTCCAGCCTTCCCCATTGTTCTGAGGTTCATGGCATGTGACAACAGTAATGTTTCTCTATGCCAGCGATTGGCTCAGAGGTTAAAGAGATTGTTCTAGTTGGGAACACAAAAACAGGCTTCCAGGTGTTTAAAAAAAAAAAAGAAAATATAAGGTCCTGTCGTAATGGTAATTGTGCAACAATGTTTGTTATTTCCAACTTAGAATCATCTTCAGGGAGGAAACTGGATCTGTGCCTGAAGCTTTTATCTTGTTAATGGAACTAGCTCCATGTGCTGTTCATAATATATACCGCATATAGTCCACCCTTGGTGAGCTTCTGTTGCCGCATTTCCCCATGGATTTGTCATGGATCCAGGCAGCCTGATGGGCTGTAATCAACAGAACATGCGCTGCTTGGTGCTGAGTGAGCTTAGCCACCGCCGTATTCTAAACTGCTCCTTTCTCCTTTAGACACCCCGACCTCACAATTCTATCCTAAGAGCCTGGACTTTGCAGGCTGCTGGACTCGATCATCCTTTTATCTTTGCTCAGGTATGGCTTCTTTGAAGAGGAGTTTAAAACTGCAACAGCTTTTTACCGGAGGCCAGTGGCGAGCACATGCCGTCCCACTGAGCCCGGACCCTGGCCTCTTCATCTGTAAGATAACACTGATATAAACCACGCTATTTATTCCCTCTCCTTTATGAATTGTTACAGGGATCAGATAAAATGTGAGATACTAAGGACAAGTTTATATTAGGGTTCTGGGGAAAAAGAATACTCAATGGGTAATTGCTTAATTGGGGAGCACTGTGCCTACCGCATGTTTGAGACAAATAGAATAGTCATTAGGACACAGAGAGCTGTGTTCCAGTAAAGGCCAAGGCCTCTGGTCACAGACACTCATAGTCCCAACAGGAAGGGAGCCAGATATAGTGGCATATTTGTGCTTTAATAAAGCTTGCCTGGAGATCAGAGGGCAAAGCAGTCACACTAGTCAGCCATACAGGCCAGGGTATGGTGGCACACACTTACTTAATCCTCGGACTCAGGAGACAGAGGCCAAAGGAACTCTGAGCTCAAGGCTACCCTGGACTACACAAGATTGAGCCAGAATCAGATCCAGGTGGTGGTGGCTCACACCTTTAATCCCAGTGTCTCAGCACTAGGAAGGTGGAGGCAAGGAATATGGCTGGGCAGAGAATATAAACTGGAAGAGACAGGAACTCAGGAGTGCTGAGCGTGAGGATTCACGGAGACAGGATCTCGTTCGTCCCTTATGTTTGAAGATTTGGTAGAGGTAAAATCTCTCTCTCTAGTGGTTGGCTGCTTTGCTTTTCTGATCTTCAGGTTGAACCCCACACTATCTGTCTCTGGGTTATTATTATTTGTGCTCCAGCCAGAGGACTATCAATCCCTCCCCAATGCCCCATTGCCGGGGACAAGATTGGAGAGGTCTAGAGAGCAGACTCCTGGTGCACGAGCAGAGCACGGCAGTGGGGTCGGAGAGCAACCTGGTCTCCAGCAAGCTATGAAAGCTGGCCTCGGTCTCTGCCCAGTTGGCAAGCTCATAGGGATTTCCTTGGGCAGACGCATGCTTCCCCAGCTGAAGGGAGTGAAAGCTGATTCAGATGCAGAAATAGCACATCACACACGCACACACACCTCTTTTTACTTTATTGGTTGGTAGAAAGGACTTTAACACTATTCATAAACTGCAGTTCCAAGATCATAAAAAAGTCAAATTTGGTCTTGGGCTTTAGAACTGACACTCAAGTCACTGTAACAGAAGCTGCTGTCCCTTCCATCCTGGAAAACTCAAGAAGGCACGAGGATTGTTTGGAGCCAGAGCACTTGAAAAGCTCCATCTTCCCACCCTTTTTTTTTTTTTTTTTTTTTTTTTTTGCTTTTTTGTAGACCTGCCTGCCTCTGCCTCTCTGACTCCATCTTCCCCTTCTAATGCCTTGCACAGTAACAGAAGACTCCAGGACTCACTGACACTGTCTGAGAAGGCAGTGTGTAATGGCTTCAAAGCCAGTGAGTCCTCAGACACAAAGCCATGCCCGCCGCTCCCTTTGTACCCCCATGCCTGGCTCCAGGGCCTGCATTTGTTTGGCCAATCTTCGTTCCATAGTCTGTTTAGCCAGTGAAGGGGTAAAGTCTCTAAGGAAGGCAATAGGAAAAGCCAGTAAATACCTCTCATGACAAGGCCTTTTATTTCATGCTCCGAGGCCACAATTTAACCGCTGCTTTACTGAAGTTATTCCATATATGCTGATTGGAATAAAACTATACTTTATGTATATGGGTATTCTGCCTGCATGTTACGTCTACACATGCATGCCTGGTCCAGGGGAAGAAGAGGGTGTTGGCTTCTCTGGAACTGGAGTTGAAGACAGTTGTGGGCTGCTGTGGGTGCTGGGAATAGGGCTCAGGTCCTCTGCAGCCAATGCTCTGAACAGCTGAGCCAACCATTTTGCACTGCCCGCAAGCTAGAAAGATAACATCTGAATACATCAAGCACCATTTAAAAAGTCCTCACTAGAAACGGAAGCTGCCATTCACTCCCACCTGCCTTCCTCCAGATCGCTTGGACAGAATGAGCTGTAGGAGAAACAGTAAAGGTCCTGCTGGACGGCCATGAGCAACCCTGGGGATCCCCGGAGACCCCCAAGGCGAGGAGAAAAGGCCACACTAGGAATGTTGGCCTTGGCGGTGGGGCACGGGGAAGGTATGGTTCTGAGCAGCTGGGCATCATGGAGGCTCCAGATTCTTGTGTAGCAGTCTTGGCCCACTAGGAAAGAGGGAAGACATCACAGCAAGTCAGAGTGTGCAAAGACATGAAGACACGCACTTAGGACCTCTCAGGCCCAAACACAAACCCAAGGTGGGAGGTATTTATACTAATCTATTCTTAAAATTAAGACCATGAGTTGGTCTGTAGCTGCAGGTGTGCGGAGTAACAAGGCTACACTGGCTGTCACACAGCAGTGGCTCATGGGTAGGGATTCTTCTCAGGTGGAAGTCCAGCCCACCTGATCTAGATGCCAAGCAGCTGGGTTCCTTCTGATGAACTAACCAGGAAGATCTCTCAACTTTGTTACATCCTGGCAGAGGAGATGACAGCTATTTCTGGTTGAAGATTTCAAGTTAAGTCTGCAGGACTCCTAGTTCTGAGCTATGTGGCACGGGACACCATGGGTTGTGGCACCCGAGATACTCTGTGCTCCTAGAGATCTGTAGGGGCTTCAGCAATCAGATTTCAATTGAGCACTTAGTGACTGTAGAACCATAGTGTGCCTCAGCAGAGGATGCACTTGGAGTATGGGGTTTGCTTCGGAAGCTGTGCAGACACTTGTGCCTGGTGCGGGAGAATTGCCTATATTCTGTCAGTCATGTTTTAAATAAACGCTGATTGGCCAGCAGCCAGGCCGTAAGTATAGGTGGGACAACCAGACAGGAAATAGAGGTGGGGCAATGAGATCAGGAGAATTCTGGGAAGGAGGAAGCCCATTCCTCCCCAGTTCTGTTCAGACACCGAAGAAGCAGGATGTGACCTGCCCTGCTGAAAAAGATACTGAGCCATGTGGCTAACATATACTAGAATAATGGGCTAATATAAGTTATAAGAGCTAATACAAAGCCTGAGCTAATAGGCCAACCAGTTTATAACTTATGTAATCTCTGTGTGATTTTCTTTGTGGCTAGATGGCTGTGGGACCTGGTGGGAGGACAGAAACCCCAACTTATATAGACCTCTGTGTTGATTTTCTTTGGGATTTACCGGCTGTGGGAACAGGGCAGGACAGAAAACCCCAACAAGCAGGCCCTCCTTGTAACATGTGCCTAGCTCTCAGCAAGGCTTATCTTTTGTACATCTAAAGTCCTAGCACTGTGAAGCTGCTTAACCAAGAATTTAACAGGGAATGTGTGCTGTCTGCAGGGACATTAGCATACGTGAGCCTTCAAGAAGACTGAGAACATGTCAAGGGCCTATAGTTCCATACACAGAAACATTGGTTTTTGTGCTGTGGCCTGGAAACAGTACAATCTTTAGTTACTTTAACTCCCTCGGGGGCTTAGTGGCCAGACAGCTGCAGTTCTCCTATAGATCATGGGTAATGTTAAAAGGCCAGGATCTCAGCATCCTCTAACAGGAATATGAGCAGGATGGGGCAGCGTTTGGACAAGATGATGCCTGATGGAATCCTGTGACTCAGAGGCCCGACCTCCAGCTCCACCCCCACCTGCTGTGTTTTGATGTTCATCACTTGACTGTTTCTGAGGTGATGCTGTCAGCTGCCCATAATTCTTATTATTCAGTGCTAGTTTTACTACTTTTCCCTCTGCTGTTTAAGAGGCGAGAGCCCTCACAGCATTTAACGGATGGGATCTCCCGTTCCCCACGCACCTGCCACCATAATTCCTTCCTCCTCATGCACATGCAGGGGCAGGTAGGCATACTCATTCACGTGACCTTCATACTGCCGCACACATTTGGTGGCCCTCAGGTCCCACAGCTTGATCTGGGAGAGAGAGCACAGGGGTTACTTGGGAAGGGCCTAGCAGGAACTCAGCGACTACCAGGTATGTAGCTGGGAGGATGAGGTGATCTTCAGTGGCCTTTTCAGAATGTGGAGACTGAGACCTCTAACTCCTAAAGCTTGAGTTCATCAAATCACAGAACTAGAGGCTCTTCTGCACTTTATTATTTTTCTTAAGATTTATTTATTTATTATGTATACAGTGTTCCTCCTGCAGGGCAGAGGACGACACCAGATCTCACTGAAGATAGTTGTGAGCCACTACATGGTTGTTGGGAATTGAACTCAGGACTTCAGCACCCCAGCACCCCTAATCGCTTCTACACTTCTATCTAGGCAAGACTAAGCTCATGTGGAGCAGCAAAAGAACTTTAGGATGGCTCCCATCCCAGTGTCTTGGTACCAGGGTCTCTTAGAGGCTGGCAGTCAGGATTGCCTCCTACCTTTCCGGCCATGTCTGATGCCATCAGGTATTGATCTTCCTTGAGGACCCGCACAGATGTCACTGCTGAGTCATGGAAAATGTGCATGGCCTTCCAGCTTTTGGCTTGATTTGGAGAACGTAGGTCAATGGCAAAGATCTCCCCAGAACGGCAGCCATTAAACAGTAAGGGAGTCTGTGGAGAGAGGGTCAGTGCCCAGTTTTACCACCTGCGCCTAAGGATGGAAGGGTGTGTCCTGCCTGGCATTAGGGTTGGTAGGAGTTTGGGTCTCAGTGGATTAAGAATGGAGGCTGAGTTTTTGTGAGTGGGTAGAAGACATGGACCCTGTGTTTTTTCCAGTGTCCACCTTGTGGTGAGCCTCTAAGTGCTTGGAGGTAGCTCCACTGTCCGACCCTCAGGCTTTTCTTCCTTCCTCCCTCCTTCCCTCTTTCTTTCTTTGAGACAAGGTATTTCTAAGTAGCCCTGACTGTCCTGGAACTCGCTCTATAGATTCAGAGATCTGCCAGTTCGAGGCCAGCCTGGTCTACAGAGTGAATTGCAGGACAGCAAAGGCTCCACAGAGAAACCCTGTCTTAGTAAACAAGCAAGCAAGCAAACAAACAAACCCTGCTGGGCATGGCGGCATTACACATACCTTTAATCTCAGCACTCTGCAGGCTGAGACAGAGGGATCTCAAATTCTAAGATAGCTTGGCCTACAAGTGAGTTCCAGGCCAGCCATGGCTTCAAGTAAACCAAATCAAATCAAACCAACCAACCAATAAAAAAAAAAAAAAAAAAAAACACAAACAAACAAAATACCCACTGATCATTCCCAGGCCTTTTTTTCTTGTAAAAATGGTGGCCCAGATGCTACACCAGGGAAACCCAGTTTGACTCCCACAAACACATCAATCTGGGGACGTTCTGTTATACCCTTCCTGATCCAACCAACCTTCATTGCAAATTGCTGAGTCAAGACATCACTGCTGATCCCATATGACTGCCGGTGTCCTGTCACCACGTTGGTCAACAGGACCCTCCTAGACAAACCTTGTGGAGACAAGAAATGGGTTCCAGAGGTCAGAGACGCTGGCAGTCTGGGGAGAGGATCGCTGAGTGGGACCTTCAGGTCTGTGGAGCTCTCTACTCGACACCTAGGGCTGTGGCCAGGGCTCACCTGTACTGAAGCAGTTATCTACGTGGATGTTCTGGGACCAGGCACAGGACCAGGCGCCAGGGATCCGGAAACTGCAGAGCATGCCAGGCTGGTCTGTACCTGCAAAGGAAAACAGGGCTGCTGTCCAGGCCCAGTAGCGCCTCTCCATGTAACCAGGCTCGCAACCACCACATCTGGGACATCACTGGGAGAAGCGGCTCAGAGGCCAGCTGGGGTCTGGATGTCTCCCAGAGTCCAGATTTGCAACAACCACCCCAAGTCAAATGCCCAAGAATTTCAGGGATGGAGCCTTTGGGAAGTGATGAGGATCTGGTAAGCTCATGTAGATGGGCCTCCAAAGTGGTAATGGTGAACTTACAGTAGAAAGACATCAGCACTTAATGGATTGCCCTCCCCAGAGGCTGGCACGTGCTGCTGAATTCCCAGCCTTCACAACTCTAGGACCAAGACAGGGACCTTTACTGGATTTTGTGGTAACTCGAGAATGATTTGGGAGCAACTCGTGTCCTCAGTCCAGACTGTGGCATTCATAGTGCTAACAGCTGTTACAGGGTGGTGTGGCATCACAGGAAATGTGGCTTCAATCCTTGTCCCAACACCAACAGCGTGCTCAAGTCAAACAATGAAAACTATGAATTGACAGACATGTTCCCACCACTCCAACTAGGAGCTAAGACATACCAGTATCCCGGAAGGCTCCCCACATCCCTTTCTGATTTCTACTCTTACTTCATATCGTTCCCTAAGGGAATTAATATCAAGACTTCTAATACTGAAAAACTAGTTCTGTGGGGCCAAATTTGGCCTGTCCTCCTCTGTAAAATGGTAAGATACATGCCCCACAAATCTGTTGGGCAGCGAGGTCCCGACAGGCACATGGCCTCATCTACTTCCACGAGGAACCTGCTGGGGTAGGCACTGCCTCCATCTCAGAGGTCAAGCAATATGC
The DNA here is from genome assembly GCF_903992535.2 of Arvicola amphibius. NCBI lineage: Eukaryota > Metazoa > Chordata > Mammalia > Rodentia > Cricetidae > Arvicola > Arvicola amphibius. The sequence goes on from NC_052053.1 coordinate 95,406,256, forward strand.
TTGAATGTAGGAACGGGATAGCTGTGCTTTGGGCCAGCTCTGCCTGACGTCTGCACACCGCACACACGCAGAGGTCTACCAGAAGGAGCAATCAAACTGCATCCAGCCAGCCAGCACGGCTACTACACTCGGAAGCTTAACCACCAAAGCCCTCTGAATGGTCGCTACGGGCAGCTCAACCCAGTGTCCTGACGTCTTGTGCTGGCTGATCATGTGAACTTTATCACGGGTACTTTGTTCTGTTGCCGAAATGATCTCAAAGGCTTTATAAAAGGCAGCAAACTCTAAAATGCACTGTTCCTGGGGCAGGCTCTGGGAACCCTCCCACAGCCCATCCCATCCCATATGCTGAACTGGGGTCACCCAGCTTGGACCCCCCAAGGAGACAGAGGACACAGGCCTTCCTCAAGACAAAGGAAAGGACTTTGTCATACCTTGGTGACTACCAACAAACAGTGATGCTGGGAGCAGGGTGGCACAGCCTGGTGTCTCTGCAAGGCCCATGAGGCACAGCCTGCAAAAAATCTGTTAAGGATAGGCCGTAATGGACAGGGTCTCCTCGGGGAGAAAATGGCCATCAGCATGTTTCAGGAAGTCCAGATACAGCGCTTTTTACATTTCCCACATCCGGTCTCAGTTTCTTCAGGAACATGTCACGACATGTCAGTTAAGAGCTCTTGGTCCCCGGAAATCCACCAGAGACCCAGGGTTTTCAGAGCAAAGCGAGTTTGTGGGAGGCCAGGGTGTAACATGTCTGCACATGTATCTCCCTGTGCACACGAGGAACTAAGTCTCAAGTTCAATGACAGCACATAAGCTTAAGAACTCATCAGCTGTGGAATGAATAATGACAAGTGTCATGATTGTGTGTTAAATCTTACAGAGAAAGCCCAGGTGGCAATCCCAGTAGGTTACTGTGTTTCCAGAGCTAAGCCTTATTGGCTTGCTGAGAGGCCAGAAACCAGTGAGTTCTAAAGGCACAGGTCTGTGATATAGTCTTGTGCTCAGTGTCAAAGTACTTCCCTTGCCGGGCAGCGGTGGTGCACACCTTTAATCCCAGCACTCGGGAGGCAGAGGCAGGCGGATCTCTGTGAGTTCAAGGCCAGCCTGGTCTACAAGAGCTAGTTCCTGGACAGGCTCCAAAGCTACAAAGAAACCCTGTTTCGAAAAAACAAAACAAACAAACATACAAACCAAAAACAACAACAAGGTACTTCCCTCACTGCCTTCCTCAGTGTCCCCCTAGTCACAACTTTCTCGCTCCGCCTCACAGCTGGGTACCATCTTAGGACTGTGCTAATCCCTTTCACTTTACTTCTTCACCAAAGTACTAACTCCCCTGGCAGGGATGCTGGGTCAGGGTCTGGAGTTAGGCTTCCTGGGGTCCAATGCTGTTTCTAGAAATTATACACCAAGTCCAAGATGTCTGGCACATAGGAACTTCATTATCACCCAGTCAACAGTCAACTCTGAACTTCAGTTGCTTATGAAGACACCCTGCTCTGGACCCAGGTATCATCTTTGTCCAGAAAGTGATACAAGGGTACAGAACGTTCCCCCTCTGCCATCTCCACAGATGCTTAGGTCCATATCAGGTTATGGTTGTGCACTAGACCTATCACGGGTTAAAGGATACAGGATGTGGGAATCCAAGTGACTGAGTGAGGCCCAGCACACAGAGTTCACCTGGAGAGGAAGCAGGGAAAGAGAGAGACTAGGTTGACTGCCGCACATGGGAATAATGGTCAAATGCTTTTCTAGAAAATGGCTTTTAGGGCTGGAGAGATGGCACAGCACTTGCTGATCTTATAGATGACCTGAGTTTGGGTCCCAGTTCCCACACCCAGTAACTCCAGCTCCAGAAGATCCTGTGTCTTTTGGACACACACAGATACATGCACATGTATGTGTGTGTATATGCATGCGTACATACACACCCCTTAAAATTAAAAAAGAAACACATGACCCTTCCAGCCGCCCCTTGCAGGATTGAGACTATACTCAAAGCTCTGAACACGCTAGGCAAGCACTTTATTACTAAGTTAACCCGTAATCCAGAGGTTCTGAACCTGGGAGTCACGACCCCTTTGGGAGGGCTGTCATGTGGTCCTTTCACAGGGGTCACAGATATCCTGCATATCAGATATTTACATTATGATTCATAATAGCAAAATTATATTTATGAAATACCAACAAAATAATTTTATGGTTGGGGGGTCACCACAACATAAGGGCATGTATTAAAGGGTTATAGCATTAGAGAGGTTGACATGGGATTTCTTTTTTCAGGTTTTGCTCTTAAAATAGGCTGGAAGAGTCATCCTGAGGACAGTGGGTCTCCCTGTTCAGACATGTTGGGACTTAGGTACAGGAAGGAAGCAAACTTCTTCAGCCCTTACACACCAGGGAGGGTCCCATGCTACCCTTACCCCTAAGGCAGACCTGCATTTTCTCATCTAATTTACAGGGCCAGGAGATGAGTTTACTCTTAACCAGAGGTGTGCTGCATCCTGCTTCACCCAGCAGGGGATTCTTTCTTTTGTTCCTTTCTGCCTCCTCTGAGACAGGAAAGAAAATATAGCTAGGCCCACTGTGTAGCTCAGGCTAACTGTAAGCAAACGGCAACCCTCCAGTCTCAGCCATCTGGTGCAGAGATTCTAGCTACTCCACCTGAGTCATTTTCAACCTTGTGGCTCATGTCCCTGTTGAACAGGAAGTCACAGCCTCTCGGATGCTACTGGTCAGAGAGCACCTGACGTGTGGTGCCCAGAGGAGGGCTCCATCCAGGTTACGATCACTGCAGCCCACATTCCAGGGACCACGCCCCCTCACATCAGTTCTGACCCTTCAGAAAAGGACGCCCTGATGGCCAGTGAAGGCGCACCCCACCCACCTCAACTAAATCTCTCTCCCTTTTCCTGTGGGCCCTCAGGCACTAGCAAGCCATTTGTTCCTCAGGTGAGAGAGCTCTTCCTGCGTTCTCCATAAAGCTCCTTTCCCTCTCTGAATGTAGGCAACTACAGCTGAGCCCTAGGCCCAAAGGCGAGCAAGCTGCAAGGCTGGAGCGGCAGGACCTACCTTCCTGTTGGTGAAGTAGAGGTTCTCATGCATGTGCACCTTGAACGTGGGGGACTTCAGACCCTGCAGGTTTATGATGCCATACTTGGAACCTCCAATTTTGACATCATTCACTGTGAAGAGGCGGTCACTGCTAGTATCTGCCTGGAGGGAAACAGGCTATGAACGATCTCCCAGGCTGAGCCATGTGGCTGCCTAAGCTCCTCTCCGTGACAGAATATGGCAGGGACCTAGCTCAGAGTCTGCCCTGTCATTTCTGATGCATGGATGAAGAAGGTAAAGACAGTGTGTGGCCAGGAAATCTGGTGTCCTCAGTGAGCACCTCAGAACTGAGTCTGGGAGGATCTTAATGTTGGCCCAGAGGACCATACCACATCCCACCATGAAAGCCATGAACTGCTGAGTTCTATCACGAACCTCTCAGCTACATAGGGAGATCCTGCTCTATTTAAAAATACAACATAGTGCCTGTAATACCAACACTTAGGAAACTAACTAAAGCAGGAGAACTGAGTTTTAGGCCAGCCCGTGGCACACAGTTCCCTTGTCCCAAAAAGCCTCAAAACTCCCCTGCCAATAGAACTCTAAACAAAACACAACACTTATTTCAAACTAAAATCTCCATATTTATCTTTTCTAAAAAAAAATATGTAACCAGGTGCTTGTACGCACACGCACATAGGTGAACTCCCCCTACTCTGCAAGCCTGAAGAGTTAATTAACATGCCTGGATGAACCTACTAGCGGAGTCAAATGTGAAAAACTGCCTTCCAAGCCCTCTGGCCATAAGCCAAACAGTCGAACGTGACGCTGGGTGTCAGGGAGACTCTCTACCAAAGGCACCAGCACCAGAAGACTGGTGCCAGGGAGGGGCACGCAGGGACCCACTGTAGCTAAGTATCTATGGATTCGAATCACAGTGCCATTAGAAGGGCTGCAGCAGCGGGGAATCGGGGCCTGAATCCCTGCACTCCTTTCATGGATAGGAGGTCTCAACATCAGCCTCAAGGGTCACTCCGAGGCTTTGGTCTCCCATCCCGCTAGCAGATCACTACTTCCATGGCCTAGCCTCACTTTCCCAGGCTTCCCCTTGGTCTCCAGGAAGGATCCTTTATGTGCAGCGTACACTCTGGCTCCCTGACAATGGTTCACTGTCCTCGGACTCCAGTAGTTGGCCTTAATTGCCATCCAGCCCACGTCTCAGTAGAGACGTTCCACTTCCTACAATCAATGTGATGGAGGTATATACAGAGGGCCCTGCCACTATGGTCAGGGGCACTGAGCAAAGAAACCCACTGTGCTGCAGCTGCTGGCACATGGATCCTGCTCACACTGTGCACCTTTTCAGCTGCACACACCACAACCAGGGAGAGAAAAGATCCTGTTCTTAGCATGTGGCTAGACCCAGGCTTTATGTCACAGGACAGGACTAAAGAGTAGTATGTGTGTGCGCGCACGCGCACACACACACACACACACACACACACACACACACACACACACACACACACACTTAGCCAGGCCTAGTGAACACTCACAATAAGCCAGGAGTGGCAGCCGCACCTGAGCACACAGACACGTGTCACTTACCAGGATGAAGTTAAACCGGTCACTTGACAGAGCAGAAGGATCTGAGCTCTGAATATCTACCTTTTTCCTCTCCATGCAGCTCACCCGCAGCTCATGGGATAAACTGAAGAGGGAAACAGAAATGCAGGGAGGGCATGGACACCACAGTCATGCCCTCAGTCTGATGCTGGGGTGCACTTCTGTAGAATCACCTCTGAGGGAAGATGATTTTTTTCTAAAGATTTTTTATTTTATGCATATGGTGCTCTATCTGCAGGTATGCCAGAACAGGGCATCAGATCCCATTACAGATGGCTGTTAGTCACCGTGTGGTTGCTGGAAATTGAACTCAGGGCCTCTGGAAGAGCTGCCAAAGCTTTTAACCTACTGATCCATCTCTCCAGCCTAAGAATTGGTTTTTTTTTTTTGTTTTGTTTTTTTGAGACAGTTTCTCTGTGCAGCCCTGGATGCCCTGGAACTCGCTCTGTAGATCAGGCTGGCTTAGAACTCAGAGGTCAAGAAGTGCAGAATTTTAAGGCCAGTCTAGGCAACATAGCCAAGGAGGTCATGTCTCAACAATTGATAAAAAAGGCAAACACCTGGGTCTCTGCCTTTTCCCACACTCAGCTCCACATCACTCACACAGAATGCTAACGACAGCTAAACAACTGAGTAGCCCTTCCCCAAATCATAGTTAGTTAGACTCTGGACGGACCCGCTCGGTCACCGAGTACAGGTTCTCTTAGGATGAGACTGTGCCTGGGAGATGAATGCGCTGCTGAGGGGCGCAGGGTGAACTAGAAGAGGGGTGCAGCCACCCTCACTGCCCCTTTCCCCTTCCAGAGCAGTTTTCTCTACAGTACAAGCAGAAGAGCCGTTTCTGCATAGACTCTCTTCCCTCTTGAGAGGAAGATACAGAAGGCTGTGTGCTGCCCCTGCACGGCTGGCCTTCCCTGAGGCGGGCACTGGGCTCCCTAACATACATGGAGAGGTGGAAGCGTGTAGGGGTTAGGGTCAGGGGCTGTTTCTTGTTTTCATCTGGAGCAAGTCTCCACTCTGAACTTCAATTTCCTCTTTAGAAAATGGGAGGGAGCTGTTAACTTATCTCACCAGATCTAGTTAGAACTGTGGCAGCCACCACAAAGATATAGTTTTTTAAAATGATGGGTGTTGATTCAGACATGTGGATCAGCACTACACTAAGCTACATCCTGGCCTCCCATCACAAGCATTCTGATGAAGATGGTACATACACACTCAATGCCATGTGTCACCATATATGGAATGAAGTCTCCAACCGGGCGGTGGTGGCGCACGCCTTTAATCCCAGCACTCGGGAGGCAGAGGCAGGCAGATCTCTGAGTTCGAGGCCAGCCTGGTCTACAAGAGCTAGTTCCAGGACAGGCTCTAGAAACTACAGGGAAACCCTGTCTTGAAGCCCCCCCCCCCCAAAAGAAGACATTCACGGAATGAAGTCTCCACCCCTTGTTGAGGAGAGAAGCAGTTACTCAGAGCTGCTTAAAATGTAGAAGGCAGTTGGACGGTGGTGGCACATGCCTTTAATCCTAGGCAGAGGCAGAGGCAGGTGGATCTCTGTGAGTTCAAGGCCAGCCTGGTCTACAGAGCTATTTCCAGGACAGGCTCCAAAAGCTACAGAGAAACCCTGTCTCGGAAAAGAAAAAAAAAAAAAAATAGAAGGCACAGCTGGTTGAAGAGGAAGGGTTTGTATGATCCATAAAACCAGGGTTAGGGCTGAGATCAAGCCCAGAAGGGCTGAAGAGAGATTGCTTGGGTTCAATTTCCAGCAATTCACAACTGTTTGTAACTCCAGTCCCAGGGGATCTGTATCCTGAGTTCAGGGATTAAAGGTATGTGTCACCAGGCTTACGTTAAAAAAGGAGGCCGACAGTGATGATGCACGCCTTTAATCCCAGCACTCGAGAGGCAGGGGGATCTCTGTGAGTTCGAGGCCAGTTTGGTCTACAAAGCGAGTTCCAGGACAGCCAGGGCTACAGAGAAACCTTGTCTTGAAGAACCAAAAAGATGTAGAAAGTAGCCAGTGAGCCGAAGACCTCGGCCACGAAGACTTCTCACAGAGTAGCACAAGGTGGGCTACAGAAATAGGGACAGGAGAGAACATTCAAGTCAAAATAAGGCACTGTCTTACCGGCAATAACTGGTCATGTTGAGAAGACCCAGCTGGTTTTTTCGAAGGAGGGAGGATGCGTTAAATCCCATTCTGGTAATTTTCTAAGTTTATTGAGAAAAAAAAAGACACAAACAAACAAACCAAAAACAAAAAACAAAAGGAAGATTCAGTCAGTGAAGGCAGCCATGGTGGCACAGACCTGGAATTCTAGAATTGGGGAGCTGGATTCTGGACCCCAGTTCAAAGTCATCCCCGGATACATATAGTACTTTCAATTCCAGTTTGGCTTATGAGCCCTTGCCCAAAAAAACAAAAACAAAAAGCCCCTGAAGATTATGTGTGCTGTGGTTTGGGTAGCAGGGGTATTTAGTTCCACAGGACGCAGTGAGGAAACAGGTATTAAATGGACAGAAATTCGGTGAATAAAATTTGATGGTATTCTCTCAAAAATCTCCTCTCATTGGTAGGAAGAAAAACCAAGCCAAAGGCAGCTTGTGGGTTGTGTTGGAGAGTCTGTGCCACACCTGTCTAGGTTCACTGATAGGCAATAGGTTGATGTGTAGAGCAAGGCCAGATGCCATGGTCTATGTCAGCAAACAAACAGGAGGACAACAAAGAGGACCCTAAGAGACATACATGGATCTACATAGGAAGTAGAAAAAGACAAGATCTCCTGAGTAAACTGGGAGCGTGGGGATCATGGAAAAGGGTAAAAGGGGAAGGTGAGGAAGGGGAGTGGAGAAAAATAAATAGTTCAATAAAAACAATAAAAAATAAGGAAAGAAAGAAAAAGAGTAGTAAATGGGGTTTCCTCATCATTTCCATGCCAGGGAGTATCTGACAGCACACTGACGTGGAGTGTCACAGGTGTCTGGTTGACACCTGTGTTCAGTAGCAGGTGGGTGCTGTCGGAGGACACGCTGGAGTGCCAAGGGTGAGAGCCCACCTTTCTCTGATTGTCCTCCTGGTGCAGCAGCTGCAGCCGCCTGCTCTCCATCTCCTTGTGGCAGATGCCCTCCTTCGTGAGGGGGTTGCAGTTGTTATGACCGGGGAGTAAACGGAAGTAGCGGTTCTTTTCAGGGTCAAAATAAAAGCCTGGAAGTTCTTTAAGAAAAAGAAATCAACTGACCCACCCAATAAAATCTGTGTCTGTTCCGCTGGTTGAGGGAGTCACAGCCAGTCACTGAGTTCTGTACTGGGGAGAACATCTGCCCCAGGATCATTATTCACCACACCCGGCACTTTCCTTCAGCAGATCAATTTGCTTTTAGAATTCCCTCAAGCCAAGAACGGACTCCCGACCCCACAACAAACAAGTGCAGAGACACATCCAAGCCCTGGCTGAGGAAGGGCTGTCAGGAAAGACTCACTGTCTGCTTTGAGGCAGGATGAGAACAGGCTAGGGATCCTACCCAGATTACTGCTTACCTGGTGCAGACGACTCTTCAGCTCTGCCGGATGAGGTTGATGGGACCTCAGCATCATGGTGGCCAGAATCTTGTGGGCTCTGCGATGTCCCTGCGGTGTCCCTGTTGGCGTACAGTTGTGACAATGAGTGTGTGTGCTCAGGAAGGCCAAAGGACAGTCTTGTGTGTCAATCCTTCAGTGCTATCCACCTTTTTGAGACAGGATCTCTCACTGGCCTGGAACTCACAAAATAGATGGGGCTGGCTGGTGAGCCCAGGGATAGTTGGGGAGTGCAAGCACATGATACCACACCTGGCTTTTAAACATGGGGCCCAGGGAATCAAACGAGCCCATTCCCCTAGTCCAGTTCCCAGTCTGACTGTAGGTCCTACCTGAGCAGGTCTGAGCCATCACCTGACCTTTATGATTATTTGGGGAGCACTGACACCTGCTGCAAACACGCTAAAGCAAGGGCCAGCCTCTCTTTCTTCTTATGGCACCTGTCAAAGGAATTCCTTCTCTTCTCACTTGGGCGTTTTTTTGTTTTTTTTTTTGGTTTTTCGAGACAGAGTTTTTTTCTGTGTTGCTTTGGAGCCTGTCTTGGAAGTATATCTTGTAGACCAAGCTGGCCTTGAACCGCCTGCTTTTCTATCTCTTTAATGCTGGGATTAAAGGTGTAGGCCACCACCGCCTCGCTTGCTTGGGCATTTTGCATGTTGTGAGGTCTTTCGGAATTTTCCAGGATGAAAAGAAAATCAGACATCTTTGCCAGTAAGAATGCTACTAGCTGGGCTATCTATCCTCAGCGGCACTTACAAAGTCAGATGAGTTTCATTCCTCTTGGCTTCAGCAGCAGAAGAGTTTAAATTGTATCTGGCTAGACTACCTTATGGATGGAGAAGCTGGGATTCTGGGAACAGAGGTAATTTCCTCCATAACATCAGGATGGAGGTGTGGCTAACACACTGAATTTGTGAAGCCACTGTGGTCTCTGTGGCAATGACAGGTTGAAATGCAGGGTGAGAATCCTGAGAGAATCCTTCTCCCCACACACGATAAAGGGAAGTTTGCAAAGCTGGGCTGAGGGAAGCAAACAGCAGCCTGTGTTCTACCAATCCCGACACTGTGCACAGCTGTAGGAAAATTATGTTCTCTCCTTCTGCCCATCTGTGATCAGCAGGAGGATGGATTAAGTGTCATGACAAACGTTAGTCTCTCTCATCCAAGGACGGCTGCTCCATTTTCTTTGCACAGAGCCCAGAAGGTGGCTGTGCCCAGCAGGTTTCCAAGCCACTCTGCCAAAACTGAGCTGGGATCTCAGAGATCAACCCTCCTACCTAATTTGGCTTGTGGGAAAGGCCTGGGGCCCCAAAAGTACCCGTGGCTCTCCTAACAAAACATACCAACATTGGGTATAGTGCTGGTCTTTCTACAGTATGGGCCAAATTAGAAATTTACACCCAGTGAAACCTACTGTGTGCTGAGGGCTCCAAGGGCCAGGCAGCTTATTAAGGGTTTTTATACAGTTAAGCCAGGGTGGCTTACAGGACAGAGCCCCTTCAGATCCCGGGGACTCACTCACATGGTGAAGAAATAACTGATTCCCCTCACCTTCACATGTATGTCATGGCACGCACGTACACATGCGCACACGCACACACGAAGGACTAACGTGGAAGAATCTGTAACTGGCATGTGTACTGTAGAGAGGGAGCAACCTGTGAACCCAAGGGCTGCATGAGGACTTCCTATTGTCAGAAGTCCTGGGAGCCCTCACCCAAGCCAGGCAGGGACAGGGGGCTCTTGTTCTGAGACAAGGATGTTTGTACCCCCTTCATGCAGGATAATAAATGTGGAAAATGTTACACAGGGACTTAACTATAGTCTAAGATGAGCGGGCACACAGCAGTCACTGCTTTCTTCTCTGTGTACATTTGTATAGAAGATTCAGTATGCCAGAGGTGGGGGGTGGGAGGGGTGGTGGTGGTGGTGCACGCACTATGAGTTCAAGGACAGTCTGGTCTACAAAGCGAGGTCCAGAGCGATCAGAGCTATATAGAGACAGATAGATAGATAGACAGACAGACACACACACACCCCAAAACAAAAAAACCTTGTAGTCCACATAAAGATTTGCATATATTATGTAAATATGCTACATACTACATACATCTATATAAGCAACATGCATATTTTACATTATAAATCCTTTTCCAGGACTTCCACTAGATAATCGTCCCAGAAATGTTTTTTGCTCCTCCCACGTCTCCAAATGGAAAAGCAGGTCTCCAGTTGTGCCAGGAAACTACCAGTAGTCTTACGGCTGGCACTCTGGTCAGAAGCCAGTCACCACAAAACAGAGCATGGCTGTGCCCTCACTCCCTGGAGCAGTGGGCTGGTGGCAACACGGCAAGCTTTCGAGCCTGCTGGCTTCACTGCTGACTCATTCTGAGAGGCAAGCATGTGTGTGTGTGAGCACTGTACTGGACAGCAGAGCAGCACTGGGCAAAACTGGCTCCCGACCTGGACACTTGCCTCTCACTAGGGCCACTCTGCCCCAAGGCAGGGCTCTGCTGTTGGCTCCGCTCACGTCGTCTCCTACTCTGCCAGATGCTTCTACCCATTTCTGCTCCTGGAAGAGAAATCAGAGCATCAGACACCCCAGCTGTGTGCTCTCCCATTTCTGGCAGCCCCACCATGCTCATGATGGTCACTGGTGGGGCTGCCACACAAGCCTTCCCTAAAACATCCGCCTCTAGCACTTTGCCAGTGCCCCTTTCTACCAGTGACAGACGTGATCAGACATGAATACCTTAACTCTTTCCACAGCTCCACAAACACGTGTGTAAATTCTTTTTCGTCCCCCCTCCCCCACAACCCCAGATAGGGTTTCTCTGTGTAGCCCTGGCAGTCCTGGAACTTGCTCTGTAGAATGATCAGGCTGGCTTCGAACTCAGAGCCTGTGCCACCAATTGCTGGGCTTTCTGTGAATTCTTACTCATCTTGAAGAAAGAAACATCTTTCTCGGTGCCTTTCCAAGATGCCCTCCTCACCTTGACGTTATTCTTCCTTGGAGACATCACTGATGCCTCCCTTTCATCTGCTGGTGCTCCCTCTCTAATCCAAAGCCACAGAAACACTCTGGAAGAGTGATCTACATGCAAATTGAATGTCTTGATTTCCCCATCCCCAGCATTCAGCAAAAATGCTCTTGCATTAGCAACTAATGCTCCTTAGGGTCAAAGGTGGGGAGTCTCCTGCACTTGGAAGGCAGAGGCAGTGAGGTCACTAAGTTAAGGCCGGCCTAAGGCTGCTTAGTGAGTAAGACTCTTGAAAGAGCCCAGCAGTTATGAGAGCGTGCATTGCTCTTGCAGCACTGAAGGTCGGTTCCAGCACTGACATCAGGTGGCTCATAACCGCTTGTTAACTCCAGCTCCAGAGGATCCAAGGTTCCTTCTGGCTCCGGAGGACACCCACCCTCACGTGCACATAATTAAAGAAAAAGCTGAGGGCTGGTGGATTGCTCAAATGGGTGCTAAGGGTACTCCTCACCAAATATGAGGAAACTCTGAACCAGGACCCAGTGGTAGAATCAACTCCAAGCTGTCCTCTGACTACCACATACACACCAAGGCCTTCTTCCAGCACCTACTGCACACAGTACACGGACATATACGCAGGCAGAACGCCCATACACATAAAGTAAAAAGAAAACTTAGGCCTGGTGCTAGGTACTCTTGTTACCCTCAACATGGCAAGGTAAGCAGGACGGAAGAATGTTGAAGGTTATCTATCCTTTGGATTATACAGGGAGACTGGGATCAACCTGCGCTACAAGAACCTCAAAAACAAAAAGTACCCCCTTACACAAACAAAACAAAACAAAACAACCCAGAAAATAAAAACCCAGCTCATATTCAAGGATGAAAAGTATGTTTTCCCGAAATGCAAGTTCACTCTCAAGATCCATACTGTGCTTTATATCTGCATTTATTTGTCCATTTTAAACGCTGCTTATATATTCCTGTCTGGAATGTGAATTCCTTTTTGTTTAGCTACAGTGCTGGAGACCTCAGGGCCTTGCGCATGCTAGGCAAGAGATCTAATTTTTTTTTTTATTCTTAGCACCTACTGACCTAGTTGACTACATGCAAATTACTGGTGAGCAAAAACCAAACCAAATCAAAACAATAACAAAATCTGTAGCTAGGTACTCTGCTTTATATTTACAGAACAAGCAATGTGCGCCAGGCACTGAACGTGGCACTGGGAAGTGGGCAGAGCTGTGGCCCCCACCTCATGACACCACTGACATCCTAGCAGGAGAGCAAGGAGTGACATCCCTGTGTGGACAGGCTACACGACTGGGGGGAGGGGACACGTGAGAAGCCTGTGGGCAGTTTGGTCCATTCAGAGCCAAGTACGGGGGACTGCCTAAGAGGCTGGAGTTAATGGACAGCTGTGATCCACCACTTGCTCTTGGTTGGGAAGACTAAAGGCTTTGTGTGTGGTTTGAGGATCCAACAGCCCACATTCGGCCTGTCCTCTCCTCCAGGACCTTTTAGGCCTGGCCTCGGTATTGCCCATGTTGTAGGTCCTAGCAAAAGGCTTGGGTTCACTGTGGCTCTGTACAGGGCAGCACTGGCTAAGCAGTAGATCCCAGAGCCTGCGGCTGGGAGCACCTATGAGAGCAACAGTACATATGGGTGGGGAGCAAACCCTGAGCACCTGGGGGACACCTTAGTTGGGGGTCCCGGAACTACACCACTTTACCCCAACACATGGTGCAGGACCTAGGGTTTGGGGATAATGACAAAAATACTTGGGAATGATACAGTAACAGTGGTTGTACAGCCTTGGAAATGTACTATATAACAGCATGCTCTGCTATTCAGTGAGGGCTGGAAAGACAGGGTAAGCACTTGCCACTCATATGGGTTGGAATCCACAGAACAAAGTTTCTCTCCTACTGTAAAAAATGGGAGATGGAGGCAGGAAACACCTTATAAGCTCCAAGGTCAGCTAGCCCAATGAACAACAAGGTAGGTGACAAAGGACACCTCAGGTTGTCCTCTAACTTTCACACAACCACACTCAACTATACACACAAAAATCAAATATATAAGGTAAGAGAAATAACGCAATCATAGGAAAATTCAGTAAGATTCCTAGCACATAGGAAGGCACAAAATGCTAATGCCACTCACTGGTCGGTAGAACCCAGCATAAAATGACCCCTTCAATAAGGTTTCCACCCTCAACAGTATGGACCATGAACCAGGAGGGAAATGGGAAAAAGCAGATAGCTCATTGGGAGTTCTGTCCAGTGTAAAAAATAAAATAAAGGGCTGGAGAGATGGCTCTGCAGTTAAGAGCACTTGCTGCTCTTGAAGAAGATCTGAGTTTGGTTTCCAGCACCCACTATCAGGCGGTTCAAACCTCCTGTAACTCAGTTCCAAGTGATCCAACACAGCCTCCTGGCCTTTCAGGGCAGCATCCACTCACACATACCCCTATCCTTATTACTTCCATCCCCGAAATCCACAGAAGGAAAACCACCTCCACATGCACAAAAACATTACATGGTAATAATAAAATCAAACCACACTTTACAGCATGGAAATGAGGCTTACAGAAATAACAATAGCTAGCTGGGCGGTAGTGGTGCACGCCTTTAATCCCAGCACTCGGAAGGCAGAGGCAGGCGGATCTCTGTGAGTTCGAGACCAGCCTGGTCTACAAAAGCTAGCTCCAGGACAGGCTCTAAAGCTGCAGAGAAACCCTGTCTCGAAAGACCAAAAAATAAAAATAAAAAAAAAAAAGAAATAACAATAGCTAACTGACAAAGACACATTAAAGGTACAGGAGGGGGTCCCCGACACCTCTGGGTGCAATCACCCATAGGACAGCACCTCAATTTCCATTGTTATTTACAACTCGATTTCCAGACAGTGGGGTTTTTGACTTCTCCAGGATGTGGGTTTATTATCCCCACCCCCTTACTGTCCTGTTCCACACACAAGGCTGCGTCTGTGGATCTCCAAAGTGGAGGGATGTTGTGTTCCTCAAGGTCGCTATGGAGACCACAAATGCACCCGGATGCTGAAGAAATGGTGTGGAAGGACTGCCTTTCTCACTAACACACAAGTTGGTGTGCTGGGGATGGAGGCTGGTCCACACCAGGGCTTACTAACCCTTTCATATGCCAACCTGTACAAAACCTCAGACAAGCCCCCCCCCCCCCCCCCGCCCACCTCTCTATGTCGAAAATGATACCACTAGCGTTGGAGAGATGGCTCAGCATTTAAGAGCGCTTGCTGCTCTTCAGAAAACTCTGGTTCCATACTCAGCACACATAGGAACTCAGTCTTCAACTACATACAGCTTCAACTGTCTAAAACATTTGGTCTCTTCCACTTTCCACAGACCTACACACATACTAATTTTTTAAAAAAAAGCCTTTTTTTAAAAAGTGTGTGTGTAGACACGGCTCCGTGGTGAAGAGTACTAAGGATCTAAATTTGATTCCCAACAGACATGTAAGTGCACACACCCACACACATACTAATAAAAAAAAAAGCCTCTTTAAAAAAAGTGTGTGTGTGTGTGTGTAGACTTGACTCCGTGGTTAAGAGCACGGAGGACCTAAATTTGATTCCCAGGATCGTGCATGGCGGCTTACATCATCTGTAACTCCAGTTCCATGGGATCTGTCTGACTTCTTTTCGCCTCCGTGGACACCAGGCATGCTTGCAGCGCGTGCGCGTGCGTGCGTGCGTGCGTCCACGCACACGCAAGCCATATACCCACACATAATAATAAAGCAACACAAAACAACAACAACCAAAACAAGAACCTCTTCCAAAATTTGATACCAAAAAGTACTACTGGGCCGGTGCTCCACCACGGCCCGAATCTCAATGAAGGCGACGGCCTGGGCCGGTAGACGGGACGCTGCAGGTGACCCTGAGGACCCCGCAGGACCCGCCAGGCCCGGGCCCACGCCCACTCCGACCGTGTCTCACTTGCTCATTCCTCCTGCTCTTAGCCTGGCCTTCCCCGGCCTCTGTTTGGGTACAGCGACACCCTCCTTCAGCACCCACGAGCGCGCCAAGCATCGGAACAAGCTTACCTGCCCAGACGGTCCTCTCAGCCGCAGCACAATCCGGCTGGAGTAGAGAGAGGCGTGCGAGGATCCGGAAAATCCTCACGTTCTGTGTTGACGTAGCCCATAGGACGAAGGAGACTGGCTCTGCCGTCTCATTGGATCAGGCCTCTGCCTATCCATGCCAGTAAGGGCGGTCTTATACGGAGGGCGGGTCTTGGTACTTCCGCTTCGTTTCTCGCCCCTCGTGCAGGGGCTCCGTGCGCTGGGGCGGGGCTGGAGGTTGCTACCTGCGCCCTGGAGTTCCAGGCACCGTCTTGGCAAACAGAGGGAGTCCTTTCGCCTGCTGCAGACCCTAACTGTAAAAATTTTCTGCTTAGGGCCGGTACTTAAGCTCGAGTTAACATTCATGTGCTGTGGGGAGAGATGATTGTATTATGGAAAGAGCAAAGGAGAATCTGAGGAGGAAAGCGAAAAAGGATTTAGGTAGAGTCGTCGTGACCGCAGAGTAACAAGTAATCAAGAATATATTCTAATTCAGTGATCTCCAGCCCAAAGTTTTTTTTATACAGGCAGTATATTTCCACCCCAAGGAAGATGAGTTTGTGATAAGTCAGAAGTGGGAGTAGTGTGAGGAGAGCTGATTCAAATAGACCAGGCTAGGTGGGGACTGAAGTTTCTGCACCCCAATAAACCTCTCCCCCCCCCGACGCAGTCCAAATCAGACCAAATCAAACCGAATCAGAAAAAGCTCAGGTTTAATGGGTAAAACGCTCCCTGATGATTTTCCAGCCTCCCAGAGAGGAGATGGGAAATAGAGACCGAAAAACCACGTGTCTGTTTTCTGGGCGACAGTTTAAATACCCTGTGGAAGAGGTCTTGAGCATCTCTGGGGGAGGGGTAGTCATTTAGCGGGCTTTCTGAGATGCGGCAGGATTTGGAGAGAGATGGGGGAGGGGACTTGGAGTGGAACTTCCACCAGAGCATTCCAGAGATTTTGGGTATATATGGGTGCCAGGGATTGGGGTGAATCTTCCACCAGAATAGGGACCACTAACAGTCTTGATCTTACTGTATTGGGAGCGGGGTGGGGGTGGGGGAATCCAAACCGACAGACTAGGTAGCTGGAAGCCTGTTTCAGCTACTGGTTGGACTGGCCGTGTGGAACTCGGAAGCTTTAGCAAGGTGGACGGGATTATAGAACAGCCTCAGGGGCAGGGAAAACACGCAGCTCCAGGGACTGGAACACTGTAGGTAAACAACTAAATCTGTGCTTAGGGGAAGTCCCTTGGGTGGAGCAGCAGTCGGTGCGAAGGTAGGCAGGGAGGTTACAGCTGGGCTACAGGGCGGGTGGATGGGAGAGGAATCTGGAGGAGAATCTCTGACTTGAACTCTGGGAGGAGGAAGACAGGCTTCTGTGCTAAAGCCTTGCAGTCCCTGGAGGATTGAGGAGGGGGAGGTGACTGGGGACTTGTGAAGTGAAGGGCTGACAGACAGCCACCCGACTGGCACCACTGCCAGGCTTCACCGAATATCCACAATGAGAACAGGGTAGACATCAGTTTTACCTTGGAAACCTGTAACATACACGCAATCTACGAAGGAAACTTTGCGGCATCCCCAGCTCAGTTTTCTCTTGGGTCGTAATATTGAAAAAGGAAGGTCATAGTAAATGCTATAGCCCAGAGTCAGGGGCTTGGTTCATGGCTTCCAGTGACTATGCACCTTGTGTTACAAATTTGATTTGTTGTTTAGATGGTGTATAATATCCAGATGTAAAACACACACACACACACACACACACACACCCCAAAACAGAGAGCGAACCTCACATCCAGGGCATGGAGTGGTTAAGAGCACTGGCTACTCTTCCAGAGGACCTGAGTTTCCAGCACTTGCGTGGTGGCTCACAGTGTACCAGGCCTGGCAGAAATGAAGATCTTCTAAAGAGACACCTGTGTCTCTCATTCAGTCAAATTGTTGAAACAATGGTCCCCAAAGAAATGGAAATTTCCCCAGGAACCTCATGCCTGGAGAGGCACCAGCCAGAGGGGGAGCTTGTCTCCCGGAATGAGATGGTACAGAGTGCCCACTACTCCTTAGACCACCTTACAGGATGAGACTGAAGTCCAGACAGTGATGGGTCTGTAGCAAAAGCCACAAGCTCTCATCTCGAAGGGAACAAGAGGTAGTTTATTCTGACATCATTGTTAGTGACCATGACCTGGGAACACATTTAGGTTACTCCAAATTCCAAGCTTCAACCTGGAAGCAGTTTAATGAAGTTTGTCCGGTTTTATAGAGAGCAAAGTAAGTCAAGAATCAAAGCAAGTTACGTCAGAGACGGAGGTAAAGCGAGGCAGGGGAAGCTTTCTACAGAGCCACGATGCTTTCTGAGTTTCAGGGTTGGTGGAAGCTAATGGTTTGCTAAGTTAATAGATTCCAAAAGGTTTAGTCACAGGGTGCTAGCTCTGGTGTAGAGGCAGGCAAGGAACGGCCGTTCTGGAGGGTTAGTTTGCTCAATATATTTGTCCCTTTTTGCTATGTGCCATGTGGAATAAATCACCTTTTTCCACTTTCCACTTTTAAGTTGAACTCTTAATTGGCTTTTGAGGATGGATGGCTGGACCTGACTTGGGGTACAACTTGGGTACCAGTCATCTGCTAACTCCAGTTCCAGGGGATCTGGCGCCCTCTACAGGCCTCCAAGGGTGCCAGGCATACAGATGCTGCAGAGAAAAACGTCCATAAAATATAAATATAAAATTAATTTTCAGAATCTGAAACCAAGGCAAATTTCTCTTTGAAATTCAATCTGGAATAAATCAGTATTAAATATTTCTACCTAAAAATTACCCAGGGGCTGGGGAGATGGCTCCATCTGTAAAGGGCTTGCTAGCCAAACATGAGAACCCATGTAAAATGCTAGGTGAAGGGGTGTTTGAGTGTAAAATCCCAGCACTAGGGAGGCAAAGTATAAAGATCTCTGGGCCTTGCTGGCCCAGACTAACCCAAAGATGTCAAGCCCCAGGTCCCAGTGGGATACTGAGCCTCAAACAAACAAACCAAAAAGCCCCAAGATATGTAGCTCCCGAGGCAAGAAAACCAAAGTTGACCTCTGGCTCCCATACACCTGTGTGACAGGTTAGGGGTCTTGATTGGCTTTATGTTTGCTGCCAGCTAAATAATTAAAAGGCAGGAAAAATCTCAAGGACCACAGGTGGCAGTAGAGAGGTCTCAAACACAGACAACAAAAGGGTGTTTATTGGAAAGGAGGGAACACACAAATATAGCAGATATACAGAAAAAAGACCCTCTACAAAGGAGAGGGGAGGACTCAGAGGCTGGAAAATCCTGTCTCTTCTTGAGAGCCGAGGTTTTTTAGTCTCAGAAGAGTTTTAATTGGTCAGTTTGAAGAAAGGTCGGGTGGTGGACTGGCCCACAACCATTTCCTAATCTGTCCTGATCAGGCCTGGAACTAGTTGAGCCAGTCTGTCAGCAGGAGGCCTGCCGATAAAAAGCCAAGAGGACGTTTGTTTCAGGTTGTCGGGCTTTTGTATCACGTCTGGAGGCTGAGGAAGAGGAAGAAGCCCCTCATCTTGCAGGTTCACTATCCACTATCTCTTGGTGGTGTTTTTTTTTTTTTTTTTTTTTTTTTTTTTTTTAGACAGGGTCTCACTGGGCTTGCTGGCCCACATCTTTAACTCCAGCTCTCCGAAGTTAAAGGCCAGCCTGTTCTACATAGTGAGTTATAGTCCAGGCAGTTTCAACAGTGTAAACAATTCAGCGTCTCTAAAATCAATACTAAGGGGTTTACTCTTAGGTTACAAAATCTGGCTGCCAGGAAGATACATCCCTGTACATGAATGCCTGCAGGAGCAGCTTTAATACTGTTATGCCTCAATCTGTGAAGTCCCCACAAAAGCCAACAAGGAGACCCAGTTCCGTATGTAAAAGCAAAGAGCCTTTATTTTAATCAAGTTTGCAAACTCGGTCTCTCTGCATCTCCAACATATTGGAATAAACGGAGAGCCCCAGCTCAGTTAGAATTGGGTTTTTATAGTAGTAAAGGGGTTTTTATATATGAGGGGTTTCTGAGGCTCAGAACCCCTGATTGGCTGACATTTGTCTAGGGGTGTCCTGGTGAGTGTGTACTGGCAGGTGGTCCTATCTACAGCAGTTGGAATGTTAAACATTTTCTTTGGATGGTCTGTTTTTGGGTGGTGCTAGGTAATCTCAATTTGTGGTTCTTTCTGCAACCAGGTATTGCCTTAGGGTAAACTACTGAGAGTCAAGCCTCTTATTATATTTATCCACGGCCTAGTTCTACTCTGGCAGGTGATAAAGGTTGGAAGTAAAGAACTTCCTTTGGGTGACCTGCCCATACTTAGTTTATCATGACTGCCCCCCACCCCTCCCCCACTGGGGACTTTATGGATTTGGGCGTAACAAGTACCTCATTAAACTAGCCTTGTTTTAAATCCTATCTTTCATAAACCTTGATTTTAGGACAGGACAGGAATTATCATACAGAAATCCATCCTAATCCAAATTATCTTGGAGACCCATTGTCTCCTGGGTAGGTCCATGTCTGTGAAGCCTTATGACCTTCCTCTTCTCCAACCTTAGTCAAAATGGTGACTCCCACATAACTATACTTAATCAGGATGGTGACAAACCATGTGTTGGTTTCCAGAACAGTTCCAATTAGGAGTTACACATTTTAAGTTAACTTTTTGATACAGATTTTTAATCATATCTAATTCCTTAGCTGTTTTTTAATAAGGTAGAATGGCATAAAGTAATTTTAATATTATTTATACCCAAATGACATATGAATTTCTGTCATTATTATATCAGATTCAGTGGCCAGAAATCCCAGAGGCAAATTCTGAGCCTAGGCAGCTAGTTGCAATAGTAACAGCTGAGCTATTACCAAGACAACTCAGGCAACCAAGGCCAGTCAGAAGCAAACATGCAGTGGCCACATACACTTAAACATTTAACTGAGCCTGGTGTTGTTTTGTGTGGTTCCTATGTTCTCAGGAAAACACAAAGGCACAGATCCATCCATCCATACAAAATAGACAGAACTTTTCTAACAGTGAGATGAACAAAACTTTCCACGGGAATTTTAAACCATGGCAGATGAGCATCTTACAAATCCTGAAATCAGAGTTTACATCATAGAGCAGCATGCAAGAAGCTATAGGGATAAACGATTTTTAGGAGTGAGGAAGTAGAACCTCAGAGGTCAGGGATTTTGTTTTGTTTTTTGTTTTTGTTTTTCGAGACAGGGTTTCTCTGTAGCTTTGGAGCCTGTCCTGGAACTAGCTCTTGTAGACCAGGCTGGTCTCGAACTCACAGAGATCCGCCTGCCTCTGCCTCCCGAGTGCTGGGATTAAAGGCGTGCGCCACCACCGCCCGGCGGATTTTGGAAGTTTAGAAGAGTAAGTTTAGGTATGAGATATTAGAGGACTGTTTGTCTGTGGCAGTAGCGGTTGTTAACGATTTGTGAGAATTTGGGAATTTCAAGTTTGCCAATTTTGGCCATTGATTTGTATTGAGGCCAAGCTGATAAAATAAAATCTGAGTCCATGGGAGAGAGAGAGAGAGCCGCAAAGATGGTCTGTAGGCTCTAAGAGCCAAAACCATGTGAAGAATACAGTGGGCTAGATCTTCAGCCATGGGTCTCCCAGGCTTTCAGGAGAGGGGGCTGAGCAGGAGAGATGTCCATGTAGGTACAGTAAGCTATGTGTCCATGTGGAAAGTCATGTAGGTAAGGGCAGATCAGCAGCCGCTGCAAGGGAGAACAGGCATGTGCTGGGCATGAAGCAGCTGGCCTCTCTGGCTGACGTCATGTTTTAACAAGGATGGGACATTTACGTAGTTTAGGGTGAAAAAGCAGATAGAAACAGACGAAGAGAATGGATCTGTTGATCCCAGCATGACCAGATCAAATGCCAAGAGAACCTAAAGGGAACCTTTTGGCGGGCTCTGCCAAGGTATACCACTAAGAGAATACACCAGGACCAACAGAGTTAGTGTAAGAGGTTTATTGGGGGATGGGGAGAGTGGAAGTGGATAATGATATCTCAGAGTGGAGACATGAGAGACAAGTAGACAGACAGGGAAGAGGAAGGGGCAGGAGTGCAGAGCTCAAAACCCCGGGTGAGGGAGTTCAAACCATTGTACGGTGTGAGACAGGCCCAATTTGGATACATTTTGCATAGACAAGGCACTGGGTTTCGTCTCCACTGCAAACAACACCAACAAGAACACATTAAAGCTTTAATCTGGGTGCGGTGGGGCAGGCCTATAATCTCAGCACTCCTAAGGTACAAGCGGGAGGATTGAAAGCTAGAGGCCAGTATAGACAGCATAGTAAGACTCCGTCTCAAAAAATTAAAAAAGGCTAATAAACTAAAAGTGCATGCTTAATGCAGAAAACTCAGGAAACAGAAAAGCATGCCACTATCATCCAAATTATGTGGGATAAATCTATCACTCTAGATAAAGATTTGTAACAGCTGTCTTCTCCCTGGAGAATGTGGGCATTGTCCTTATTTATTTATTTATTTATTTATTCATTTATTTATTTATTTATTTTAGATTTATTCATTTATTATGTATACAGTGCAGGCCAGAAGAGGGCACCAAGTCTCATTACAGATACCTGTGAGCCACCACGTGGTTGCTGGGAATTGAACTTAGGACCTTTGGTAGAGCAGGCAAAGCTCTTAACCACTGAGCCATCTCTCCAGCCCCCATTGTCCTTATTTATATACCCTTCTTCCAATTCATTTCACAGATAGTCTTTGGACAAGACTTTGTCTGTAGTGAGGAGATGAGCAGGCCTGCTTTTCATCCTGCCCGGCTCCTGCCCTGCTAGCTTTACACACAAAATAACAACACACAAATTGTATTCTTTTAAACACTGCCTGGCCATTAGCTCTAGCCTCTTACTGACTAACTCTCTCTTGTTTTAACCCATATTTAGTAACCTGTCTAGCACCACGAGGTGGTGGCTTACCGGGAAAGATTCAGCATGTCTGACCTGGTGGCTGGCTTCATTCGTCAATCTTTGAGCATGCTCTTTTTTTTTTTTTTTTTTTTTTGAACACTGTATGCCAAGCTCACCCTGTAGTTTCTTGACACCAAATTTGGAGTGAGTCATTTTCTCTGGAGCCTTCATCCTACTCCAAATGGAGATCGGGGGGTCTGGAAGCTGAGATGTGAGATTACTTCCTGCTCATGGCAATTAGGGTCCCCCTTCCAGTGCTCTTTCCCTGATTACAGTAGGAAATACGTGCTGGATAGTTTTATGTAATAGCTATGACATAAGCTAGTGTCATTGGAGAGGAAGGCCCTGCGCAGAAGGCTTACTGTTCAAAGTCATTCTTGGCTAGGTAGCAAGTTTGAATCAGAATGAACTACATGAGACCACTATCTTAAAAAAAAAAAGCTGGGTTTTGGGGTCTCTAGAGGGCTCAGTGAGTTAAGACAATTGCTACCAAGATTGTCTGCCTGTGTTTTATCCCAGGAATCTACATGGTGGAAGGAGAGAACAGACCAGACATGACCTCTGACCTCCACAAGTTCTGTGTGGCATGCACATACATGTCCCTCCCCACAAAATAAATGAGTGGGGGAAGAAAAGATATTGTCAGCCATCACCCAAAACACAGCGATGCAGTTCAGACTGCTGTGTGCCAAGGAGTCAGCTGGCCTGGCTTCAAATTATTGTTCTTTCGCGGTTTCACATTAACTGTGGGCCCTGGGACATGCTATTTAACCTCCATGTGCCTCAGTTTTCCCATCTGAAAGGCAAGGAGACAAGCCCTCCTTTTGAGGACTAGCCACCCTCAGACGGATCGATCGCATAGAGCACTTGGAACAGTGCCTACCCAAGGTGAGCACTCAGGATTCCCTGACCCAAGAGCTTTTCTTCCTGGGACAGCTTAGCTCAGCTTAGCGGGGATCCCATAAGAACAGGCTGGGGAAGTGAAGGAGAATTGCCCAGTTGGGGGTTTCCGGCAGCTGTTTTCCTACCCAGAGTCATGGGTATGATTTCTTCCAGCACACAGGCTAAGACTGAGTCTCATCATGTCCCTGCCTCAGAAGGCTGAGCCACCTCCTCTCCTCTTTCTATAAATGGTATCTCCTGCTACCTCCGATTTCTAATGGGGAGGGGGCAGGGCAGGCTGGCTCATTTTCTGGAACTAAATAAGCATTCGTTCCCACTAGCCCCATAGCATGAGCGCTACTGTTAATGAGCTGCAGTGTTGCCCATTGCTGTAGGCATCGTTAGAGAAACCCCAGCAGAGTTCAGTTTATTGCCAGGGGAGGTGGCAGAGGCAGAGAAAGCACAGCTGGGGCTCCCAGCGCTGGGCACACTGTACAGTTTGGGAGGCTGGGGTAGTCAGACTTGTGGAATCAGGACATAAACTCTAAGAGGAATAAAACTGGGTGAGATAGAGGATGTATGTATGTGTGTGTGTGTGTGTGTATCTGTGTATTTGTGTGTATGTATGTGTGAATATGTGTGTATCTGTGTCTCTCTGTGTGTATGAATGTGTGTGTATGTGAGAGTGTATGTGTGTCTGTCTCTGTGTGTATGTATGTGTGTGTATGAGCGTGTGTGTGTATGTGTGAGTGCGTGTCTGTGTCTCTGACTGAGTATATGTGTGAATGTGTGTGTGTCTGTGTATTTGTGTGTGTATATGTTTCTGCATGCGTGAGTGTATGTGTGAGTGTGTGTATGTGTGTGTTGGACCAGGGTGGTTAGAACCTTCTTTTTTAGTTTTCTGAAAGATGAATACCTTAAAGCACCAGGGTAGTGAAACTGAAAGCCCAGATAGGTCCTAAGGGAGCAGCTAGTTGAGCAATGCCCTATTGAGGAATATGCTGAGCTCCGAGCTGGTGTCCTAGGTCAAGATTGTGCTCGTTACTGCTCAGTAAATATGCATTGAAGGTTATGTAGATAAGCTGAGCCATTGGGGACAGCCCAAGAATGACTTGGGTTCACCACAGCACAACCTATACACAGTGTGTGACAAAACCCACTGGTCTCTTCGCTGCGAGACTGAACAAGCCTGCAGAGAATTGTAGATTGTGCACTGATGACTGTCAGAGAATACTGAATTTGCACAGAACATTCAGCTTGCTTAAGACAGGCCAGACTTCCAAAGAATGAAGGTGCTGGATTCAGTTGTAGTTGCTTTTGCCTGACCGTGTGGGTGGCTCTCCATGATTTTGCTGGGATTGATGTTAAAACGTGTTATGGGCCAGGCACACCTTTAATCCCAGCACTTGGGAGGCAGAGGGAGGCAGATTAGCCTGAGTTTGAGGTCAACTTGGCCTATAAAAGCTAGTTCCAGGACAGGCACCAAAGCTACACAGAGAAAGCCTCTCTCAAAAAAACAAAAAACCCAACCAACCAACCAACCAAACAAACAAACAAAAAAACCTAGTCACAGACTGGGTGGCGGTAGACAACAGAAATGAAGTTTCTCACAGTTTGGGAAGGTTAGAAGTTCATTCATTGGCAGATTCGGCTTTCCTGAGGCTCCTCCCGTTGACTTGCAGCTGGCTTTTCCTCCGTGGGCAAATAACCCCCAGTGTCTCTTCGTGGACACATTTCCTATTGTCTGAGAACATGGCTCAGCTGGTAGAGTCTCATCTAGCCTCGGGTCTGATTCCATGCGCCGCCCATCAAGGTGATGTGTTCTGGAGGTGGAGGCAGGAGAATCAGAAGTTCAAGAGCACGCTTGGTTGCATAATGAGTTTCGGACTAACCTGGGCTACATGAGACCCTGTCTCCAAAAATAAAATAAAACAAAATAAAAGGGACATGGATTAAATTGAATTAGGGCCCACCCTAATTTGTTCACCTTTTTTGAGGGTCTATACCCAAATTTAGACATATTCTGAGGACCCGGGAGTTAGCAGCACTTCCTTGGTTTCCTGCCCCCTTCTGGATGCCAGTGGCATGACCTAGGAGGTGAGTACATTGAAAATGACAAGAGTCGGGGCTCTCACTGCCCCAGAAGGAACTACAAATCCGGGAAGACACTAAGCTGGAGTTGAGGGGCTAAAAAAGTCACAGTGGGAAATCTTCATTTGTCCCACTCGCTAATGCAAATGTGTGATGCACACAGGTGTCTGTTCCCTCCCTCTGGTCCCTGAGAGGATTCAGAAGCAGCGACCTAGCAAGAGCCTTAATTACTTGCGGTGCTTGAAAGTGGTTCCTAGACACTCTGTCCTGGAAGGAAGCAGAGCTTTGGCTGTCGTTGTTTTCTGAGAAATGACTGATTCCGGGGTTAAGGCAGGGAAATTGTAAAAATTTGAGAGAGCTATTCTGAGGTAGCTTCAAATTGGCAGAATTTGGGAGTGTTTGAGCACCAAGAGAAAAGTGATAGTGATGGATCGTATAACCCACTCACTCAGTAAGTGAGAAGCGCCACATCTATGCCGGTCAACCTTGCAGGGTGAACAGACTGAGGAAGGGAGGCGTTTTCTGTAACAGAATGCCAATGAACAAATGGAGATCAGATGTTCAAATCATAAAAATCCAAAGACGTGGGAGCGCATGCTGAAACTAGGGGCCTCAATGTGGTGAGGTAAGCTTATATACATATTTTATTTTTCATTCTTATTAATTAACTTATTTATTTTAGATAGAGTCTCTCTATGCAGTCCTGGATGTCCTGGAATTCATTTTATAGACCAGGTTGGCCTTGAACTCACAGAGATCCTCCTGCCCCTGCCTCCTGAGCCTCTTGTGGGGTGGCTTTCAATACCGTCACTTGCCACACAAACCGCACTCCATAGTGAGGGGCCCATACACAGAGAAGTGCAAATTAGCTATGCAATGTTGCTTTTCAGCCATTAAATTGGCAAAAGTACCTAAGAGCCATCCCACCTGCTGCCAGCAGGGAGGAAGGGTAGCGAGCTCTCACCCATTGCTGGCAGTGCTGGAAAGCGCTCTGGCCTTGTTTAGAAGGCAATCTGGCAAGATCTATTAAAATAAAAAATACACAATTCTCTTCATCCCCGAATCCCACTCCACGGACAGTGCTTATTGGTAAGGCCACATGTGCTAGCATGTTCATTATAGCAGCGTTTATGGCTGCCAAGAACTGAGCTCATGGTGGATGGCCATTAATCAGGGAATGACTGAAAAATTAAAATATATTACTCTGTAGAATATTATATGGCGATTCAGTGGAATGAGTTATAGCCTCGCCAGATGTCAGTGAGATCTGCGAGGTACCCATGACTGAGGAGAGTAGGATGTGAAATGAGGGGTTATGTGATTTCACTATTGGAAACAGAACAAAATTCTCCCTGTGTGTGCTGATGTCTATGAAGATGCATGTGTATGATTGTATGTATATATATGTGTGCATATGATATATATATATGATATGTATATATCACATGCACTTTAAGTTACTAATATTATGGGAGGACAGGGAGAGAGAGCAGCTGCCCATAATAAAAGTACCAGGTATAATAGGACTCCACTCATGCAAACTGCGGAAATGTCTGTGCATGTATGTGGTAGATATGGGTGTATGTTTATGCTCTGAAGGATGTCAACTTTGTTGTTAATTGTTAAGATGCTGGGATTTGGCCAGTGAAATGACTCAAGTCTGATGACTCGCGTTCCATCCCCATACTTCATGTGGCAGAAAGAGAGCCATTCTCGAATGTTGTCCTCTGATCTCCATACTGGGGCTTTAAACAATGTCCCTTCACCCCTAAATGAATAAGTATATGTGAGAAAATATGTTGGTCAGGTGTGGTGGTGAATGACTTTAATTCCAGCACCCAGGAGGCAGAGGCAGGTTGGATCTTTATGATTTTGAGGCCAGCCTGGTCTAAACGGGGAGATCTAGGTCAGCCAAGGCTACGCAGTGAGATCCTGTCTCAAAACAAAAGTAAACAAAACGAAGTAAAAGGAAAAATGTTGAGGTTTCAGGGACTTTTATTTTTATCCTTGCATCGTTATGTGTTTTTTTCAATTCTTTATAATAGGCATGTAATATTTTTTATACCCATGGAGAGGAAGAAGTTCTTTGCAATTCCAAAGTGAAACAACAAAAAACAAATCAACCTGAAACTGGAAATTCTACTGTACTCAGAAGCACAGACTTTCTTATTTACAGGTGTCTTGAGGGGGCTCAGCTTGAGAAACGGATGGAAAGGAATGAGCGAGCAGAACTCTGGTTGCTTGGAAATGTTATCCTCACTGCACATCAAGGGGCCTCGGGGACAGAATTTAAAGTCACACTTGCATTTGCTACAGCACGTCTTTCTGATGGCCTTCCTGCGTCAGCAGAATCGTTTGCCGCTTTCAGTCAACTTTAGAAAGCTTTTAGTAGGAGTTTGAGATCTGGTCCGGTACTCTCTCCCATATGTGCTAGGTACAGCAGTAACCTAGTTTTGAAATTCTCCATCCTCCCCAGATGAGAACACAGAGGCAGAGAAAGGAAAGTCTGGAGCTAAAGGTTGGGAGGCTCCTGCGACAGTGGGGACACGGCTCTGTATTGCCTGTTGATTTCAAGGTCTGGTTTAATTGGTTTGTGAATGAGGTTTCCTCCTTGCCTTGTATGTAGGTAGCTAATGAAAACAGCATTGTGTGATGTCACAAACCCATTGTTGCCAGTTTTAGACTCAAGTGCAAAAATTCATTTTTGTACTTCGAACCCGAAAGTAGGTTATTTGGAGTGCCACTTAGAGACCAGGAAACTTGGTCTCATTTTAAGTTGAGGCTGCTCCTTAGAATGTTGTCTTGGTCACTTCCTCCCTTGCTGTAATTGACTCCATGACCAAGACGACTTACGGAAGGAAGGATTTACTTTGGCTTCTGGTTCCAGAGGGGTAAGAGTCCATCATGAATGGACTGTGGTGGTGCATGTCTTTAATCCCTGCACTTGGGAGGTAGAGGCAGGCGGATCTCTATGAGTTTGGGGCCAACTTTATCTACAAAAGGAGTTCTAGGTCAGCCAGGGTTGTTACACGGAGAAACACTATCTCGAAAAACAAACAAAGAAAGCAAGGAAAAGAAGAGTCCATCCTGGCAGCGGAAGCACGGCAGCAGGGATGAAGAAAAGCTAAGGGCTCACGTCTTGCATCAAACACATGAAGCAGAGATGGCCAACTACGAGTAGGGTTTGGCCCTACACTCTCAAAGCCTGTGTCTCCAGCAGGCACGTGCCTCCTTCATTAAGACCAAACGTCCTCAACCTCTCGGACAGCGCCACCAACTGGGGACCAAGTGTTCAAGTACACGAGTCTGTGGGGGCAGTCTCATTCAAACGACTGTAGATGATCTTCTTTGAATCATTAACCCTTTGTAAACAGAGATGCTGCAAAAGTAGGCTCCTCCTTTAGGGAAGGAGGTGTTGAGCATTCCTTCCAAATGCTCACAAGGATAAAAGGCTTTCAAACTTGGACTTGGGAGACACTAGCCAAAGGCGATTCTTATTGCTATGCTTCTTTTCTATCTTGCATGGGAAATGCAAAGAACTTTTTTTTTTTGAAGTGGCCTTTAATGCAATGATGTAGTTTAAGATTCAGAGCCACTGTCTGAATTACTCAGTGTATGATATACCCCACTTGAGACCATGAACTCAAGGGCACTAAATTTTATTTGAGGGTAAAATTCAATCAACGGTTACAGATAGTCAACTTATAAAGAGGTTTAGGGACTTAATAGATCTTGAAGTATTTTTGATTTCTTTAAATAAATGTGTTTCAACAATTCAGGCATGACTGATGTTCTGATTGCCACAGAATGTGAGTTCAGTCGTTGGGATAGCTAATAGATTTCCTATCAGATGTCTTTATTTTCTCCTCCTCTTCCTCCTCTTCCTTCTTCATCCCTTCTACCCCCTTGTTTTCTGCTTTTTAAATTTTTTTTTTAACTTAAAGAGAACGTCTTATGTAATCTTGAACTCACTATGTAGCTAAGGATGACCTTGGACCTCTGATGTTGTATCTGCCTGTACTGTGCTAAGATTACAGGTGTATATCACTATACTTGATTTATGTAGTGCCGGGGGTTGAGCCCAGAGTTTTGTGCATTTTTGACAAGTGCTTTACCAAATGAACTGTTTATCAACATCTCTGCCCCCTGAATGTCTTATGTTTTAATAGTTAAAAATAAGTCCCAGGGGTGGGGAGGGTTTAGAGAGATGGCACAGTGGTTAAGAGCACTGGCTGCTCTTGCTGAGGACGGGGTTCAGTTCTCAGCACCCACACGGCAGCTCATAACCATCTGAAACAGTTATAATTAAAATATAGGTGATCTGATGCCCTCTTTTGGCCTCCGAAAGCACTAGACACACACATGATCCATATACACACAAGCACATACATACATACATACATACATACATACATGCAGGCAGGCAAAAACAGGTATTCATTTTTAAAAAGCAAGCAACAGCAACAACACCAGAGGTAAATGACAGAACTTTGCTCTTGGGCATGGTGTTTTGCTTCATCCTGGCCCACTGTCAGAGCCCATGTGACCTCTGAGTTCTGAAAGCAGTCCTGCTTCTTTTTTTCCATTTCTGCCTGAACTATTTCCACTCATCCGTTAAGAGAGCATTTCTGGAAGAGAAGGAGAGAGGCCCTGCATGGCTTTGCTAGGGAGCCCCCTGCTGGGCTCCCAGAAATCAGAGCGGCTGTTGAGTGTTGACCACGGAGCCTTGTTTCCCTCCTTGCTCCCTGGGCTTCTTACCTAAAATGGAAGCCAGTTACAAGGGTGCAATTGGTGGCTGGCCACTCTGCCTCGCTACCTTGCTTTTAGAAACGAGTAAGCTAAGGTTGCTGGGATGCGCATCCTAAAGGGCTTGGTCTGGGACGGCTTTGAGCTCCCTTCCCAGCAGCATCTCATGTGCCTGAAGCCCCAAGACCCCTGCTCTCTCTTTGTTCTCCTGGCCCCGGAAAGAAGATTGGAAATAACCATTGCAGTTGTCATACACCCTGTTCTCCGGGGAGCTGTGCTGGTTAGTCGTGTTTCCCCACTTCCTCCACCTCCTGCCCAGGGTTTGTTTCTCTGTGTGGCTCTAGCTATCCTGGAACTCTCTTTGTAGACCAGGCTGGCTTCGGACACAAAGATACAGCTGCATCTGTCTCCTGAGTGCTGGAATTAAAGGCGTGCACCACCATGCCCAGCCTGTTTTTTTTTTTTTTTTTTTTTTTTTTTTTAGATTTATTTATTTATTATGTATATAGTGTTCTGCCTGCATGTACATCTGCAGGCCAGAAGAGGGCACCAGATCTCATTACAGATGGTTGTGAGCCACCATGTGGTTGGGGGGAATTGAACTCAGGACCTCCGGAAAAGCAGTCAGTGCTCTTAACCTCTGAGCCATCTCTCCAGGCCCTGTTTTTTTTTTTTTTAAGTTTGTCTATTAATTATTTTTGGCAACTTGACACAAGCAAGGGTTATCTGGGAAAAGGTAACATCAGTTGGGGAATTGTCTCCATCACATTGGCCTGTGGGCAAGTCTGTGGGGCAGGCTCTTGATTCATGATTGACACGGGAGGGCTCAGAGCACTGCTGGCAGTGCCAGCCCTAGGCAGGTGGGCCTGGGTTACAAAAGAAGATGAGCTGAACAAGCCATGAAGATCAAGCCCGTAAGCAGTGGTTCCCATGGTTTCAGTTCCCACCTCCAGGGTCCTGCCTTGAGTTTCTGTTCTGAGTCCCCTTCACGATAGACTACTACTGTAAGCTGAAATAAACCCTTTCTTCCATAAGCTGCTGTTGGTCATGGTGTTTATCGCAGGCACAGACACCTAACAAACACAGAACCCCGGTAAAGTGACCCAGGCACAGAGGCTAGAGAGACGGCTTAGCAATGAAGAGCACTTGTTGCTCTTACAGAGGACCCGAGTTCAGTTCTCAGCACTCATACTAAGTAGCTCACAACGAGTATCAGACGCCTCTGGTCTCAGCGGGCACCACCCCCACAGATACACATACATTAAAAATGAAAATAAAAGTTTAAGGGGGCTGGAGAGATGGTTCAGAGGTAAAGAATACTGGCTGCTCTTCCAGAGGTCCTGAGTTCAGTTCCCAGCAACCACATGGTGGCTCACAGCCATCCATAATGATATACGGTGTCCTCTTCTGGCTTGCAGGTGTACACACATACAGAACACTGTATACATAATAAATACATCTTTAAAAAGAAGTTTTAAAAAAGAACGTAGGTGACATAAAGGTGTCCCTTGGAGACTTCTGTGTCAAACAGTAATCATCTGAAGCTTTGGCCATCCGTGGGTCCAGTTTTTGGAGTTCTTCTGAAAGGCCTAGGCTGTAAAACAGATCTCGGGCCAATTTTCTGCACTTTCCCTCTCAGGTAATTGACCATTGTCTGGCTCGAGTCTCAGAGCTTTCGCGTGATGTTCACAAAGGAGGAGGCAGAAGGTGCTGCACTTTGGGTACAAGGGGAGCAGCCTTAGGGACAGTGTGGCTCCAGATTCTCAGAGAAGGGAGGATGTGGGTTCCGAGGTTCCAATGGTGAGCTAGCCCAGCTGTTTAGGCTCTCCGCTCAAAGGCCATCTGGGCATGCTAGGCCTGTTCCCCCCATCCTTTCAGGCCAGCCCACACTGCGATGGCCAGGCAATATTTGCCTGATGAGTCGAACCCATCGAATCTTCCCAGACTGGAGGTATGTCAGTGTGGTCAGGGTTTCTCTTCCACTGTCAGGCAGACAGATGCCAGCACTGCTTTGGCTGTGGAAGTGGAGCCAGCACATGTGATAAAAACATCCTCCTGTTAGCTTTATGGGTTTCCCTATACATGCAACTATGTGTGGGTAGTCTTTTTCTGAGAGGCAAACCACATTCCCTACTTTGAAAGTGGACTCACCAAAGCACACAGAGAAAACAAAAAGTTCTAATGACAGCATGCTGTGTGTGTGTGTGGGTACACATGTCCCTATCCGTGTCCTGCTCCCGTGTACCCTACCTATTTTCTCATTCCCAGTGAGATTTATCACGGAATCTGGAGGCAGGCCAGAGGCCAGCAAGCTTCAACAATTCTCCTGTCTCGTGTTGTCCCCCTCCCCGACCAAGAGGCTAGTGACCAGGCCTAGCTTTTAAGGTGGGTGCTGGGGATTTGAACTCAGATCCTCTTGCTTGAGCTGCAAACGCTCTTGCTCACTAAGCCATCTCCCTAGGGTTATCAAATGCTTTTTTTGTTGTTGTTGCCCCATTATAACGAATTGTTTAACTCCAGCTACTAAACTTGATGTGGTCAGGTATGTTGTCATAACAACAAAGAAAGCAGTAACTAATATGCCTCCCCGCGGTTCCTTTCCACCTGCACCGCTCAGTGTATGTGTCGTAAATCTGAGCAGCCAAGTTTCCCTCTGTTAAGTTGGTTTGGCAGGTGCTGGAGTCATTACAGTCAACACTCTGTTCTGGCACCGATCCAGGACGGTCTGCCACAAACTTAGTGCCGTTTTTTTCCTCCAACCTCCGTCCTGGGAAGACCCACCCTGCTTTTGAACTTCTCCATGAAAGCACTTGGTTACACTGCGTTTGTTCTTTAAGTGTGTGTGTGTGTGTGTGTGTGTGTGTGTGTGTGTGTGAACTCGCGCGTGCAACCACGCGCATGCTCCTGAGGTCAGAGGTTAACTTTCAGGCCCGAGCTCTCTCCTTCCACCATGTGAATTCCCGGAATCGAAACTCAGGTCATCAGGTTAGGCAGCAAGTGTTTTTTCCGCTTGAACCGTCTCTTCCGCTCCACATTTGCACTTTACGATATCCATATCCAGGTAAAATATTGCCTTTCGGGACTTCTAGGAGCGGCTCACTTTTTTTTTTTTTTTTAAACAAATGTGTCTTCCCACTATCTGACACTAGAGGGCACTCAATTGCCAGTAACAAATTTGGGTCCTGGACTTTGTGCGCAGTTCCACTTCGGGGTTACTCTTTTCCATAGAGAACCATTGTGCGTCCCCTACCTTCCTCCCAACCGTACGTTAGCAGAGGAGGTACGCTCATGAGGTCTAGACATTGGTTTCCAACACACCAGGCTTTTGAAACACCCCTGTTAGCAGTGAATAACTAGTGTGTCCTGGGTGTTACGTTTAATCCCTTCCCACGGTCCTCTGCCTCATCCATTTCTAACTCCGTGATTCCCCAAAAGGAAAGCCTTGGCAGGACGGGCCCATTCCTAAGCTGAGGGGATTCCCAACAGGCCACACTGCCCCGGTTGGCTCTGGTTGGTTTGATACCTCTTTACCTTCACATAGGAAGGACTCGGCTCCCTCTGTGGCCCAGAATTATTTGGCTTCGGATTTGATGACTTCTGATTCCTGTAACTCCCCTACTCCTTGTTATTTATTTATTTAATTCCTTTACCTCCTCAGCAACCAGTCTTTGGTCTTTTGTTCACTGGCCGGCAGAGAGAAGTAGCTCTCAAGGGCTTTCTGTGGGTCAGCTCCCCCCCTCCTCCTCTTCCTCCTTCTCTTCTTCCTTTTATTTTTCCTCCTTTTCTTCTTCCTCTTCCTTCTCCTCCCATTCTTCCCATTTCTCTTCCTTCTCCTTTTTCGTGGTTCTGGAAATGGAACCTGGGGCCTTCGTGCGTACCAGGTGGGTTCTCTGCCATTGAGCCACGTTCCCAGCTCAGTCATTTGTCTTTTAAGAATTGACTCAGTTAATTAGCGTGGGGAGCACACGTGCTGTGACATCCACAGGGAGGTCAGAGGATGGCCTGTGGGAGTCAGTTCTTTGCTTTTACTACGCGGGCCTCTGGGATCGAATGCTGGTTGTCAGTCTTTGTGGCAGGTATTTTATCCGCTGAAATATTTTGTTGGCTCTGACAATGGCATGTCTGTGTATCACCTACATTGTCATATGGAGAAGCTGCTATGAAGAGTTCCATCTACAGAGGAATAATAGGAGGTGCAGGATTAAGTTACTTGCCAGAGGTTAATTTTTTGATTTATTTAAGAGTTTTTTTTTCTATTTCTTCTGTACTTTCATATTCTTTAATGTTGTCATAAGTGTTTCAGGACATTTTATGAGAGCTTATAAAAAAAACCACAATTCAAGATAAAACCAGTTAAAGGCATAAAAATGACAGACGAGTTTTATTCTTTTGATTTACCCACCCCTGTACTCTCAATTAAACCATAAGTCAAACATAACCTGGGCATGATGACTCATGCCTGTAATTCTAGTGCTTCGGAGGCTGAGGCAGGAAGACGGCTGAGAGTCTGAAGCCAGACCCGGTTGCACAATGAGAGCCTCTCTCAGAACAGAGGGGGGAAATGTTAAAGAAACAAACAAACCAGAAAAAGCCAGGCGTGGTGGGGTATAAATGTAATCATTCAGGAGGTAGAGGCGGGTGCTACACAGCTGGCTGCTACCACATCTGTCTCTGTTTCCATCTTTTTTTTAAAGATTTTATTTATTATGTATACAACATTCTGCCTCCATGTATGCCTGCACACCAGAGGAGGGCGCCAGATTTCAGTAAAGATGGTTGTGAGCCACCATGTGGTTGCTGGGAATTGAACTCAGGACCTCTGGAAGAGCAGCCAGTGCTCTTAACCTCTGAGCCATCTCTTCAGCCCCTCTGTTTCCATCTTTTAAATGTTACAAACAATGGTGCTTTCAATATTCAAGGCAAATCTCTGGGTATAGATACTGGTTTTCGTTCTTCTTGAGTGGGATTGCTAGGTCATATGGTAATCCTGTGTTTGTTTGAGGACCGGATAAGACTGTCTTACAAAGCAGTGGAGCCAGCTCCCCATCACTGTATGGATCCTTGACAATATGCATTATCTGAATTTTGTTTTTCTTTTAGACAGGATCTTACTATGTAGCCCAGGTTGGCCCCAACCCTGCTATCATCTTGCCTGGGGCCTCCAGAGTGCTGGGATTATAGGAGAATATTAGCATGTTTGGCTTCTTTATCATTTTAGCCATCCCTAATAGGTGTAAATAGAGATTTTTTTCAAGTAGGGTAAGATCTATATCACTAAATTTAGTTACGTATGGTTTTATTAAGCTTTTAACTACCAGTTGTTAAGCAGTAAGTAGGCTGTGGTCAGGCACTGGAGATCTCAAATTACCAGCCATATCTGTCCTCCATGCCTTAGAAGGTGGGAAAACAGAATATTGCAAGTATATATTTTTAGAGATTTTATTATTTCTTTTTATTTCACCTATGTGACTATTTTGTCTGCATGTATGTCTGTATACCATTTTCATGCAGTGTTGGCAGAGGCCAGAGGAGGGCGTTGGATCCCCTGGAACTAGAGTTACAGTGTGTATCTGGGAATCAAACCTGGGTTCTTGGGAAGAGGAACCAGTGCTCTTAACTGCTGAGCCATCTCTCCAGCTCCAGAAAATGATAAGTATTTTAACAGAGCTATGTATGTAATTTTGCAAGAGTCGAAAGTAGCATGTGAGTAAGGCGAGATCCATTTAACCTAATAGGTTTAAGTTCAAGCTGCCAACACTGAATATCTGCAGGATGTAATGGTACATGCCTATAATTCCAGCACTTGGACATTGGCAGGTAGAATGAGCAGGAGTTCAAGGTCATCCTGAGAACAAAATGAATTTGAGATTATATAAGGCTATTGGAAAACAAACAAACAAACAAACAAAAAACCAAGATATAAAATGCTTAAAATCAATTTAATTTAGAAGTCTAGTAGAAACACAATACTTTTTAACAAACAAGCTCACCTGTATTTAGAAAACAGCCCTGGCTTTTACAGTTGCCCCTGACTCCCGGCTATTACAAGATGGTTGCCGCGGTTTTACCCGAGGAGCAAGGTGCGAGCTGTGCCATCCTTTGTTGGAACAGACATCATCTGATGGCTATGGAAACCAGACATTGAAGGCTAATTTCCTTTGTAAATTTTTTTAGTAGCCTTGACTTACAGATTTCTTACAGATCTATCTGTCTGTCTGTCTGTCTGTCTGTCTGTCTGTCTGTCTGTCTGTCTGTTGTCTATCTATCATCTATCTATCTATCATCTATCTATCTATCTATCTATCTATCTATCTATCTATCTATCTATCTATCTATCTATCTATCTGAGATAGGTTTTCTATGTGTAGCCCTGCCTGTCCTGGAACTCATTCTTGTAGACCAGGCTGGTCTCAAACTCAGAGATGTGCCTGCTTCTTCCTCCGCCTCCTAAGTGCCGAGATCAAAGGTGTGTGCCATCACTGCCCAGCCTGGCTTACAGATTTTTGACTCCTACCATTACAATAAACAATACCTTCCATTTTTGCCCATTATTCTGAAAGGACCACTTTAAATATTTGCTCAGTCGGTACCATTCCTCTATTCATTGTCTTCTCTGGGATTCTTGATCTTATGGGATTGGCCCCTGCTCCCTGTGTACTGAGGCACAGGCCTACCCTAAGTGCTAGAAGGAAACCCCCTAAGCCATTTTAGAACATCCTGAGGTAGAGGGTTAGTAGGAGGGAGCAGGGGCTGGAAGAGGATAAAAGCCGAGTACAAAGTTGGTGTGACATCTTATTCCTACAGTCCTGACTCTTAGGAGAGTGAGGCAGTTCTGCTGTTTATTCAAGGCTAGCACAAGCTATGAAGTTATAAGTCCCTCCCCCACAACTAACCAACCACCATCCAACCAATGAACACAAAAGTAGATGGTGGAGGTGAGATAAGAATCCTAGCCCAGCTGCCTGTCTTGTGTTAAAAGTCTTTTTCCTCTTTCTTCCTCGTCCTCCCGTCCCCTCCTCCCTCCCTCCCTCTCTCCCTCCCCCCCTCTGCTTTTGCTTTTCTTTCCCCCCCAGGTAAGGTTCCTCTGTTTCCTGGCTGTCCTGGAACTCACTCTGTAGACCAGGCTGGCCTTGAACTCACAGAGATCCGTCTACCTCTGCCACCTACTGCCTTGCCTTTTGGGGGGGTGCGGAGGGGAGGAGACAGGGTCTTGCTATGTAGATAAGGTTGGCCTGGGACCTGGGACTGTCCCAGCTTCCTGCAAGCTGGGGTTCTAGGGCAGTACTCCCACACCCGGCACTGACGGCAGTTGCCGCCGCTCTTTTAATTTTGGAGCAAACGCGAAGTGAAGGTCCTTCTGCAGTTATGCAGGTCAGAGTTCATTGCCTTTGAGCTGTCAGAGCATAGAAAACACCTGCTTAAAACCGGCAGGCCTCTGTCCCAGTCCTCGCTAGGGTGTGGGACATTTTAGGTCTCGTGGCTTCTGTCCATTTCTCTTGCTGGTAGACGCCTATTTTTATATGGTAGTGTAAGTATCGACAGAACAACAAGACTTGATGTGCCCTCCTGTGCTTGGCTGGTAGACTTGGGGATGACTCCTCACCTAGTGCCAGAGCAGAGGAGCCTGAGGTCATGTAAGTGGGGTGGGTGAGGGAAACAGGTGCCTGGGAGTGTTAACAGCACTTAAAGCAACACCCTGCAGAGGGCCCTCTTGGGGGACCCTGGGGGAGCTTCCTCTGCAGATGGGAAGACTACTTAGGAAATGGCCGAAGAGAGCGGTGCACTAGTTTCCAGTGTGTGTGTGTATGACTGTAGAGAGATTCGATTCACTTCTGTCTTGTCACACTTTGGTGGCAGTGGCTAGTATTTTCCTCCCCCCCCAGTGCAAGAGTCCTTGGCAGGGCTTTAACTTAGCATGTCAGAGCTCCCAGGATTTCATCCGTCTCCACGGGCAAGGGAAAACTTGGCGAATCGGACTTGGCAGGAAGGGGGTAAAGAGAGCGCATTAGCTATTTTAAAAAGAGCTACGAGGGCGCCGCAGCCAGCGGCTCACTGGAAAGGAGATCCAAGGCCAGCTCAGGCTGGACAGGCCTGGGCGGAAAAGGGGCAAGGACTGGTTCTCTCTGCGGACTGGGCTACTGGGTGTGGTCAGAGAGGAGAAAGATGGGGGTGGGGAAATGTCCTATCTGTTGTCTTTCCTGGTGCTTGGAGTCCAGTGACTATTTATTTATGGTGTGTGTGTGTGTGTGTGTGTTTTGTGCATCTCAAGAGTTTTTTTTTTTTTTTTTTTTTTTTTTTTTTTTTTTTTTTTTTTTTTGAGACAAGGTCTCTAAGTAGCCCAGGCTGTCCCTGGAGTCTTAATCTTCCAGCCTTGTCTGCCACGTGCAGAGATTATAGACTGGCCCTGAAATTCTGATCTCTCTACCTCTGTTCCCAAGTGCTAGGATTACAGGCGTGAATTGCCACTCTTGCCTTAGCCCACACTTAAACCTTTTTATTTTTATTTATTTATTTATTTTGCTTTTCATGACAGGGTTTCTCTGTGCAACAGTCCTGACTGTCCTGGAACTTGCTTTGTAGAGCAGACTGGCCTCAAACTCACTGAGATCCGCCTGCCTCTGCATCCCAAGTGCTGGGATTAAAGGCATGCCCACTATTTTTCTTTTTTAAATATGGGATTCTATCTATTTCAGCCTGGGCTCTAATTCATAATGTAGCTCAGGATGACTTTGAATTTCTGGTCTTCCATTTCCTGATTGCTGGGATTGCAGTAATGTACCATGTACCACCACACCCAGAATATGTGGTGCTAGAGATTGAACACAGTACTTCTTTTTCCCCCGAGACAGGGTTTCTCCTCCTAGCTTTGGAGCCTGTTCTGGAACTTGGTCTATAGACCAGGCTGGCCTCGAACTCACAGAGATCTGCCTGCCTCTGCCTCCTGAGTGCTGGGAAAACCCAGGGCTTTGGCATGCTAAGAAAGCATATTACTGACTGAGTCAAGCCTCAGATGATAGCCAGGTATTATTATTATTGTTGTTGTTGATTTTTAAGACAGGGTTTCTCTGTGTAGCCCCCTGGCTGTTCTGGAACTCACTTTGTAGACCGGGCTGGCCGCGAACTCAGAAATCTGCCTGCCTCTGCATCCCAAATGCTAGAATTAAAGGCGTGCGCCACCACCACCTGGCTTTGCTGGCCACAGTTTTAATGTTTCTTTTCTTCAAAGGAATTTTGTTTCAGCTCAGTGCTTAGAACACAGCAGAGCCGGCTGTAGATCTCAAGAAACCACTTACTGAGGTCAGGGCTGCCCGTGCTGCGGCTGAATGGAGAGATGGAAGGGAGCATGCACTTGTTTTTAATCAAATCCTTCCAGCTCCCAGAGCCCGTGAGGAACCGCGTTCATCTCGGATGGCTCTTGTGGCATAGTTTCTTTGTTTTGGTTGAGGGAGGATACTGAGGATTGAGCCTAGGTCCTTGGGCATGCTAAGTTAGCACTGTAGCACTTGGCTGTTCCCCTAACTCTACTCTTACTTTGTCAAGGATTTATTTTTATTTCATGTGTTTGGGTTGTTTTGCCTGCATAGTGTGGCTATGTATCAGGTGCAGTACCCACAAAGGCCAGAAGAGGGGATAAGATCCCTTGGAACTGTAGTCATGGAATGTTGTGAGCGGCCAACGTGGGTCCTGGAAATGGAACTTAGGTCCTCTGCAAGAGCAGCAAGTGCTTTTAACTGCTGAGCCACTTCTTCAGTCCTACCACTTGTATGTATGTATGTATGTATGTATGTATGTATGTATTTATTTATTTATTTATTATTTTGAGACATGGCCTCACTAAGTTGTCCAGGGTAGACTTGAACTGCAACTGTGGCCTAGGTAGGCTGGAACTCACTCTCTTCCTCCCTGAGTCTCCTGGGTAGATAGAATTGTAAATGTGTACCATGAGGCCTGGCTCACACTCTTTCATAGGGATCCTTAGGTTGTTTGGGGGTCCCCATGTCTCCTCTCAGGTGTGTGGTAATGGTCACACCTCCTCCGAGCATGTCTCCTTGCTTTGCTTTTGTCTGCGGATGGCCTCAGGATTTAGGAGTAAACAGAAATGGGTACCCGTGCGGTTTAGGTTCTTGGTCACTTGATGTATACTTGAGCCGTGTCGGGGAGGTTTGCTCACAGACATCAATACCGAGTTAGAGAAAACTATGCAGGGGGAAATTATTGCGCCTGAGGATGGACCCTACATTTCTTTCCCATGTATAAGGGCTACATGATAAAATACAACCCCGGGCCACAGGTGTTACGTGAAATTTCCTAGTGGCCACATTTTAAAAAGGTAAAAAGAAATATATGAAATTAGTTTCACTGATGTTTATTTAGTCTAGGAAGCCCCAAATATAATTTCAACATATGATCAATATAAAATAATTCAGTTATTGGGAGGGAGGAAGTTTAATAACAATAAGTTAATGTTATGTTGGGCATAATGCACACCGTTAATTCCAGCACCCATGAGGCTACCAGGGCTACCTCATGAGACCCTATTTTTTTTTTTAAAAAAAGGATATATTAATATAGATATGAGCGTTGAGGGAAAGAGACATTCAGAAAGAAGGGTGCTTTTGAGCTAGGGTGTGGCCTAAGAGAGTCAACTCAGGGGCTAATTTACATCTTTTTTGTGTGTGTGGGGGTTAAGCCTATGAAATTGTATATTTGGTACATTTCAGAATTACCGTGTATCAAATGCTCAGTAGTCTCCTGGGCTCCAGACAACCATGTGAGATAGTGAAGCTCAGAGCTACCAGGGTGAGATAGAGACACAATTACTCCAGTTTGCTTCTGCATTCCAAATAGCCCACCTAGCCACCCAGACCAAGGTGGAAAAGATGGAGTTTGTATTGACATACGAGGCCAACAGAGCTTTAGAAATGGGATTTTGCTCCCTCTTCCTTAACCCCTTCCCTTTATCACTCTCTCTCCTTCTCCCTTTTCCCTTGTGCTGTCAGGAATTGAACCCAGAGTCAGATATATACTTGGCAGGCACTGAGCTAACTCTTGACATGTAATTAAAAACTGTTTAGATTTATTTAATTTTCTGTGTGTTTTGCTTACATGTGTGTGTGTGCACCACACGTGTGTCTTGTGCCCAGATTGTTCATGAGAGGGCATCAGATCCCCCTGGAGCTGCTGTTAGGTGGTTGTAAGTCACCAGGCATGTGCTGGGAGTTTGGTTGTAGGTCATCACACATGTGCTGGGAGTTTGGTTGTAGGTGGTTGTAGGTCACCATGCATGTGCTGGGAGTTGTCCCAAGTCCTCCTCAGGAGCAGCACGTGCTCTTACCCACTAAACCATCTCTCTAGCCCCTGAAACGCAATCTAAAAAAAAGCGTTTTGCCGTCACAATCAATGAGAAAGGTTTTGAATCTATAGAGTTATGTAGATCATGGAAACACTGCTACCAATGCTGTTCATTTGCTCTAATCAATGGGTTTCAGAAGTGGAGAGTTTCTGCTCCATTCTGTTGCCATCTTATTGGGATTCCCTATACTCTTTATGTCACCAGCTGGTAAATGGTGGGCAGCAGATGGATTTCAGAGCCTATGTTACTATTGTTCAGCATTGCTAACTACTAGACTTTAATTCTGGCCAAGTGTCCTGTCTCTAAGCATGTTTACTCTAAGTCCCTTGCTTTGGAAGATTCTGGCCCAAAGTTGTGTCCTTTTGATCTGTGATAAAAAAGCCAAAGTTAATAATACCTCTTTTATTTCTTAGAAGTGATAAAAAGTGATTATAGCCTGGCGGTGATGGCGCACGCCTTTAATGCCAGCACTCGGGAGGCAGAGGCAGGAGGATCTCTGAGTTCGAGGCCAGCCTGGTCTACAAAGCTAGTGCCAGGACAGTCAGGGCTCACAGAGAAACCCTGTCTCTAGACAAACAAACACACAAAGAACCCAAACAAACAAACAAACAAACAAACAAAAAAACCCCAAAATCCAAACCAAACAAAAAATCCAAACAGACAAAAAGGAGACTATAAAATCAGACTTTATTGACAGTTAAAATGACATTCCATCAAGTACAAAAAACAAGGCAATACTATTCTTTTGGGGGGAGGGCGTTGGGAATGGATTTCCATATGTAATCCAGGCTGGTTTTGTTCTTTAAGAAAGTGCCACCCTGTCTGTTCTCTCTACTTAGTTCATCAAAGCCAGCTTTCAATACGTGAGACCCTGTAAGGAGAGAAGGGGGCGGGAAGAGGGAGGACACCACCCTACTAGGCAAACAAAGAGTTAAATATTTCCAGTCTGCACACACGCACTCACTCAGTTTTGCTAGACTTATCTGTAACTCTAATAGTGAATGGAGTTGGAATCCGAAAGTTCTAGCCTACTTTGTGATTGTATTTTACTTTATTTATTGAGAGTAGTAAAAGGAAAGAGCAGGTGGAATTATGAATTGGCAATCCAGCTTCTTTCCTTTTAGTTATTTCCCGCTTTCACTCCCCCCCCCCCCAACTCCCCATCTATTTGGCCTGATTAAACAGCTATGGGTCTGTAGCCAGGCTTGTATATGCTATGACGCCTCTGCTCTCTAGGTGATTTCGCCCACTCTGAGCTTCCTGTGGAAACCTGAGTTCGCAGAAGTCTCTCCGTTTCTTCAAGGGTTCGCCAGATACTGAGCAGCCGCCGACTCTGGAAGCCTCGAGTCACGGCGCAATGTTCACTCGCGAATTCTTTTCACCTCCCATCTTAGTCCAGAAAGGTGACGCCCCAATCCGCAGCGCTGTTTCCCCGAGGGAACTCCAGCAACACCCACCTCAGGCTCTAACCAATTTCGCTTCCGTAGCAAGTTGCCTCAAATCTTCCCTACCCTTTGCCAACAGAACGCCAGGTCTCGCTTTGCTCTTCAGCTGACCCGGGTCAGATCATTGTGAATTGAGAACGGTGGTCGTAGGGGACCCCGCAGAATTACGTAACAAAAACCGTGGCTGCGAGAGAGGGCGAGTGCGAGCCTTACCCTGAGACATTCCAGGGGGAAGGGAGTTGGTGTCCTGGACTCGCCAGTTCTCAGAAACCGACCGAGGAAGGTGGCTGAGATAAAGAAAACAATTCGGGAACAAGAATATTAAACAGTCTCAGAACCTACAGCACTATTTGTAAACTGTGGATCACGAGTAGTAATTTCTTGCAAGA
This sequence comes from Arvicola amphibius, assembly GCF_903992535.2. Classification (NCBI taxonomy): domain Eukaryota; kingdom Metazoa; phylum Chordata; class Mammalia; order Rodentia; family Cricetidae; genus Arvicola; species Arvicola amphibius. The sequence goes on from NC_052053.1 coordinate 95,449,494, forward strand.
AACTGCAGCCTTCCAACTTTTGCATTGAAACTCGGTGGTGTACCCGGAGCAGGGGTGGTGGTGGTGGTGGTGGTGGTGGTGGTGGTGGTGGTGGTGGTGGGGGGGGGTGTGGGTGTGTGTGTGTGTGTGTGTGTGTTGAAGACCGTGGTATATAAGGCCCAAAGCTAATGAATGGGATTTAATGGATTTGTTGGCACTATGTAAATATTCCTGCCTAGGAGCGCAAACTCTCTGCAGTTATTTAGTAGGAACTAAAACTAAGAGAGAATGCTCTCCCATGTGTCTTCACTAGCCCCAATCAGAAAAGGCGCTACTAGCACTGTACTGCCCCTTTAAGACCTGCTCGCTCTCGGTCTCTACAAAAGGGAGTGACCTCTGGGCTTTGACAGCTCCCCTAATAACTACCACCACGCAGGCTCCGCCTACCTGGCGGCCAGCCGCGCCGATTGGCCTGCAGGCCGGTATCCCGTGCTCTGATTGGCCTGCCGCTTCCCCTGAGCGAACCTTTAGAACTCTGAGACAGACAATATTCTGTTACATTGTAGCAAAATGGCGACTGTCATTCACAACCCCCTGAAAGCGTAAGTAAGACTAAAAAAATGTACATATTCCGCGTGGTTTCAATATGAAAAAAAGGCGCCTTGCGGAGCGCAGCCGGTGCCTGGCTCTTGCAGACGCCTCCCGCTGCGCCCGTGCTCCTCTTTTCTTCTGCTCCTACTTCTTCATCTTTTTTTTTTCTCTCCCAGCGCGCAGAAATGTCAGGAGATGCAATTAACAAAAAGAAAATTGTTACATTTGTGTTCTGCTTAATTGGCTGACCCGGACCGGACAGGAGCCCGGAGCAGCGGCGCCTGCTCCGGAGCTGCGGGGGTCGCGAGCAGCTCCGGGCTTGCACGGTCCCCGGAGTCCTCTGCCTCTCCCGGCGCCGCGCGGAGCTGGCTGAGCCCGGTCGGAGCGCGGGGCAGGGGCCGCGTCGTGCGCTCTGCTGAGCTCTGCGCTCCAAGCCCGAGGCTTCCCGGCTCAGCTGCTCGTCCGCCCGGGCAGTCTGACCGACCGCTGCGGCTGCGGAGTTTGCTGGGCGTTCGCTCTGCCTTCCGAGCTCTCTCAGGGAGTTTGTGCAAACCTTCCGGAGTTGGGAGGACAGCGCGCGAAGCGGCGGGTCTCGGGAGTCCTGGGGCCCAGGTGCTTGCCTGGGGCTTTTCCACTCGGGCAGTCGGGGGATCAGGGAGGCCCTCCGGGCGGTCGCCGGTGTGTCTGCATATTTGTGGGCGAACTGGTTGTAGTAAATTAACGACCTGGATTAACTTGGGGGTTGATATGGAGGAGGCAGGGAAGCTGCAGGTCTCATGAATGGTGTGCTTGCCTACTCTGGGTGAAAAGCCGAGGCGGGCGGAGGCGGTTCGGGGCTCTGGCGACAGAGAGGGGCAGGTGCCTCCGGGAGACTTTGAGCCGACAGAGGGGGGCGGGCTGCGCGAGGACTAGTGGGGGCCGGTCCCTGGTCAGAGCTGCCTGTCTGCCTTCCTTCCTTCCTTCCTTCCTTCCTTCCTTCCTTCCTTCCTTCCTTCCTTCCTTCCTTCCCTCCTTCTTTCCTTCCTTCCAGTCGGTGTACTGTGAATGTGAAGCCGCCAAGTCCGCGGAACCGGGGGTGGCCTCGGAAAACTAGTGTGGCTCTCAAGGGGCGCTATTGGCAGGGATGTTGGCAGAGGGTGGATCCCTGGGAATCGCAGCGCAGCGTGGGCTCCGGGTCTGTGCCGAATGTACTAGGACTTCCCCGCCCGGGTGAAAGCCTCTGGGAGTAGGAGGGTGCGCGTGGGTGTTTCGTGCCTGTTCTTCCCAGTGTGTGGCGGTGGTCGACCCTGGCTCTTATAACTGCTTGCTACAGCGCCCTAACCCCTGGCTTCTGGAGTCAAAAACATGGTTCGCTTTGGAGAGCAGCAGGGCAGCGCGGGGGGGGGGTTCCTAGTGCCAAGAAACGCCAAGGGAGAACACGCTGCATTTGCACCCAGCAACCAGGAATAGGGCAGGGATGTCCCAGATCTCGGAGTTTCCACGAGATATTGTCATAAAGAAGACGTTGGTGGCTGAGCTTGAGGCGAGTTTCTGGCTCCAGTTCTCGCTCGGAAGCTCAGCTACTTTGTACTCGCGACAGCATTTCACCTCAGAGAGAAAATGTTTTATGGCAGAATAAATGGGCGTAACTTCGCCGCGTCCTGGCCGACTCGCGCCGCCACACCGCTGATGCCGGGAGTTTCTCCAGAACCCACACAGCTGATTTGCAATTTCCTCATTTCCAGCCGAAATCACGTAGCCGAGCTGATGCCGCTTGGTAAAATAAACTCAAGTCTGAGTGATCTATTTGCTATGTGTATGGCGTTCCTTATTGGGAAAGTGGTATCCTTGATGCCCGGGAGCGGGCTTATGCACGGGCGCGCGCAGGAGCTCCACGCTCCAGGGTTCCCCAGAACGGTCCACTTTTTTTTTTTTTGGACTCAGACGCGTGAGTGCGTAGGGGTAGTGGGGGAAGGGACAGAAAAGCAAGAAGGTGGCCAATCTCGATAGTGGAATTAGTTTTGAATTACACGTGTACTCCTTAATAATTGGAAACACTTGCCGTGGGATGTATTTGTAACTCCGTCTTGTCACACGCACACGGAGCTCACACACAACACCCCTGCCTGCCTTTTCTAGGAGGGAGTCGAGTGGTCACTTTATAATTAGCGGCCCCCTTTTGCATCCCGTCCTCTTCCCCCAAGGGCTAAGGGTGTAAACAATAACCCCAACGGTCAAGCTTTTTGCAGCCTGGACATTTTAAAAACTCCGCACGCAGGAGCACACGCGTCGTTACTGAGACACCGACACCATTTGCTTTTATTATTATTATTATTAAAAAACAACTTGTTTAATAAAACATCTTATATGTTTCATTTGTTTTTTGAAGTTGCTGATCAGGAAACAAAACACACGTGAATAAATTATGCATGGGCTAAATTAGAACAAAGCGCAGCGACACATCAAGCCGGAGGGATTGATGGGGGCGCAGGGAGGAGGAGGAGCAAGGAGAATGGTTTGGAGGGCTTATGTGTTTATCCTTGTGTGCCCCTCCTGACAATGAACCGGAGCTCCAAGCCGCATTAGCATTTTCTCCGTGTGCGTGCAGGCTCTCTGGGCTTAAACAGGCAACATCACGGACGCCCCCTACAGAAACTGGCCACACAAAGATTTCCTCTTGGACTGCCGGCTAAGTAGCAGTAGTTATGGTGTGGGGACGAAGCCAGCTCAGGTTTCTTTCATGCAACCTTGTGCAAGGCTCTGCCTTCTTAGACTATGGGTCACTTTTCATTATGCTAGGTTTTTTTTTTCTTTCCATGTGGGGCATTCAATAATTTAATTCACTGGGTGACTGGATGGCTAGCTTGAATCTCTTTGCTTTTCGTGTGGTGGGGGTAGGAGTGTCTTCTGTAGGGTCCCAGGCGCCTGGAAACAGCCTTTCTTGGTAGCTTGCCTTTCTTCTTGGCTGTCTTTGATCTCCCCTCAGCTCCCCTTTTCCTCCTTGTTGCTTTCACCCTTTCCTCTCTGAAGCTGACAGTCTGGCTTCTCCATCGTCGCCTTTAACTTCTTGTTACTGCCCAACAGGGTGTTAGGGTAAGAAACAGGAGCTGCCTGGACAGATTAGATCAGAAGGAGGAGTCGGCAGGTGGCCCTACACAGAAGCAGTCACATCTGGACAGATAGAATTCAAAAGCACGGATGGGCATGTATGGTGTGTAGATGTGAGTTGCATTCTGTTTAAGTTAGCAGCTACATTGTCTGAGTGTAGATTATTGGAGTCATCCTCAATTTCTGTATACACAGGTAAGGGCCACGTACAGGTTTAATAAAAGCATGTGTGCAAGTTACATACTTGTTGATTTCAGTATACTTAGGAAATAAAATGCTTAAATTAAAAAAGTTACTTATTTTAGCTGGGCATGGTGGCACATGCCTTTAATTCCAGCACTTGGAAGACAGAGATAGGTGGGTCTCTGTGAGATCGTGTCCAGCCAAGGCTACATAGTTCCAGGACAGTCAGAACTACATAGAGAGACAATGCAAGAAAAAAAATTACTATTTTTATGTGTGTGTATCTTGATCGGGTGAGGTGCTGGTACAAGTGTGTGTGTGTGTGTGTGTGTGTGTGTGTATGGTCAGAGGACAACTTTTAGAATTGACCTCTTCTTCCACTATGTGAGTTCTGGGGATTGAACTCAGCTTAGTCTTGGAAGCAAGCACGATCACTTGCCGAATTATCTCTCCTGCCCTACAATGCTTTTCTTGTAAGTTCTAACCTTAATATTCTAGTTTAGGTAAATCACCTTCCTCCGTGTCTGCCAACAACACTTTAAAGAGCCCAATCTCTCAGTGACTTCTTGAAACTCTGGCTGTAGCTCTTAACTGGGAATGCCTGCCACCTTTCTGCCAGACTTGATCATGTACATACAATGTATCTATTTTTATAACTCCAAGCTCAGGGAGGAATAAATACTATCATTACTTAATTACTTTAGTTAGGGCTTTAATACTTTAACTGTTTGATTATAAACCATGAGAAAAGTAAACAATTTAGTCATGCTTATCATTACGATTACACGTGCAGAGTTGCATCAAAACTTTACTGTGTAAAGAGTTACCCTAACTTGGAGGTCAGTGTTGACATCCCTGCTTTATTGTTAAGCATATAACTCTGGGAGGAGTAAACGTCTACTTAAATCAATGTGTACAGATGGACCTCAAGTCTTCATCTTCTTCTCCGTTCTCTGATGTGGATAATGTGTGTTCTATATCTAAGGAGGTTTGGGGGCACGTGCAAGTTAGAAGCAAACCTTACTCTTGCGGTGGCAGCCAGTTTAGCTATCAGAGAGGAAGGGTCATGGGGCCACACTCCTGGTCCTAATCTTGCCTTGGCTATTTTGGTTGGGGAGGGGTTGGTGGAGAGCAGTGGGGTCGGGGTTGGGAACTGGCCACCTTTTATGGACATTATGCGAGTCCCTTATGGAAAAGGGAACCCTTGAAGCCAACAGAGGCTTGAGCACTACTCTCTCTCTCTCTGCGTTTACTCCTCAGTGTAAGAATAAAAAGGGATGTGGGGAGAGATGGCTCACCAGTCAGAAGCGCTTGCTGCTCTTCCAGAGGATCCGAGTTCGGTTCCTAGCACCCACATAGAGCATCTCAAACTGCCTATAATACAAGATCATGGGATTATTTGTCATCCTTTTCTAGACTCTGCAGGAAGGAACACACACACACACACACACACACACACACACACACACACACAATATATCTTTAAAACAAAAGCTCTAAAGCCTCCAAACTTCATTAGCACACATTTTCCCCCCCCATGGGATGTTTGTACCCACAAAGGACATCAGTTTCTGTCAGAATTCAAGTGGAGACATTGTCACAGGGTAAACCTTTGAAAACAGTGCAGTCTGCAGACCTCTTTGGGAATATCTGAGACCCATAAAACAGACTGGCATCCATTGGTGACTGACTTGGAAGGTTTACTCCTTCTTTTGACCACTCAGGTACCTGGAATTCGGATTTATCCTTGAAAAGCCGTAACATCTCAAGCTGTTTTAGAACCATTCTCTTAGAGCAACACCAAACATATAATGCATGGTCACCATGCTTTGTTTTGAGTGTGGACCCCAAAAGGATTGGAAACTGAGGCCGACATCCATTTTTCAAACTGTAGCCCTGTTGATGGAAATGGCAGTGGGAGGGCTGTGTCATAAAAAAAAAAAAAAACGGCCCCAGGATCCAGGGGGCCTGTTTATTATCCCAACCTCAGCAAAGTAACTTTTGTGGTTTTTGAGTGTTTTTGAAAGTCACTCGAAGGCAGAAATGTAGCCAAATGTGGCAAACCTCAGGCCAAAAAAAATCCCACAAGTACTGGAATATTTTTTACCCTGCTGAGATTTTCCAACGGGAGTCTTATATAAGCATGACCCTGTTTTAAATAGTCTTTAACTGTGAAGGTATTTAACAGGGACCGATAAAGTTGCCTGGGGTGGGGAGCAGAGGATGGGCAAGTGGATAAAACCACTGTGTGGTCTGGAACTCCAGAGACGGCTGTTTACTGTTTACCTGTGGAAGAGCCCCACAGGGTGAACTGTTTCCAGTTCTCAAGTTTTCTAGCTGCCAGAGAGACCCAGAAGGGATGAGGTGTGGTGTTTGTTGTGTGTGATTTGTTTTTCTTATTGGTCAAGTTACTGGTGTTTCACAGTCTGTCAAACCATATGGATGAACAGAACTGGCCTCATAAAACTGTCACCAAGGGGAGGTGTTTTGTTTTGAAGCCTGTGATTTGCATTAGAGGTTGAGAAGCTGGGATTAGGAGGTGTTCGCTGTGGGAAGGGACGGGGCTAGAGAAGTGGAGTGTGGAGAAGGTCTTGGTGGGGTGTTTGCAGAGAGATAGACTTTGATGGAGGCGAGAGCTGGCTCTGTGGAGGCAGGGGAGGTCAAGGAGTTCAGACTCAGCACCCCTAGTCATGGGGTTCAGACAACTCATTGAGCCTCCGCCCCATCAGGTCTGCTGAGGCTGGAAAACAATAAAGACAGGTCTAATTCTCCATTCATTCATGCTCCTTTACCCCTGGCCTACCCTGATTCCAGGGACTGGGGTCACCTCAGGTTGCCGTGAGCTAGAGGGGTTGTTCTTGTCATTCTTACTAATCTTGAGAACCTGTTGTTTGCAACATACATGGTCGAAATCTCTGCCAGCAAACTTTGCCTGTTTCTAACCCCGTCCCTGTCTTCATTGCAGACTGTCTGTTCTTACCAGTGACTATAGGGTGGGGAAGAGTCTCCCAAGGAGCTCAGCCTGCTCCCCTAAGTCTGCCATCTTGACATGTGCCTTCCCTGAACTTCCTACATCCCTTTAAGTTGAGGAGATGCACTTGAGTCCATAATTCCCTCCAAGTCAAAAACGTCCTGGGTTTTGGTCACGCATGTTGGAACACACTTTTAATGCCAGCACTTGGAGGCAGAAGCAGGTGAATCTCTGTGCAGGACTTCAAGGCCAGCTGAGTCTACGGGGTGAGTTCCAGGACAGCCAGGACTACACAGTGTGACCCCGTCTCAAAACAACTACTCTTTCCCACCCAAAATGAAACAAAACTAAACCAAAAATCAAACTCAAAAACTTGCTGGTTCTTATGTTGGTCTTTTCTGGTGGGGAAGACAGTTAGAGGTCAGGCTCTTGCTTCTAAAGTGCTGCTCTAGAGGGGAGGTGTGAGACCTGGGAGCCAGTCTTGCCACTTGGGGCTCTAACATGATGGCACATCCCACCCCTTCTCAGGACCTAAGGCTGAGGACCTGGTAGCCTGGCTGTTCAAAATGTGGGCTTTTGTTCTTAGTCCTGCAACTAGAGGAGAAAGGAAAGGCCAGCCAAGAGACCAGGTGGCCTATTTTGTTATTTAAAAGCACTCAGCTAGATGGTGGTGGTGCACGCCTCTAATTCCAGCACCAGAAAGCAGAGACAGGTGGATCTCTGAGTTAGAAGTCAGCCTGGTCTACAGAGTGAGTTCCGGAGAAGGCAGGGCTACACAGAAAAAAAGAAGGAAGGAAGGAAGGAAGGAAGGAAGGAAGCAAGCACTCAGATAATGGAAAGTTCACATCTGGAAAGATATGAGAAAGAATGGAATTAGTAAGAACTTTTTCCCTTTTAAAAAAATATTGGAAGGCTGGAGAAATGGCTCAGTGGTTAAGAGCACTACCTGCTCTTCCAAAGGTCCTGAGTTCAATTCCCAGCAACCACATGGTGGCTTACAACCATCTGTAATGAGATCTTGTGCCCTCTTCTGGTCTGCAGGTAGAATACATAATAAATAAAGAAATCTAAAAAAAAATATTGGGGTTGTAGCTCATTTCTGAGTGCTCGTCTAGGATGTGTGAGGCCTTGGGTTTGATTCTTGAATTCAGAGACAAGGTAACCAACCTTAAACTGATTCTCTGGATTTCATCTAAGTCATCGTCGTACCATGGCACCCAAATGACTGAAGTACAGTGCTTGTTTCTTTTCCATTTGCATGGCCACAAGAACCTAGTTGCTAAGTGAGCGGGAGCTTGTGCGGGCCTGTACTGGTGTCTCACCGAGCTTCCTCTAGTGTAGCTTGTGTTACTGCTGGAGAAATAGCGGTGCCCAGTGGACGCCGAGGAGCTGGCTTATACCTATATGGGCATCAGCAGCCTCTAGACTGGAATTTCATTGCCTTCCCTTTATTGACATCACAGACTCCATTGGGGGATTATTATCGGGCTGTTCTGTGATTGAAAACTCCCTTGGTAATTTTCTACAAGCCTAAAGGAGGAGGAAGAAGGGCTTGCAGAATTTATCAGCAAATTCACAGAAGCCAGCATGTAAATTCTGAGTCTTAAACCAAAAGAAAAATGAAATAGTTGTTCTCCAGCAGACAGGCATCCCCCTTTACTTAAAACAAAAACAAAAACAACTGGTAATATATGCATAATATAAAAAACACCTTTTTAAGGCTTGCAATTTAGTGGTGTTAAATACACATTAACAATACTTATTTATTGTGTGTGGGCACATATGCACGCGGAGACACATGCTCCTGTATGCCATGTACTTGTGGAGGTCAGAGGACAACTTGTGGGAATCAGTTCTCTTTGTCTATCATATGGGTCCCAAAGATGGAACTCGGGTTGTCAGGCTTGGTGGCACGTACCTGTACTCACTTAGCCATCTTGCTAGCCCACAGTAGATAACACTGACAGTTACTGGTCAGCCATTATCACTATTTCTAGAGCATTCTCATCACTTCAAACTCAACTTTATGTGCACTCATCAAACACCTTGCTGGGCTGGGTAGCCCAGTGGGAGAGCTGGGGCTTGGATGAGCGAGGCCCTCGGGTCAGTCTTCCGCACCAGATGAAACTGTGCTCCTCATCTCCTGCTTCCCGCAGCTAGAAGCATCATTTTGCTTTCTGCCGAAGGACTTCAGATGAATGGAAACTCAAGAGTATTTGCCCTTTTTGTGTCTGGCTTATGTCACTGTGTCTCAGGGGCCATCCATGCTGTAGCAGACATCAGACCTCCGCTCCTTTTTATGGCCATTGTATGTATAGGCCACACTTTGTTTATCCATTTATCTGATAGTGGACACTTGGGCTGTTCCCATGCTTGGCTGTTGCAAATAATGCTGCTATGAACATTTATGTTAGTAACTGCTCGAGTCTCTGTGTTCGCTTCTTTTGGGTTAGAGGCCTAGACTGCCTTTATTTTCAGACTCTTTACAAATCAGAGGCCACAGTTTTAGATGGTAAAAGCTGTCGCTGTGTTATAACACCTCAGACGACGCTAATAGTTTTATAGAATTCAGCTTCTTCACCGCTCCTTTTCTGGGTACACCACTATGGAAACCCAGAGCCTCGCTTCTCCCATCCCTAGCTACAGCGAAGGCCCTCTGTGCCCCCTTTGCCATTAGGGTAAGAACTCTTCATGAGATCTGTCACCATGTGAGGGAGGGAGCACCTGGGGTGACAGGACAGATTGAGAGTCAAGAGTGATGGCTCACTTGAGAGTTCGAGGCCAGCCTGGGCTGCAGAATGAGACTCTGTCTCAAACAAAACAAAACAAAAACAATAACAATAACAGCACAGGCCTAAAGATGTAGCTCGGTTGAGTGTCGGTTAACACATGAAGCCTTGAGTTTGAACTCTTGCACTTCATCCAGGAGACATAGTGGCACATGCCTGTGATCCCAGCACTCAGGAAATGGAGGCAATGGGTTAGGAGTTCAAGACTATCCTCAGTTACATACTGAGTGAGAAGTGAGCCTGTGATACATCAAAATTTGTCTAAAATACATAGACACATAGAAATGTGTGTACACACACACACACACGCTCACACAATCCAAATGAAAAACTTGAAAAAACAAAACAACCCAGGAAGCAAACAAAAACTGAGCCTGTCTTTTTGCATGGTGAGGAGAGCCTATATCTTCTTTAATTTGTCCTTTTTCCTGCCCAAGCTCCAAATGAAATAAAAAAGACCAACACTTTTTCAGAAATTAGAAACTTAGGGACTGGAGAGATAGCTCGGTGGTTAAGAGCACTGGTTACTCTTCCAGAGGATCCAGATTCAATTCCTAACACCTACATGGCAGCTCACAACTGTCTGTACCTCCTGTTCCAGGGGACCTGGCACCCTTATACAGATACATGCAGGCAGAACACCAATGTACATAAACTAGAAATAAATAAATTAAGAAATAAAAATAAAAAAGTGGAAACTCCAAATGTGCGGTGTTCCTGGGAGAGTTTAACTTTCTTGTCACGGATGGAGGCCTTCTCAGAGTCAATCATACCTAATCTATCAGATGGGTATGTGTGTTGCTGGGTATCAGACCCAGGGTCTGGCCCATGATAGGCAAGTTTTTTGTTGAGCCACATACCCAGCGTGGTTCTTTTGAGACCGGGCTTTACTAGGTATCTTCTGGCCTGCCTCCCGAATACCAGGTCAGAGGTCTGTCCCACCATGGCTGGCCGATTAAACATTATCCCAAAGACGGAATCTAGGCACGTCACTGGCATATCTAATCACTGCTTCTTTAGGAAATGCAAACCTTGCTCATCCCTCTGTGGCTCAGGAGGGGCTTCACGTGGTTGAGATGGGGAGCAGGTGAGAAGATGAGTTCGAGGAAAGCCCCCACCTCTGTTCTGGAAGCCCTGAGTCACCCACAGAATCAGGAGAAGTGGGAAGCTCATTGGGTAGCGGGGAGCTTGCCTTGCAGTGTGGGCTTGGGTCATCAGCCAAGCTCTGGCTCCTGCCATCAAGGTGATGAAGCAGCAGGAAGGCATGAAAGGCAGCTGGAGCTTGCACTTGCTGGTGACACGAGGAAGGCCAACTGGTGGTGTGGGGGGCAGTGGAAAAGGACATCGTGCTTACAGGAAACTCGACAGATGGGTTTGCATCGTTAAGTTACTTCTTGTTTTCTAGCGTTGGGGGTGCTTCAGCTATCATCTTGAAGCAAGCTTCTAGGGGCTTTTGTTTTACAGACGCAAATTAAGTACAAAGCCATCTCTACTTCCATCATCCGGAAGCAATGGCTTTCCTTTTCATGGATCTCCGTTGAGTTGAGCCCCGTGGGGCTAGTCTCAGTGGATCTGACTTGGGAACAGTCTTCCTCCTGTCCTAGCCAAAGGCTGAATACAAGCCAAATGCATTTAGGAGCTTCTACTTCCAGAGGATCTCTGGGTTCTGTTTCTGCTTCTAGACTCTTAGTCTTTGGTAGAGTAGAGTAAGTGTCTGCGGAGAAGGAGGCTGGCTGTTCCACTAGGGCCTCTCCCAGGGAAACCACTGTCATTGGGGTGGGGTGGGGTGGGGTGGGGTGCTGAGAGGAGAGGCAACTGCTGCTGGAGGTGGGGGAGGGCAGGGTGTCTGGGGCATTTGGAGTGGAGAGAATATATTCTCTCTTGCTAATTATTTTCCCTGAGGACTTAGCCAATGCAGAACCATCTATTATCGTGGGAGCGCTCTATGGTGGTTCTGCCTGTGATGAATGCTAAGTGGAAACAAGCAAGAAAAATTAACAGGCGGCTGCTTCTGTCCACCTAATTAAAATGCATATCCAAATGCATAAGTCCTTATGTTTCCCCAATGTACACACTCCCCTTCCAATCCCAGTTCCGTGGAGGAGAAAAAAACACTTCCCCCAATCATTTTCCTTGATTATATTTTCATCAGGGAAGGACTGAAGGTTTCCCTCAGAATAGAGAAGGGATCCATCTTCCAACACTTAAAAAGTCTTTCGACTTCAACTGGGCTTAGACATTCTGAGCATTGTAAAGCATTTAAAATAATAATAAAGTCTTCAAACTTTGACTGCAGAGAAAAGGACTCAAGGAAGTAAAGATGTGTGTGTGTGTGTGTGTGTGTGTGTGTGTGTGTGAGAGAGAGAGAGAGAGAGAGAGAGAGAGAGAGAGAGAGGCCATTTTCTGCTGACTTTAGTTTTGTGCTAAATGTCTAGCTTGGATTAGCAATGGGAAGTTTGAGAGTCCTCCCCGTCTTTGCTTTCTGTCTCTTTCTTACTCCTGTCTCTGTTCTCTATCTTTTCCTCTCTAGGTGCTGTTTTCCACAAACACCTCACAAAACCCCGAGTTTTTGCAGAGAGCTTCTCCAAGAGCATGTTTTATCTACTGTTGTATTGGGGGACAGTATTAGAAATGCCCCAAGTGTGTTTGAAATCAAACATACTTCTTCATCCATAAGGAGAGTCCCCCTAGTCCCCTATCTCAGCCCATCATTTCCCCACCTCTCCCTAAAGAACAACTTTATTCAGCAGTCATAAAATATTTAATAAAACATGAAACTTCAGTCCCTGTGTTCAGCTCACCGGCTCAGGCATCTCCGTGGCTGAGCCCCTGCCCCAGCCCCTGTCTGCCCTCCACGGCAGCCCCAGCTGTTGATTTATCAGGGCTGGCTGGCTCAACAGTGCATGGAGATTGCTTTTAATTAACTCTCTTCATTTTTCCCAATCTTCAGGGAGCAGCAGCCATTTAATGATTTTAATATTTTATCTAGATTTATAGCCCCCCCTTATTTGTTGTTGTTTGACTTCTGCATTTGCTCTTCCGGAATAGCTTTCAGATGGGTATGTTTGTTTGCCCCTGACCCCCTACCCCTAAGACCTTTTCCCAAGTTGGAAGGGTGGATTCCAGAGGAGGTCCACTCCAGTGGTGGGTCCCGTGATGGTTTGCATCATAGACTTCATCTTAGAAAACTCGAATTTCACTTGACTCTTAGATGACAGAGTTTACGAGCTTTTCATTAAAATAAATAAATAAATAAAAAGAAGAAAGCAAGATAAGAAGGAAAAACAGAAGAGGAAAAGAAATTCTGAATTGTAGAAGGTGAGGCCCTTTGGCCTCTTGAGCTTGCTCTGAGGGTTTGAGGCAGTGAGGAGTTGGCTAAAATCTGCTTTCGGGGGTTCACTTTGAGGCTTATCATCCTGCCCACCATAGCTTCACATAGTTCAGTGCTTATTATTAAAATAATAGATGGGGCCAGGCCTGATGGCACCTTCCTTTTATCCCGGTATTCAGGAAGCAGAGGCAGGTGGATCGCTATGAATCAAGAGCAGCCTGGTCTACAAAGTGAGTTCCAGATCAGCCTGGTCCACATAGTGAGACCTTGTCTTCAAAAAAACAGAACACCAGAAAGCAAAACACCCAACCAACCAAGCAACAACAAAAGTAATGATTCTTACTATGTTGCCCAGCTTGGGCTTGGGAGATGCTGTCTCAGCTCCTCCATAGCTGGGACCATCATACCCCGCATAGTAGACCCTTGCGGCTGCAAAGGGTGCTGGCTTTAGGGCGGGCTGGAGACAGGCTCAGCTCAGTGTTCATGTGGTGGACTATGTCTTTATTTAGGCATGGCTGGGATCAGCCGAGCAACTTTTTGGCGGATTAACTGCTGGTGTGATCTGAAGAAGGAAGCAGAGAGGCAGTTCTCGCCTTCTCCCTGCTACTCTGCAGTGGTAGGCAAACATGCAGCTCTCCAATGCCCAGCTTCCCCGCTCCCTCTTCCCAGCCTGCTTTGCACTGAGGGGTCTGCACCTTCCTCCAATTGCTTCACAGAGGTCTGGCAGACAGCCTTGCCTTTTTAGAACCTGTGTGCCCACAAAATGACCTTTTGACATCTGGGTTCAGTGATATGTCCTTGGGGTTACCTGTTGCTAGGCAACTGCCAGCTAAAGTTCGAGCCTGATCTGGGAATTGCAGTGAATTGCCCTGGGTGGCTTATGTCTACATTTAGGGACTTCAATTTGCAATATCGGCCCAGGGAACAAGAGGCTGGGAAGACATTCTCCCCTCAGGTTTTTAAAAGTCCAGCTCAGTGCCTGATGCCCGCACACACAAATGTTTGTCTTGGTAATGAAAATGGCCTTCCCTGCCGAGCTCTCTACACTGGAGTCTACCTCTGCTCTCTGCGGCTCTGTCAGTCCAGAAACCCTCCTACCCTTTCTATGTCGGGAACCCAGCTACATGCGGGAGACAGTGAGGGAAAACCTGGTCTCAACACTGTGGTGGGGCATTCACACCCCTCAGTGTTTTGCTTGGCATTTTCTCTTTACCTTTTTGTGTCAGTCACAGTCCCTTTCAGGAATCTTCTGGAAGCTGTGGATCAGCTCCCAAGGAATAAAGGCACCCAAGTGTGAACCTCCGCATATGGCTTTATGGGGCTCCCAGCCTATGATGAATGAGTTTGTGGATGCCCTGCACATGTCCTGGCTCCTGGGTGACAGCCTCAGCGTGAGTGATGTGGGTGAATTTCTCCATCTGAAAGAATGCTTTAATTAATTAATAATTAATGAGTTACAGAGAGAGAGAGAGAGAGAGAGAGAGAGAGAGAGAGAGAGAGAGAGAGAGGAAGAGAGAGAGAGAGAGTCCCTGTATTAGCCTTAGAACCTGGGTCTCCTCCCTCAGCCTCCTGAAGGACGGGATTATAGGTGTGCACACCGTCCTTGGCTAAGGATGCTTTGCTCCCCTGTGTGGAGGCAGCGCCACCCTGTCCCACATCCTTTGACATCTCAATAAACTTCATATGCTGTTGTATGCCAGCAGTTCAGCGGTCCTTTAGCCCCACCTGCTTCCAGACACAATGGGTCCACATCTGCCTGTCTTCTCCAGACAGCAGTCTAAATGTTCCTTTTCCCTTCTGTCGCCCTTGCTGGTCCTTGTGTCCACATCGGCCCTTGGCCCCTCAGTTCCGCACATGCCTTCCCTCCTTCCATCGTGGAAATACTTGGCTGTGCCTGGCTACAGCACAAAGGATCTGGCAGGCGGTGACAGTGGCTGCCTATGCTTTTCTGTCCCTAGGACCTAGCTTAGCTGTCATCCGGTGAATAGCTGAATGAATGAAGCCAGGAGGTAGGGATACCTCTCTGCCTGTATTTAGGATTGACTCATTCTCATTGTCCACTTTAATGGCATGCCTTTGGGAACGGCAGTAGAATTCTTTTAAACATTCTTTAATCTCAGGTGTCAGGACTCAGGCACAGGTGCGGCTGTGCTGATGTGGGGAGAATGGCTGCATTTCTGAGCCTTGTCGTTTGTTCCAGTAGATACAAATGGCTTGGCTTTCCACTTTAGTCCCCAACCCCCCTTTTTTTTTTAAGACAGGGTTTCTTTGTGTAACAGCCTTGGCTGTCCTGGGACTCATGTTGTAGACCAGGCTGGCCTCGAACTCTGCATCCCGAATGCTGGGATTAATAGAGAGGGTCTTATGTAGCTTAGGCTGACTTCAAAGCTTCCTGTGTAATGATTTGAATGCCTGATTCTCTTGCCTCCACCTCCCAAGGGCTGGGAGTACAGGAACGGGTGAGCATGCCTGGTGTGAGGTGCAAGCGATCAAATCCAAGTTTCATCCATGGTAGTAGGCAAGTCCTCTATGGACTGGGCTATCCCCCCAGCCTATTTTGGGGTTTTAATATGGACTAAAGTAGAAGGCATAAACGCTGTAATGGTTGAAGCTAAGGTTGAACTCTGATGAGAGTTCACTGCCTGATTTATTAAGCTCTGGAGTTGGCATCAGTCCGGCCATAGTGCTTTATGTCTTCTTGGAGAACACCTACTGTATACTTTGACAATGCAGATGCCTAGGTGGGTAGTAACCTCAATGACTTGATGTCCCCACATGTCCAATGCAGGTAGCTTCATTGGATACTGCTGGAAAGGGTGTTCCGGGGCCATTGGCGTGGCTCTATCTCACACTAGGAGAGAAGCTGACTTGGGATTGTAACCTCGCCTATCTTCTTCCTACACCACCATCCTCCAGATCCTTCTGTGTCGTGGGTTACTCGGAAGAAAGACTTCTGGGAAGTCTCGCCTTTGTGTCTGGAGGAAGCTGAAGGACGAGGAGGAGTCAGACTCTCAGAATTAAATTTCAGTCCAGTTCCTGGTCTTCTGGCCCTCCTAACCCTAACCCTCCTTCAGGGTAGAAGGCCAAAAGCCACGAGGACGGTCTGCAGAGTGCAGGCTGTAGGAAGGTAACTGTGCAAACGTGCCTGTCACCTCTGAGAGGTCCCATTGCGCTGGCACCTGTGCTCTGTCTGAGGAAACTGCTCCAGCATGCAGCCAAGCTCACAGGCCCTCAGTAGGAAGGGGGCACACAGGGCTGTCCCATTCCCGGTACTCATTTCCTTTCTGGGCAGCCATCCCAGTATAGCAGATACTTACACATATTCTGGCTTGATTTTATCTAATCACACATATCTCTGGGGAGTGGGAAACAGGTTTGGTCTACTCCATTTTAGGTCAGTAATGCACAGGGTAGCTGGGATGAATGCTGGTCTGTAACTTTTATGAAATTTGGAAAGTTCATCAAGCTCCCTGACCCAGACCCTACTAGGGGCATTATTTGCCTTCCCAGGGACTAGATACCCCAGCCAGTGTCAGTGGAAGGATAGAGTCTAAATTTTGGGGCCTTTCTGAGACCCAGATAGATCTTAGAGCAATAGACTCTTGTTTTCTTATTTTATGATCTGCCAAACTGAGAGTACCCAATAGTATTGGCCCCTCTTCCGGTGATCATTCATTCCTGGCCTTTATCTGCCCAGGATGTTTTCGATTTACAGGGAAATACAGACCCAGATAAGCTCTGATGGATAGCACCGTCTTTACCATTGCCCAGGTTTGCCCCAAGTGTCTGTCTACCCAGTTACCCAGATGAACTGGTCTAAATGGAGCAGAGCTCAAGAAAACCCCCACATCTCTCCCTGAGACCCAGCGCGGGCATTCTCAGGCAGCCTCATCTCCCGGCATCTCTCCTTTGGGCTCTACTTCCTGCAGCTTCTCAAATCCCCAGGAAGGTAAATCCCACTAGCAACCCGTTGACTTTTCTTTTGCCTTCTGTTTCTTATTTCATTTCTCGACTCAGAGCTAAGCTGCCCCAAGGCCCTCCGAGCCACGGATGGAGGAATAATCCACTTACCGCTTCCTGCCAAGGCTCGCGCCTCCAGCCTGTGCTTTCTTCTGACCCCTCCTCGCCTGCCCCTCTTCCCCATTCAGCTTTCTCCTTTGCCCTGTGGACAGCACTGCCATCTGGAAGAATTAAGAGGCACAAAAGGGAGGAAAGAGTATACTAACCTTGTCTCTAAGGATGGTCCACTGGATCTCTGAGTGGGAATGGGGAAGCGAGGAGGGAAAGACAAACTTGGAGGCAACAGAGAGAAGCTGTGGGGATGTGAGGCGCTAAGAGGTTGTTCCAGGCTAGGAGTTATTTATTTTTTTGAAAACAAAACAGTAAATTTTTATTTTTATTTTTTTAAAGACAGGGTCATTATGCAGCCCTGGCTGACCTGGAACTCTGTAGACCAGGCAGGCCTTGAACTCACAGAGATCCACCTTCCTCTGCCCCCAAGTGCTGGGACCAAAAGAAAGGCGTGTGCCGCTACACCTGGCATATAGTTTTTAATATCAATGTTCTTTGGCAATGTTACGCATGTATATAATAATGCATTCTGATCATGGCCCCGACCTTCTCATCTCCATCTCTGTCTGGTCATCCCGGCCAAGAAGCCCCCCTCCCAATTTCATGACTTTTGGTCTTTGTTTTTGTTTTGTGATAAAACGATTGTGAGTTTGAGCTATTCACCAGAGCCCAGGGACTCAACAGTGGTTGCACCACCGAAGACAAGGACTCCTCTGTCTCCTCCAGCATCCATGGACAGCCAATAGTTCCCTAGGGAAGTAGTCTTTGGAAGCAGGAGAAGGTAAATGAATGTCTATAACCATTCTACCCTGAGCTGACCCATCTGTGTCTCTCAGAAGCTAAGCAGTGTCTATCCTGGTTAGCATTTGATGGGGGAGAAAGAAGAGCTGTGGTTGGGATGAGAAGGAGGGATAAAGAGAGGTGGACTCCCATCTGCCTTTGGGACCCTGGCAACTGGACAAGCTCCATAGAAAGTGTGGCTGGGGAGCTTTGCATGGGAAAGGGAAGTGAAAGAAGGTTTGAAAAGCTTTTGGATTACTCCATTAGGACCCCCTTATTTGGGTGACTTATTTGGGTGATGACCCCATTAGGACCCCCTATTTGGGTGACCCCATTAGGACCCCCTATTTGGGTGACCTCATTAAGACCCCCTTATTTTCTGGGGCAGGGAGGATGAGGCGGGAAGGAGCATGGGAAAGAAAAATGTTGAGTGTCTATACACAGAAAGCAGTGGGCACTTTCCCCCAGGCTGGGCTCTAAGTGTGCCTCTGTGTGTGTGGACTGATTCCTGGAGAGAACTCAAAGAGACGCATGGAGGGGAACCTGGTTTGGTGTGCTGTAATTTCGGGTCCTCCAGAAAGATGGACTGTCTAATTCCAATCGCTCTGCTCTTAGGGTTAAACTGCACCCTGGTCCTGCGTTCTGGGTTATATGTTCTGTGTGTGTCTGTGTGTGTATACATGCATACACACATGTGAATACTTGTGTACCACAGCTTGTGTGTGGAGGACAACTTTGTGGGAGTTGATTCTTTCCCTCTACCATATGGGTCCTGGGGATTGAACCCAGGTCATCGGTTTTGGTGGCAAGCCTCTTTCCCCATTGAGCCATCTTTCCTACCCCCTGTGATGTATACTGAGTATTTTCCTGGGTGCCCTGCAGGTAACATAGAGAATAAGGAGATATCCTGGTGCAAGCCAACGGTCCCTCCTGATTTGGGACAGCCCTGTCTAGCTGCATGGATAATCTTGCCACAAAGGACAGAGCTCTGGGATAGTGCCCAGCCAAGCAGTGGATTAAAGAGTTAGATGTTGAGCCTGGCATGGTGGCGCACACCTTTAATCTCTACACTCAGGAGGCAGAGGCAGGTGGATCTCTGTGAGTTGTAGGCCAGCCTAGTCTACATAAGGAGCTCCAGGACAGCCAGAGCTACATAGGGAGACCCTCCCCACCAGCCACCATATATACACACAGAAATCTCTGGGCAGTGGTAGCACACACCTTTAATCCCAGTTCTTGGGAGGCAGAAGCAGGCAGATCTCTAAATTCAAGGCCAGCCTGGTTTACAGAGTGAGTTCCAGGACATCCAGGGCTACACAGAGAAACCCTGTCTTGAAAAACAAAAAAAAAAAAACCAAAAAACAAGAACATAAAACACCAGCGAAAGTTAAGTATATCCCTCTTTTGTGCCTTTAATTGCCACAGTTGGCCTTGGACTTCTGAGCCTCATGGCTCCCCCTCACAGTTGCTAGGGCAACAGTGTGTGCCACCATGTCCAGCTGTAAAGACAATAACCTAGAAATGCTGTGAGTACAGAGTAAAGATAAATCCAGGGCTATGGGGGGTAGTTTAGCCTGTTGTCCAGCATGCGGACAAGGGGCCCTGTGTTTACTTTCCAGCAGCACGTACACCAGTGGTACTTACTATTACTGCCTTACTACAGCAGCTGGGAGCTCCAAGGTCATCCTGGGCTGTGTAGTGAGTTTGAGGCCAGCTTGGGCTACATGAGACCGTGTTTAAAAAAAAAAAAAACCAAAATCCAGGGAGGGGCATGGAGAGGTGGACCTTCTCTCTCCAAGCCTGGTGTCCCAAGGATGTGTTTCATGGTTCAGACGGAAGAACAAGGCTGAAGGTGTTCTGCCCTGACCCCAGCCAGACACCGGGCCATCCAGCCATTCACTCTTTCCAGCCACCTCATCTTCCGGGCAGCTGGTTTTCAGGAGGAGGCTTGTGTGACCCATACAGAGGACTCTTTGTAAGCTTAGATGCTGAGATCCAAGGAGCAGCTGTCACGTGACCTGGAGCTTGGGTGCAGGCTCTAGGACCAGAGTCTGGGTTCAAATCCAGTCTTTATGACTTTAGGCGGGTTTCCTAATCTCTGTGCCTCAGTTTCCCCATCTGTGGAATGTGGTAGATGGTTTTGGTTTGATAGGGCTGTTGGAAGACTCAAGTAAGGCAGTGTTTTTAGGGCCCTTAGAAGAGGCCCTTGGGAGAGATGTTGGCAGTGACCCGTTTTTTTCAATCTTTAAAATGGAAAGGCATGCTAGTTGACACCCGCCCCATACACATCGTTACTTAAGAAAAATGGAATAAGTAGGAGAAATTATAATTTTGCTAGAATTTCTCAAAGTATAATAACACGGCGATTATTTTTATTATTACTACTGGTTAGATCTCTCAAATCAGGCTGGCTTCCACCTCTACAGAGTTGAGACTGACCTTGAACTCCTGATCTCCAGCCTCCGTCTCCTGCTTTTCCTTCCAGTGTGCTGGGATTACAGATAATACTCACCACCATGCCTGGTTAGGATTACCATTAATTTTTCTACTCATAGAAGAATGATCTAGAAGAGGCTCTGAGGAAGATTTATCGCTACTATTTACATACTAATTAATCGCTGCAGAGATTGGGTCCTTGTGAAAAGGACCATGAACTTCACCGACCCCGACAACAGCTTGCAGAGAAGCAGTGGCACCAGTTGACACCTGGGCTCCTGTATCCGGCTTCCGTGTGCCCCCTGGCTGCCTCCTCCTTCTTGCATGGATGGACTCTGCCCTTCTTTCTCGCAGTTACAGAAGGGCTGAAAGTCTCTCTGACTGGGGGGGGGGGCGGGTAGAGAGTCTTGTGTGCTTGTCTACGTGGGGGAGATCTGCTGCTATTGTCATTATCTGGGTAATAGGGTGCAGGCTGGGGGCACCCTACTAACCCTTAACCTCCTGGGCAGGCTGGTGTGTATATTTGAGTTCCAGAACACTCTTCTGGGAGGAAGGGCTCCACTCTGCTTGACAAGCTGGCATGCCAAACACCAGACCCCTGTGTTATTTTTAACTGTCCAGAGGTTTCTTTCTTTTCTTTTTTCCTTTCACATGGTATAATTGATGGGACTCAGTGGCCTGAGCAGAGAATCTAAACTTTGGCTTAGTTTGTATCCCTTGAATGGGCATGTGCCTGATAACCTAAGAGAAAAGCCATCTTGTTTCTGTGGGTTGACTCTTCTCCATCTCCTCGTGCACCCCAGCCCCCACCGGCCCCTAGGAAGGATGGTTCTCAGAGATAACCTGAGCTCCCTATCTGTAGCTGGGGACAGGGGGAGGGACGAGGCTGTTGTCTGTGACCTTCTCCTCTCCTGATAGCCAGGGACAAAGCTGCATTTCAGAGAGCTAAATAGGTTACTCAGAAGGCTGCTACTCCTGTCCCCATCTCTTCTCTTGGCCCTCTTTTTTGGTCCCCCTTTATTTCCCAAGGGGTAAGATGCTTTTTCACTTAACTATCCTCTGGGGACAGTCCCAGAGAGCTGCTCTTGTGTAAGAGAGGGAACTTTGGGGGTGTCCGGTGACAGCTCAGACAGTTTTCTGTTCCCCACGTCCAGCGGAGAACACTGTCTCACGCTGACCTGTCTCCGGCTTCATGAATCTAGCTTTCTTTTACACTTCCTCATTGCCTGCCTGTCCCTCTGCACGGCGGCATGCAAGGCTGTGTCCAGTGTGGAGGACATACATTGTACCAGCTGCACCGACCCTGTGCATTCAGTGGTAAATCAAACCAACACAGCTTCTGTCTTCATGGAGCTTGGGGTTCCTTTGGGAAGACAGGTACCAATCACTTAATCTCACAGCTATATCAGTAAAAATGGAGTCTGTGTTCTGTTGAAAAGTCCGTCGGGAGACCTGTTTTGGCCTTGTGTGCAGAGGGAAAGTTTCCCTGAGAAGGGAACAGTTCTTGTTAGGTAGTGAGATAGATGTGCAAAGGTCCTGTGTCCTGCTGGAGGACCTACGGGAAGCAGTGTGGCCAGAACACCAGAGAAGGCAGGAAGCCCCGCTCGTGGCTTAGTAAGGGCTGCGGACTTTTTTCTAAACCAGGAAGCAGCCATGAAAGGACTTCAGGTAGGAAGTGACTCCATCTAGTTCAAATTCTAAATATTCCCTCCCAGCTATGGAGAGGTTTAGCAACGGAGCCTAGGAAGGCAGGGTGAGTGAGTTGTGGGGAGGTATTTCTGGGTTAAATGTAGGATACAACAATGAGGTACAGTCATGGGCTCGAAGGACAAGGCTTTAGCTGGAGAAGGCTTTAGCCCCAGGGCTTTGTCTGAACGAGCTGGCTTCCAGCCCATGTGCCTGAAGCCAACTGACACCTCTTCTTCGCCATCTCCGGAAGTTTCTGCCATTCTCCTCCCATGGAGAGTCAAGCAGACACCTTCCCTCTGCCGGCCCTGCTGCCTGCTCCAGCTACCTTTTGGGTTCTCAGGGCGCGGTCTGAGGATGGCTACGCAATGGGCACCCGACGACTGAAGGACAGGTAGATTTCCAAAGGCCCTGTTACCTGATTCCTATGCCCTGAACTCTTGGAGCACACAGTTCTGCATAGCCCTGCATGGGAGAGGAGAAGGCTTCCTGCGCGGCCACAGGAGGCCAAGTGCTTTGGAGTCCTAGGTTTTCTCCTTTGGGTCCCACAATAGTACAACCAAGGAGCCCAGGGCTAGGGACACTAGGGCATCCTAGTCAACAGCCACCAAGGGTCAGAGTAGGTGGAGAAGGAAGCACAGAGTCAGATGTGCAGGTCACCATCCTCTCTGCCCCATGGAGGCTGCATTTACGGACCAACCAGTCGTGGCTAGAAAATATTCAGGAAAAAGATTACATTTTTACTGACTACGTACAGATTTCTTTCCTTGTCATCTTCCCTTCCCTTGCCTTTCTTTTCTCCCTCCCTTTCCTTCTCATTATGTATTTATTATTATCATTACATTATCATTATTACTATTATTATTTTGGATAGAGTCTTGCTATGTAGTCCTAGCTAGCCTGGAACTTATTACATAGCCTAGGATAGATAGTCTTGAATCTACAACAACCCTTCTGACTGCCGAGTACTGGGATTACAGGCACGTGTCCCGGTGCCTGGCCTTCCTTGTCATTTTCTCAACAGTACAGCTTACCCTGTATTTGGCCTTCCACACCAACTAGACCTGATTTCAAGGATGTGGGAACATGTGTGGCAGTTGTTTGCGAACACTATGTATGCTGGCTGCTGGGTAGTTTTGTTTTATGTTTTCTGGTCAACTTGATACAATCTAGAGTCAACTAGAGAGAGAGCCTTAGTTGATAAAATGTCCCCATCATGTTGTCCTTGAACTCAGAGATCTGTCTGCCTCTGCCTCCCAGTGTTTTCTTGACTGATGATTGATGTGGGAGGGCCAGCTCTCTGTGGGCAGTGCTACTTCTGGGTACAAGGCTGTAGAAGAAAGCAGGTTGAGGAAGCCAGAGAGAGCAAGCCAGTAACCTTTGTTCTGCCATCGTCTCTGCTTAAGCTCCTGCCTCCAGGTTCCTGCCCTGACTTCCCTTCACATAGACTTAAAAAACCCTTCCCATTCTCTAAGCTGTTGGTCGTGCTGTTTACCACAGTACCAGAGAGCAAACTAAGACACCGGCTTAGAGAAGGAACTTGAGCACCCATAGATTTTTGGTGTCCCAGGGGCGCTGGAACTAACTAATCCCCTAGATCTTGAAAGTTAATTCTATCCCATGTTATCCTTTCCCCTTTACACTCTTTCTTTGGTGATCAGGGTAAATATATACATACATACATATATATATATATATATATATGTATATGTATATATACTTTTTTTTCTTGGAACCATTTCCAGCTTTTCTTTTTTAAAAATGAATGAGTAACTCTGTGGCCCAGGCTGACCCAGGACACTTGATCCTCCTGTTTCTGACCCCTACCCTCTATCCCTGCAATATTGGAACTGTAGGTATGTCTTATCACACCTGGCTGTGACCAACATCTTTTGAGGGCTCATGAGTTCCATTGGCAAAGTAGATAGTCACTTAGTACACTTGGTACACAACAGGGTGGAAGCAGGCGGGGTCAGTGTTACCCATACTAGAACTTTTCCTCCTGCGAGATTCCAACTTATACAGAGTAGACAAGATGGCACAAGGGACCTCCCCGCCTGCCCCCCCTCCCCCGCCATCAAACGTACAGAGAGAATGCAAAGCTGTTGAGCAGAGAGGGAGGCAGGCCTTTGACTCAGCCTTCTCCAGCAGTCCCGATCATGGGCCCATCTCCTCCTGCTCAGGATGGGAGATGGCTCTAGGAGGTGCTTCAGATGGCTTTGGGCTCTCTTCATCTCCTGGCCGTGCCAAAAAAGGTCTGGCCAGATCAGCAGTAGCCCCGGGGCCTCATGCAGCTGATATGAGGGTGGGGGTGGGCCACGGGTGGAGCACTAACCCTCTCTTACACAACTGAGGGGCACAATTATTTCCTAGCGTGAACTGAACTGCACAGCTGTGAAGACCCCTTGAAATAGCTTTGTTTAGTCACAAGACCTTTGCTTCATTTTATTCAAAGGACCCTTAGGGTAGCCTGAAGGCTTCATCACGTGGCTGGAAAGGAACAGAGTTTAGCTTGTGACCCTGTGGGCGCCAGATGGGCCATACCTTCAGTCTTCCTGGTTCAACCTGCCCTGGAGGCCAGCCAAATGTGACTCAGAAGCAGTCCAGCGATGGCCAGGGGGTTTTAAGAAGGAAGAATCATCTTTGCTGCTTCCTTTCGCTGGGGTTGGGGTGGGAGGCTGGGCTGAGAGCGTCTCTCACTGAGGGGTAGAAAAGCTAGAGAGCTGGAGAAATGGAGTCCCTTCTAAAGATGGTCTCTCAGTAGGGCTACAGCAGAGCTCCCCATACGGAAGGGTCTGTATAGCACGGTGAGGGGTGGGGTGCTAAACAGGGAAGCGAGCTTGTGGTTTGTGTTCTTTGGGGAGTTCTTTTTGTTTTGTTTTGCGTTCTGGTCTTAGGGACAAGATACAAACTGAATGAAAATGTCAGTTGAAGACTTTGGGACTATAAGATGTAAGTCAGCAATAAACCGTGTGTGGTGCATGTCTGCAGCTTTAGTACTTGAACTCGGAAGCAGGAAGATCAGGAGATCAAAGTCATCCTTCCCTGACCTGAGTTTGAGGTCATCCTGGGATTTATGAGATCCTAGCTCAAAACAAAATACCAGGAAATATCCATCTATTCATTCAGTGGAAGCCAAGAGAGAGAGCAAAAGAACATTTTAAATATATAAAACACACACACACACACACATATGTAATTTTTTGGGAATTCTTATTTACATGTATATATGTATGTCTGTGTGACTATTCAACAGGACACTGCTGAAGGTCAGAGGACAACTTGATTGCCATCAGTTTTCTTCTTCCATCATGTGGGCTGGGGGACTGAACTCAGGTCGCCAAGCTTGGTGCTAAATACCTTTATCCACTAAGCTATCTTTCTGGCCCCCAAGTATTAAGTTGTTTACAGATGAGAAGATTCCAAGTTAAAGCAGTTCACTCAAGATCCCACAGGTGGGAAGTATGGAGCCAAACCACAGGGCTGGGTTTGTCATGGCTTGGGCTCAAAAGGTCAACGAACGCCTCCCCCCCCCCCCCCATGGCCTGGGTGGCTTAGAACTACCTGTAACTACAGTTCCAAGGATGCGGTGCCCTCTCCTGGTCTCCATGGGCATCTGCATGAATGAACGTGCTGCACATACAGACAAGCAGGTACACATCCACATCCACATAAATAAAACCTCAAACAAACAAAAGCCACTCACCTGTACGGCAGGCTGCAGGTTGCTCTTGGTTACAAATCCTTCTCATAGCAAGTAGAGTCAGGGAGACTAGGGCTTTTGGTTTTGTCCCTCAGCTGGGACACAAAGTGCCACCAGCAGATAATATCAGCAAGGTGTGCACGTGTGCCACACTGAATGTGCCTTTTGCACATTTGTGGTTTCAGTCCTCCGTGTGTGGTCCCATCATAGCCTCCCTTCTCCCCCTTCCCACTCCCTTGTTGCGGCAGTTGTTAGACATTTCCCACTTGTCTGAGAACCTCTTCTGACCCCTCAGTGTCTGCTGATGACTTTGCCTCAGACTCTTCCAAGAGGACGGAAGCCCTGGAGCAGAAACTTCCCTGTCACCCATGTTCTCTGTCTCATCGTGACAAGGTCCCCTCTTCAGGAGCATTTTTCCTTGTGCACCCATCTGAGAACGTTGCTACGCACATCACAAGTCTAGGATCTGGTCTGTTGATATTAGAGCTTTCTGTGTTTTTTTTTTGTGTGTTTGTTTGCTTCTGCTTGCCTTTCCATTTGGAATTAAGGTTCATGGCTCCATAGACTTGGCTTGTCATGGGTGTGTGTAGCCCGCTTGGGCCTTAGTACAACAGTAAATGCTGTAATTTCCGTGGGTCGATGCCGACAACCCCATCTCATCCTGATGATCCCATCCTGCTGCCTGCACCCCCTACCCCCACCCCAACTGATATCCTAAGAGCTGCTCATCGTCCTCAGGCTTCAAAGTCACCTAAACTAAGGTCTTAGGGCCTTCTTTGGCTCCATTTCCCCCTTCTTCCCACCCATGCTTAGCCCTGAGTCTTTTGTATGTGTTAGTGCTGGTACTGCAGATTGATTAATCACAGGGCTTTCCTCAAGGCAAGCACTTAACCACTGAGCTACATCCCTAGTCCATTTATTTTTATCTCAAGACAGGGTCTCATTATTAGTCCAGATTGTCCTTGAACTAACTCTCTCTGTGGTCCTGGCAGGCTTTGGGTTTGGGATTCTCCTGTCTATCATTCTTGAGTAGCTGGAGTTACAGGCCTGAACTACCATGTCCGGCTCCAAGTTCTATTGACTTACCTTGGTCACCTCTGGATTCTGTCCCCAACTCTGATCGCCTGTCCTTGAGGCCACAATATGACCCATGGGACCCCTGGCCAGAGCTATTTAATTTCTCCTATTAGGCCATCCCCTTCACAGGGAGAGCTGTGCAGAGAGCAGTTCCATTATTTCATCAGTGACCCTACTGATTATAGCATCTGTCCATCCGTCCATTCTTCCTCATGCACCCACCATTTGCTGAGTGGCAGTCCTGTGCAGCCCAGTGGGAGGGGCTGGGGCAGAGTAGCCTAAAGTACAATCTTTCCTTTCATATCAATTTTTAATCCCATAGAAGGGGACAGAAATAAACAACCCAAATCGCAGAAGCATTATGGGTACTTTTTGTTCATTCACCCATCAATTATTCATTGATTTTGCCCTATGTGCCAAGCACTGTAGGTGCTGGGATGTAGCTACTAACAAGACATAGTCCCTGCCAGAGGGCTCACTTTCTGGTGGGGGAGACCAGCAGTGGCTAAATATACAGTAGAGATGTTGTGTAGGGAAATGAAGCAAGGTCAGGGGCACATGTGTATGGGTTTGCCCCTATGTAGATGGTGCTCTTAGGTGCTCCCTATGAAGATGTTTGTTGGATTGAGATGTCCAGATATTGGGGGAGCAGCCTTGTAGCTTAGGGAGCTGCTGATACCTTGTGCTGAGGTCCTGGTTTGGGAGCACATCTGTTAGGGTGTGCAGTGGAGCAAAGGGAGAAGGGAGCAGGTGGCATGTCTCAGAGCGCTGCACAGAACTCCATAACCACCTTTAGGCCTCTGCTTCTGAGACCTCTCCAGCATGTCTTCCCCAGCTGCCCACCTCTTCCTGATGAAGTCTCTGCTCCCCTCCAAGGCCTGGGCCTTCTTAAGGAGGAACCTCTGAGCAGGTCATTCTAGTTCCTGCTTTGAGCAGGCACACTCAGCATGGTGGCTTCCAGTTGGCAGTGCCACCTGTGGGAGCTCCCTGAGTCTTTCTAGAGTTTTAGTTCTTTCTCTCTTGGTCCATTGGGCACACAGTAGGTGGTTCGGTGCACATTCCAAGCAAGTGCTTTGGAAAACAACTTGTTTTGCTACTAGACCGAACTAATAGATATTCAGGCAGACACACGGGCTCTCTTCCACACATCAGTTGGATTTTTTTTAAGAGTCTTAATGTTCCAGTGCAAGCAACAGCGTCATGAAATTAATTTGTCACCAGTGCCAGCCTCAACTGACTCACAACCTGAGAGGGAGTTTCTGAAAGTGTGTTTCTCATCTATGTGCTAATTTCTCTTCCCTTCTCAGCCACTGTTTTTTCTTTTTAAGCTTGTAGGTGACAATAACCTTCGGGTCAGTGGTACTTGTACCTCCTTCTGTCTCCACAAAGCAGATGGTTTCCATCTCTGGGACCAGGAGAGGGAACACACACACACACACACACACACACACACACACACACGTACACATGCACACACATAGACACATACACAGAAACATAAAGAAATACAGATACACTCAGAGCAATAGACACACAGAAACACACACACATATAGTCACACACACATACTTATACAAACATATACACACACAGACACACACACAAAGAAACATAAATACACAGAAACATGCAGAAACACACAGACACTCAGCAATAGATACACAGAAACACACGTGACACATGCACATAGCTAAACACACACAGACAGAAATACATAGACACACAGGTTAACACAAACACGCATGCACAATGAACTGAACCATGTATCCTTATATCTTGAAGCGGGTTACAAAATTTCCCCTTCTTGAGGCTGGAGAGATGGCTCAGCAGGCGAGAGCATGGGCCGCTCTTCCAAAGGACCTGGGTTCTATTCCCAGCAGCCACATGGTGACTCACAACCATATGTAACTCCAGTTCCTGGGGTGGGGGCGCAGTCCAACATCATCCAACTTCCTCAGACACGTAACACATACATAACACAGACAAAACACTCACACATAAAATAGAATAAACCAGTCTTGTTATGGGTGATACTATTTTGAGAAGTCCTTATTAGCCCAACACACGTTGAAGCCAGCACCATTCTAGGGCTGGACCCGTAGTGGCAAAAAACATGGGGAGAGTCCTTGCCACCGTGGAGCTTGGTTTCGGCGCTGCCTTCGGAAGGGATTTTTCAGTAAAGAAGTGAACTGACAGGAAGCCTGCAGAGGAACTAACTAGAGCGGGACGCTGAGGATAAGAATTGAAAACAATGTGAACAGGGAGGACCTCGCTAAACCTGCCATTCTAGGATCTCCTGAAGCAGGGGATCCAGGCAGCTGGATCGTGGTGGGGTCCTGAGGGGGAAGTGCAGCTGTTGTTTTGTGGGTGTGGCTGGGGCAGAGAGGGAGGGGCCTATCTTTAGAGTTGGGAGCGTGGAGGGCCTTAGCAGCAGCACCACTGTTGAGGGGAGTCTAGGGGGAGGCAGGGGGAGAGCAGGGAGAGCAGGCGGAGGAGAGAGCTCAGCCCTGGGTGGCAATGGTAACAGGGAGTGGCTGGACGTTTGCATTTGGGGTCAGGTGGTAGGACTTGTGGAGGAACTGGATTGGGAGAGTGACAAAAAAATAGAGACTTAAGTGACCTCACAGCCCTGGGGCGGAGCAGGCTGGAGATGTGAGGACAAGTGGGGAGCCAGCTGTGGGTGGGCTCTGCTTTGCTCTGAAAGCTTGAGGTTGGGGAGGTGTGGGATTTCACTTTAGGTGGAGACGTCTGGTGGGCAGGGGTGTTGCTGGAGTTCTCTGTTTTAGGGTTCCATTTTGGGAGACTGGAGCACTAAGTCAGGGGGTCTCACTGAGACTCTGGGCGAATCATCTGCTCTAATGGCACAGTGAGGTAGTTAAGCAATGAGCCCCAATTCCTATTTTATTGTTGGGGACTGAAGAACCCCTGGCCCCTTGACTTTCTTTGCCTGCGTCAGACCCTTTGCCTGCCGGAGTGAACTGAGCAAAACAACTTGTTTACTTGTGCCTGCAGCTGCTCTGAGCACGAGACCCTGATGGCAGGGGAGTGGGTTCTGGTGAGGCCTGCAGCTGCAGCTGAAAGATCCCGAGAGCTGGAGCGTGGCTATCAGTTAAGGATCCCTCTGTAACCTGCCCCTAAGCCCAATAAAGTTGGCATTCTTGGTGCTCTTGTATCAAGGATGACCCAAGTCCCTGTGTCTCTGTCTGTGTGTATGTTTTAAGTCTCCAGCCTAGTTCCTGACTCGCATACCGTCCCATAGTGCAGGTGCTACATTTTGTGTCTTAAGGCATTTTTAGAATCATTCTGAGTACTGTTTGACAGCACCAATGATGCATGCCAGTCAGCTGTATGCTTAGTAGATGCTAATATCGTGCCAGGAGATGGAAGGGTAGCTCAGTAGTCCACCAGCAGCTGTACTGAAATGGAGCATGCTCAGATCTGAGAGTCTGTGTGCAAAAGTGCTCAGCTTTTTCACTAGATTGATACTAAATTAATGGCTAATACAGTACAGTCTCTACATATAATGAAATAAGTTAAAACATTCAAAATCTGTTACTCATGACATTCTATCTTCATTATTTTGATACAATATAAAATAAGAAAAAAGTTGTGGGTTTTCCAAGGTGATTTTCCCCCTCCCTCCTTGAGAAATATGTACCAAGTGCAGACATTAGCAGTATATACCAATCAAGTGTCTTCCTGTGGCCCAGCTTGCTTAGAGGAGGTGATTGTAATATTATCAAGATCAAATAAGTTTTCCCTCAGGAAAAATTCTAGAATCATATACATCCGTCCAAATTTACTTTGTTTTCAAAAGTGCTTGAATTAATATTGAGTACTGTCTTAGGGTTTCTACTGCTGCGACAAAACACCATGACCAAAGAGTAAGATAGGCAGGAAGGGTTTATACTGCCACACTGCTATTCACCAGCAAAGAAGTCAGGATAGGAACTCAAACGGG
The DNA here is from genome assembly GCF_903992535.2 of Arvicola amphibius. Classification (NCBI taxonomy): domain Eukaryota; kingdom Metazoa; phylum Chordata; class Mammalia; order Rodentia; family Cricetidae; genus Arvicola; species Arvicola amphibius. The sequence goes on from NC_052053.1 coordinate 95,480,139, forward strand.
GCAGGATCCTGGAAACAAGAGCCCATGCAGAGGCCATGGATGGGTGCTGCTTACTGACTTGCTCCTCATAGTTTGCTCATCCTGCCTTCTTATAGAATCCAGGACCACCAGTCCCATCCACAATGGGCTGGGCACTTCCCCATCAATCACTAATTAAGAACATGCCTACAGCTGGATGTCACAGAGGCATTTCTTCAACTGAGTATCTTCCTCTCTGCTGACTCTAGCTTGTGTCAAGTTGACACACCAAAATCAGCCAGTAAGTACATAGAACACGAAGCAAATGAATTAAATAATCCAATTATTAATTCCTGAGAACACAAGTTATTCAGAGGAGAAAATGTAATCATAGTATACTATATCTCTCAGCTCTGAAGAGAGTTTGTATAACCACAGCCATAGAAATAATAATCACTGAGGAAATAGAAATCTATTTAGACACAGAGGAGGAAGAGGAGAGGATGTGTGGGAGAGATAGATAGATGGATGGATAGACTGAGACAGATACAGAGACAGACAGATCATAGGCAGGCAGGCAGAAACCAGGGACTGAAGAGAAAGAGTATGTGTGTGCGGTAGAGACAGCCAAATCCCCCTTTTCCTTGATAGGAATATAATAATTGAAAAGTGAAGAACCAGTGGTTAAAAACAGGTTATGTAGACTGGTGTGTGCTAATAACTCAGTGGTCAGTTAAAAACCCTAACCTGCAGCAGGCTGTTGTTTCATACAATAGTGCTTATAACACTCACCAGAGAGTGTTCATGAAAATAATGAAGGTTGGTGAAAAAGAAGGACAGCAAAGGCTGTTGAACCCCAAACTGAAAGGGGCCTGGGGGGGTCTGGCCAGGAGAGGCTTAGGGGTGCCGTCCACTGTCAACTTTCCCTGTGTTTTGTCTCTGTGCCCTTGTGTGCAGTACTGGGCTGGATTGGAAAGTAGGTGGCATGTTTACTTTTGGCATCAATCAGATTGTGTCTTTGAGGTTCAGATCCCTTAGTTTGGACAAGATCCCGAAGCACTTTGGGGTTGTCTGGGAGGGCATCCATCCCCTTATCTCTGAGTCTCGGAGGACTTGGGGTGACATTTCAGCACTCCCTTCTGGATCTTCTCTGCTGCCCTGGGCTGCACACCCATGGTCACGTGCCCTGGGTACAGCATCCCCTTCTCTCCCATCGCAGGTGTGCCTCTAGAGCAGAGAGACTGATAATAGCCCATGGAGGGCTACACGGACGTGAAGCCACACTGCTCACATCATCCCCTCTGTTCCCTGGGCACCGGTAAGGTCCAGTGGAGATGACCAGGCACTAGACTGTACTAACAGATGGGGAAATGTGATTCTGTTAGGTTGGGGATGGTGTGGGTGTGGGAGGAAGCCGTGGAGAACTGTGACAGCCAAAGAGGGACCAAGGACTTTAAAAAGCTGGGTAGGCAGGCTGCTAGGTGGGTGCTCAGCTCAGATTCGGGGAAAACTGTCTCCCAGTTGGTTGTGAAAGGTGTCCCTTGCATGTGGGTCCCTATAGAATAAATAGAAAATGGAAAAAATGCTTCGAGAAATACTTCTCCATGATCAAAGAGTCTCTGAGTAGGACTGCGGAGCTAGAATGGAGTCTGAAAGTCTTTGCCTTGGTAGAAGGCCAGGGGACCGTCACCTCTTTGGAGGGAAGGATGGTGCCCCACCTCCACCCAATCACCGGGCTGGTGCTTGGGTGCCTAGTCCTAGTTGTGGTTTGAACCGAAAGGGCCATTAAGAAGCGGGTTCATTCACCCTATGGAAGAGCATAGTTCAGGAGTTAGTCACCCGTTGAGAGCCCTTACCTGGGGAGGGCATGTGTGCGGCTAGAGCCAGTTTCCCCAGATTGTCCTTACTTCAGTGCTTTGCTGTGGCTTGAGGAATTCAGTTGGGTCACAGGGTGGCGAAGTGCACAGCGGAAAGTCTCAAACACACCTGGCCTCGGTTGGGCAGTTGTGTGGCTTTGCACCCCCACACTGCTCATCCCCGCCCCAAAGTCCCGAGGAGTAAATGAGACCCACACACAGATCTCACTGCCCAGTTCCTTGGCTATATGCCAACACTTCCTGGCAACCCTGAGGACTTGAGTTCCGGCCCGCTGGGTGCTTGTAATCTAGGTGCTAGGGAGGTGGAGGCAGGTCAGCCTTGGGGGTGGATGACCAGTCAGTTCTGTTGAAGGGAGCGGGGCCCCTTGTTCAGTCCGGCTAGCTTAACCCCCGAAATAATCATACAAGGGAGGTGGAGGCAGGTCGATCTTGCGGGTGGACGGCCAGTCAGTTCAGCCTTCCAGGTGAGCTCCAGGCTAATAAGAAACTCTGCCTCAAAACACACACACACACACACACACACACACACACACACACACACACACTTAAGGTGATGACTGAGGAGGGACACCAGAAGCAGTCCTTTGGTCACCATACACACCTGGGCACATGCACACCCACCCACAAGTTGCTGTTATTTGTCATGATAGTGGTAGGAGTGGCCCACAGAAACTTGCAGAAGTCACTGCCCCTCCCCCATCCGGGGCATGGGTCCCCAGCAGCCGATAGGACTACCTTATGACCTTGGCTTTTGTTTTATTCTTGCTCTCAGGAAGACCAGATTGTTTTACACGAGAATCCTTTTCCTGCATTGCATCAGCCTCTGGTTGGCCATTTACGTGCGGTGGCCAAAGGTTCATGTGTTTTCTCTCTATATGTGGTGTGGAGGTGCTGCCTAACAATAGCTTAGCAAATAGTTATTCTAAGCTCTTCAAACAGAAACCCTGGGCAAAGGGCTCCTGTGCAAGGCAGCCTGCCTTCCCTGTTACCCCCTTCCGTGGCTGATTCAGCAGTTCTTCCAGGGCCCTCCTCCAGGCCCTGGGTCTGTAAGGTCACTAATGGAATCTGCTGGAAGTGAATTAACTCGTGGAGAAAGGGCTAACAAATCACTTCAGCCGTTGGTGTCTGCCCTAGCTTGACCAGAGCTTCCCCATCCATTCATGAGTCTTCTCCCCACTTTGCATCCCTTTTCTGGGGAGCTCTGGTTATAGTGGGGTCTCAGCCCTGAAGTGGCAGAGCTATGGCTGGAAAGGTGAGATGCCTGTGTAGCTCACTGTGGCCTCCTGTGTGGGAAGCCCATGCAGGCCTGGTGCCTTGTTCGCACTGCTGGCTTTAGACTGGCCTAGTCCTTAGTCCTTAATCTAGGATGAGAAACCTTAATTGAGAAAATGTTTCCTCCAGACTGCCTGTAGGAAAGTCTGTGGGAGCATTTTCTTGATTAATGATTGATGTGGGAGAACCCAGTCCACTGAAAGGAGTGTCACCCTTGGGTAGCTGGTTTGCGGTTCAGGCTGGGCAAGCCATGGGGAGCAAGCCAGTCAGCAACATCCCTCCTTGGGATGCTTTATAATAAGTTACTGCCTCCAAGTCCTTGTCCTGACTTCCCTTAATAATGGAGTGTGAACTGAGGGTCGGAAGATGAAACAAACCCTTTCTTCCCCAAGTAGCTTTTGGTCATGGCTTTTTATCACAGCAAGAGAAATTCTAAGACAGTGACTCGTGCCAAGTCAGAGTTGAGAAAAAGGGAGGGGCCAGTAGACAGCTATGCTCTTAAGCCTAGGTGTGGGGGAGTGGGGGGATGGGGAGGGTGGGGGGTTGTCTTCCACACTGTCCAGAGCAGCATCTCCTGCAAGGACTCCTGCTCCTGAAGGTCTAGGTCCCCACATTCTTAGATGGTAGTTTCCCTCCCTAGACCTGGGCAGGGCTTGGGAAGCAGACACCTCCCCCAGAGAGTAAATTGAAAATATTCTGGCTGGGGTAGGGTAAGCATCTTCTAGATTTGGTCAGAGAAGAAAGGAAGCTGTACTACTTAGAGGAGAGGGTCTAGGACACAAGTTGAGGTGTTCTCAACTTGTGGGTCACAATCCCTTGGGGAAGGGATCAAAGGACCCTTTTATAGGAGTCACTGTCAGATATTCTGTATATCAGATATATATATATATGTATATATATATTATGATTCATAACAGTAGCAAAATTACAGTTATGAAGCAGCAACAAAATAATTTTATGGCTGGTGTTGAGGAATATTACTTTAACTAGGCAAAAATGTGTGAAAAGTCTTTACACCCCTATAAACCTCTCTGCCGATGCAATAATTCAAATCAGACCAAATCAGACTGAATTAGAAAAAGCCCAGGTTTAATGGATACTAATGCTCCTGGGTGGCCTTCCAGTCCCCCAGGGATGGAGATGGAAAGAAAGACTACCCGTTCGTTCTCTGTGGGGCAGTTTAAATAGCCTGTGGGAGTGGTCTTGAGCCTCTTTGGGAAGGGGATCACCATTTGGTGGGCTTTCTTGGAGGTGGAATTTGGACTGTGGCGACTCCCAAGGGAGGGGACTTGGGGTGGAACTTTCTACTCAAATATTCCAGACTCCATGAATACATGGATGCCAGGGGCTGAGGTGGAGCCTTAACCCAAACATTCCAGATTCTTTGGCTATAAGGATGTTAGGGGCTGAGGGGATGCTTTCAACCAAACAACGTGTTACATTTGTTTATGCTGAATTTATTTCATGATGTAAAGATGTGTTGTTTTGCCTGCTTAATGCACCTGATTGGTTCAATAAAAAGCTGAATGGCCAATAGCTAGGCAGTATAGGGTTAGGTGGGGCTGGCAGGCAGAGAAGATAAATAGGAGGAGGACCCTAGACTCGAGAGCAGAGCAGAGAGAAGAGAGCAAGGGAGAAAGAAAGGGAGACACTTGGGCCATCCAGCCAGCTGTCAGCCAGCCAGACACAGAGTAGGGTGTACAGAATGAGAGAAAGGTAAAAAAGTCCCAAGGTCACGCACCTTTAATCCCAGCACTCAGGAGGCAGAAGCAGGTGGATCTCTGTGAGTTCGAGGCCTGCCTGGTCTACAGAGTAAGTTCCAGGACAGGCTCCAAAGCTATACAAAGAAACTGTGTCTTGGGGGGAAAAAGTCCCAAGGCAAACCATAGATGAAGAGAAACAGGTTAAATTATTAGAGGGAGTGGGACAAGCGTAAGACAAAGCCGAGCATTCATAAGTAGGAAGTCTCCATGTCATAATTTGGTTGCTGGTTGGTGGCCCCAAAGAAAGCCTGCTACAGGTTGTGGGCCACCACAACATGAGGAACTGTATTAAAGGGTCACAGTGTTAGGGAGGTTGAGAAGCACTGGTCTGGAGAAAGATTCAGTGGGGCTTGAGGAGCCATGGTGCATTCATTGGTTCCCTGGGAAGAAGAGCTCTTCAGTAAAGCAATGAAGAAGGGGTGTGTGGCTGCCACCGAGTCTGGGCGGAGGACACCGTGGACTGGTCCTGCTGGAAGCCCTTGGACAGGATGGGCTCTAGAAAGGCAAGTGTAAGGTGACCTCACAGATGCTTGTTTCCTTAAAGCCCACTTAGCTCTGGGCAGCGGTGCTCCATCTGGGCTCTAGAATCTAAAATACTGACAGCTAAGGATAGGGAATAGGATGTGGGATTCCTATTGATGCTTATGCCTGGGGTCATTAAAGGGCCGCTGAGGTGTGAGGTCCCCGGCTAACAGCACCCTAGCGCTGCCCTTCCTCCTGTCCCAGTGACTCAGAGTGAGTCCCGTGGGAAAACAGTTCGCTCCCATCCCCACTCTCCACCCTGCCTTGGCTACTGGGTTTTTGAGATTGGCTTAGCTGCAAATTTCTCTATGAAATCAGTGGTAAGTTGTCTGTGTTAGTGCACACCTATAATCCCAGATTTTGAGAGGTAGAGGCAGAAGGATTAGGAATTCAAGGCCGCCTCCAGCAGCGTAGCAAGTTCAGGGGGTTGGGGTATATTAAGCTTGTGGCTTTCCCAGAAGAAAACAAAAATCCAAGAATGGAAACCTCAGAGTATAGCGTAGGCTGAATCCACAGAGAGCGCTAGGACTGGCGCGAGGAGGATGGAGTTCCGTGTTTCTCTACGGGCAGGAACCTCTCACAACCCAGAAGTCTTTGCAGCACGTCTTCGCGGCCAGTAAACAGATCAGGGCTGCAGGGGCAAACCGCCCTGCCATGCCGCATCAGGGCGCCTGGCCTCAGATCTTTGTCTATAAAATGGGGCTGATAATAATGGGCTACTGTTTTCCTCGGGGTAGGGATAAAGTGGTACCCGGGAGACGACAGTGAGAGAAGGTAGGGAGTGGCCACTAACATTTCTGGTTCTTAAGTAAATCATGGCAAGTGGGCAAGAACCATATATGGGGTTTCACTGTGCTCATCCCCGAGGCCGAAGGGTAGAGACTAGATACTGTGACTTGATAGTCAGGAGTGAGTCACACTGGGCGAGGCTGGGATGGAGCTGGGGGAAGCTGAGCCCTAGGCCTCCCAGGTTGCTCTCTGCCACCCCTCCTGCCTGTTACGTTTTCCTATTCCATATCAAAGTCTCAATCGCTCTTTCAAGTCCTATGTAGTCTGGGCTCTGATCATCCGGGGACTGCACAGTTCTGATTAATATTAAAGGTGAGAGTTTTCTTAGCTTCTTCCCTTCATTTCTAAATCAGCCTTGGAAAGGAGAGGGCAAAAGTAGAATAAGAAGGACATTCGTGCCCTGAAAGGAATGCATTCTGGTTTGTTGCACAAACCTGCGCCACTCCCGCCCGGTAACTTCAAGGATTGTGATGGCAAATACAGTAACGGCCCAGCTTCAGGACCCCTGTGACTATCATTAAGTCAGGCTGAAACGGACGGTTTGATCCTGGAGCTTCCTACTGCCGGATGCCAGGAGTGTAAGGGACACAGGGTGCACAAAGAGTCCCAGTGGCAGGTTTGCTCTCAACTCCGTTTAGCTCAGAGGTTCTCAACCTGTGAGTCGCGACCCCCTTAGGATTGCCCAGGGTCGCCTAAAACTGTCGGGAATCCCAGATATTTGTATTACAATTCATATCATTAGCAAAATTACAGTTATGAAGTAGCAATGAAAATAATTTTATGGTTGGGGTCACCACAAGGTGAGGTGCTATATATCAATGGGTGGCAATATCAGGAAGGTTGAGAACCTCTAGCTGTATTCACGAGAAAAATGTATCAAGTGTAGCCATTTTAAACAATTTGGGTTTTCCCATCAGCCACATCACTTCATCTTAATTTTACTTCATTTCTGATTGATTGCCTTACACCAATGAGGACCTTGGGAAGTGAGGTTTCTGTTTTCCAAGCCTCCAACCTAAATTTTTCTAGGGAAACACTTGGATGGCCAAAGAGGTTTGTACCCTTTGAAAAACCCCAACTTTTTTTTTTCCCGCCAAGACAGGGTTTCTCTCTGTAGCTTTGGAGCCTGTCCTGGAACTAGCTCTTGTAGACCAGGCTGGCCTCGAACTCACAGAGATCTACCTGCCTCTACCTCCTGAGTGCTGGGATTAAAGGTGTGCGCCACCACCACCCGTCTGAAAAATCCCATCTTTGAAGGAAGAAAAAGATGGTTTTGATAATGAAGGGATGTCATTCTGTGGGGTGTTATTGTGACATCATGTTTGGGTTTTCTGGGGAATGGGATCTGGAGCCAGGCCCAACTGGGGGTGGGCAAGTGGGGAAGGCAGCATGACATCTCAGTTTCTCCTGAAGGGGAGACAAGGCTGGGCATGTTGCAGGTATGGATCAGGTCTTTAGGTCTGACTGCATAGCATACTACCAAATGCAGCTTTGGCCTTCACTTCCATCCAGTGTGCATCCCAGGGTGGCTTCCAGGTAAGCTGCCTAGGTGTTGACGGTATCAGGATGAAAGTTTGTGGTGTTTTGAGAGTAGGGGTGGGTAGGGTCTCATGTATCCTAAGGTGGTCTCAAACTTGCTGTGTAGAAAAGGATAACCTTGATTCTTTTGCCTCAGCCTTCCAAGTGACATGTGTGTGCCACTGTGCCTATCTCAAAGAGTTTTTGCAGTTTTTGCAGTAGGCAGCAAGATGTTTACAAAAATCTACCCTCGTACTTTGCATAGAGTAGTGACACATTGCTGGGCATCGGTGGTGCACGCCTTTAATCTCAGCACTCAGGTGGCAGAGGCCAGCGGATCTTTGTGAGTTAGCCTGGCCTGCAGAGTTCCAGGGTAACCAGAGCCACACAGATAAACCCTGTCTCAAAACAACAAAGACAAACAAAAGAACAGGGACACATGATACCCTCTGGAAAAAACAAATGATGTTAAAATGTAGTTCTCGTTTTGTGACTTTTCAACACACCAAAAGCAGTGTTGTACAGGACAAAAGGGCATAAAGCAAGGGTCAAAGGGCTTCCCGGGCTGGAGAGATAGCTTCAACGGTTAAAAGAATGCATGCCGCTCCTGCACCCACATGGGGTGGTTTAGAACCACCTGTAACTCCAGCTTCTGGGAAATGTGACTCGTCTTCTGACTTCAGCGGACACTTGCACTCAGTGCGCCACTCCCATGTATATACAATTAAAAAAATAAAACCTTAAGAGACTTCCCCTATGCCCGTTCTGCTCTCCGTAGCTGTCCACAGTTTGTGTAGCCTCCCTTGCATGTGGTAGGCCGCGGTGAGCATGCATACATGCCTGTAAGTCTGTGCCAGAATAGCTGTTTAGAAGTCAGCTGTGAAGCAATTTCCCCTACTTCTTTGATGATTGGTAAGAGGCGAGAAATCCTGTTCTCATCCTCTAGTGGACGTCTTCCTATAAACACACCAACCCCCAATGTCTGTCCTGTTGCACACGGCACGGACTCTGTTTAGGAAAGCCAACTGTACACGGTTTGTGGAAAAGCAAATTCTGCTCATGTTGATTGGGTGCAGTGGAGGCTGTGCGCATTCACGTCGCGCACACCAGCAAGGAAGGTCGCCACACTGCCAACAGAAGCTGAGGAGAGGCTGTTTTAATCGTTTGACCAGGGCATACCACTTTTCTGGGAATCTCAGAACAAAACTGTAAAGGTTGGATAAACATGTAATGTGAGAATGTGTGACATTTATGGCTGACCCGGTGACCGGCTGTGATCCTTATGGGTCTGAGCACTTGGATCTGTTTTCTCAAGATGCAAAGGCCAGTTAGGCAGGGCTCTTCCTCTGCTCGCACACAAACCCCACTCTGCCCCATTTTCGGAGAGGAGGGGAGGTGGAGCCAGAGTGAACTCAGTATGGCAAATGAGACCCAGATTTTGGTGTGAACTCTGCCCACGTGTTTGCTATAGAGGGGTTTTGGAGAACAGGCCAGTTCTTGGAACTCTTTTTCTGGTTTCTGGTACAGAGTTGTACCCAGGCCTCTGACCCTGATTTGCTTTGTGACATCTGAGGGGACAGAACACCAGGAAGCCTTGAGAGACAGCCTCATGGGCAGGTGCCCTGCCAGCCATCTCCTCCTCCATTCTGTGGGCTCAGTCTTTTTTTTTTTTGCAATTTGAGTCTCTCCAGAGAACCAGGTCTGGGGCCCAAGCTCCAATCTCCTTTGTCCCTTCCTCTGTCCTCCTCCAACTACCTGCTTTAGCTAGCGGGGCTCCAAAAGGGATAATGTTTGCCTTGAAAGCATCTTTTGAGGATTAATTGATGTCTGCTCTATGCTTTGAAGATAGAGAGGGGGGAGAGAGAGAGAGAGAAAGAGTCAAGTCCCTGGGCTGCCCTCGAAGCTCACCCACCCCTGTTCTAGCTGGTGCCAGGTCTGACCAATGGAGACGCAGAATGAGCTGCCTGTCCCGGCTACCTTCCTGAGCATCTCATTTCCTCATTACCCACGGTAGAAGGACGAATACCCCAGCAGGAAGGAAGAAATCCTCAGGTGGGCATTTAGACATTTTTTTTCTAAACCAGGAGAAAGAATATTAGCATCAAAATGATCATCCCCAGGGACGTTAGTTTGTGGTCATCTGTGACATTTTCTCATTTGGAAATTGTTCTCTCTTTCTAAAAAGCTTTATAAGTGTCAGGGGCAAGAGGAGTTATAATCTGCCACCTCTCAAAGAAGTCCCTCTGCCAGGCTATTGATATGCTAATTTCATGCGGTTTGGGGAGGAAGGGATGACACCTGCTTCAAGACAAGTGTTTCCATCTCAATGAATTCTTTGTAAACAGAAGAAAAGGAACTGGCAAGCCACTTATTGGAAAGATCCAGATAGTACAGTGTGAGTTAAGAAATAGGGGGTTTGGCGTGGCACAGTGGCCCACACTTGTAATTCCAGCACCTGGGAGGCGGACGAATGAGGGTCATGAGTTCCAGACTCCGTAGGGGGAAAAAAACAACGATAAAAGGTTTATTTTGGAGGCCACACCAATCAGAATTAAATCAATGACAGTCTCCCAGTTGTATTGTTATTGTAGAGGACAAGACTCCAGGTGCAAGATAGCTCAGCATGTTGGAATACTCTCCCAAGGCTTTGGGTGGTACTGGGGTGCAAAGAGGGTTGGAGTCCCCAAGGCTGAGCTTTCCTTCCAATGGGGTGGCCAGAGAGCAGCCTTCCCTTCCTGGTGTTTGGATGAACTTTCTGGCACCTGGATCTCAGAGAGTCTCTCAAGCTCGTCACGGCTTACTATTCAGCTCAGGTCTTATTAATAGAGGCCATTGTCCTTCCGTATGATACTCCTGGATACTTGAAAAATCTGCAGATCTGGCAATCCGGATCTTCGCTGCACCTCGGCTACCGACTGTTTGGATAGGGCAATGGAATTACCAGCGCCGGGGTCATCCACCTGGGTGCGTGATGAGAGCGTTCCATTCCCTGTCTGCAAAGCTAATGAGGAGGCGTGTTATCTAGAAACGTGTGTGAATAGGCTTGGGCGAGTAGACACACGCACAGGGATTCAGGCTGAGAAGGGATTAGCTTTCTAGAAAGGTCATCCCTTACTAGGTCGAGGGTACCTAAGCCGAGTGGCAGACTTGAGAGGAGGAAATCTCGGAGTGAGGTGAGGAGTGTTAGATTATCATGTCACCCAATAGACGATGTGTTATCCCAGGAAAGTGCCCACTGCGTGCCCACCGCATGCCCACAGCTTTGCAGCTGCACTATGGAGGACTCAAGAGACCCATGTTTCCACCTCTGTCTAGGGTCCAGTCCTGCACAGGGCCTGGGACAGCCAAGAGCTTGATGAACCTTGTGTGGCAATAGGCAGAATGGACTCACCCTTGAAGCTGCCTTTGAGAGCAGGTGAACTAGTACCCTTCTCTCTCCAATGTGTTCATTAAAATGGAGACCCCAGTGTAGGTGCTGTAGACTCAAATCCCAGGGGCTCAGGCAGGCCATGTAGACAAAAGGGATGTCCTCATGGGAGAAGTAACAAAGCAGAGGGGACTGCGGTCAGCTGGGAGGGTTCTGTCATCCTGGTAGGGTGCCCAAATTTAAGGACAACCTTTCCTACATAGGAGAGGGGGAGCCCAGCGTTGTCAGAGCTCCAGAGTTCTCCATAGGTTTAAAACAGGAGTGTGTATACAAATTCCAACAACTTAAAAAAAAAAACCAAGCTTTTCCTGTCCTTTTCTTGGCGTGTGCACACATGTCTCTCTGTCTCTCTGTCCCTCTCTCTCTCCTTTCTCTTCTCCTTCTCTCTCTCTTTCTTCTCTCTTCTTCTCCTTCTTTCTTTTTCTCTTTCTCATCCCTCTCTCTCTCTCTGCCCCTTCTCCTTTCCCCTCCATAACCTCCCTGAATAAATATTCAACATGTTGAAAAAAAACCAAAATACCAAAATCACCAATACTCTATTTTTGACAGGCTCTTTCTTTAGGTCAGGCTAGTCTGGGACTTGCTGTATAGCTCATCCTGGCCTTGAATTTATGATCATCTTGCTCCCACCTTTAGAAATTACTTTATGTGTATGGATATTTTGTGTGCACATATGTCTGTGTGCCATGTGCATGCTTGGTGCCCGTGGAAGCCAGAGAGGGAGTTGAATCTCCTGAACTGGAGCTGCAGATGGCTGTGAGCTGCCATGACGGTTCTGGGAGTTGAACCCTGGTCCCCTGGAAGAGCAGCAGCGCTCTTTGCAGCTGAGCCATCTCTTCCGCCCTCCTGGGACTTTCTGAGGGCTGGGATTCCAGTGTGTACTATTGTACCTAGCAGGAATATTTTTTCTTAGGGCAGTGAACCCAGGGATGTGTACATGTTGGACACGTGCTCTACCAACTTACATCCTCATCCCTGAATTCTGACAACTTCAAATATAATGAACTAATTCCTTGACAAGCACAATGCAGACTTTCAAAGGAAAAATGTCTGGAGGTCATATTGACTTGTGCCCTTAGGTTTGCAAGCCCTGGATAAGACTTTCCCACTGGGCCATTGAGTTGACTTTGCAAGTTGAGGGCATAAAGAGCAGCAATCTCTTATGGATAAAGAATGGTTGCAAGGAATAATATGGGTGAAGGGAGGATGCAAAACTCAGACTATACGGTCACCAGGCTAGACCAGCATGTCCGGCCCTGAAGGCTTCGGTGAGTATTGCTGGAAGGCCTGTAGGAAATCCAGGAACAGCTAAGGGGAAAGTGTGCACAACTGTGGGTGGTAGCTGTGGGGGCAGGTAGGGTGCAGAGGTCACCGAGGCCTCAGGACAGTTCTGGAGGAGAGGGCAGAAGTGAGCTGGCATGAACTTGGAGCCGAAGCTGTTTATCCTCTGCCCTCATGTAGCCTGGAGTGTGTGTGCACATCCCTGATGGTCATGCACAGAGGGAAAGCATCACAATCCCCAGAAACATCTCTGGGCATCTACTGGGATGAGAATGAGTTGGCCCAGCCCTCAAAGTTTGTCCTTGTAGTTAGGAATAGAAATTGATCATACACGGAGAGAAGTATGGGTTCAGAGAACGTGGGTTTGGATCGTCCCTTTTTACTAGCCTCACCACTGGACCAAGTTACTGACCTTTGGAGAGGCAGGGTGGCCCATTTGGGGAAAATAATTGTGCCTACCTCTAGGGTTATTGTTAGTAATAAAACGAATCCGAATGCCACAGTGCGAGATGAGTTAGTTCAGAGCCTGGGACACGCTAAGTGCTCAGTTTGAGCTCATTATTATGAGACAAGCTGTAACCTCAGCTGACTGTGGTTAAGCATAAGATCCATTGTCTCAGAAGAGAGCTGACAGGAGACACAGTGCAAGGTCACCGTGTCCCTGCCCCCATTGCAAATGCATTCCTAAACACAGACCCTCTAGCCTAAGTCCCTGTTTCCCAAAAGTGTAGGAGACATTTTACTTACATGGATAAACATCATCTAAGGGACTTGAGTAAGTTTCTTTGGGCCTGGTTATATCTCTATTACATAATGGCATTTTTTTTTAAAAACCCATTTAGTTTACAAATAGTTTACTAAGAAACTACTATGACCCAAGCCATAAGAAATGGCATTTGGGATGTTGGACACAATAAGGCAAAGGGTAACCATGTAATTAGTTCAGTTTACTTAGAGAGAGAGAGAGAGAGAGAGAGAGAGAGAGAGAGAGAGAGAGATTACTGAGAGTCAGTTCTGTTCTTCTACCATGGATTCTTGAGACAGAACTCAGGTCTGTAGGCTTAAGAAGTTAGCATTTGTACCTGCTGAACCATTTTGCCAGCCCTGGTGTATTTAGATGCTGAAGCTAGCATATAAGCTAAGCTGCTATGACAAAGAGATCCCCAAATAGAACGGCTAAGACAGGATGTAGCTGTCAAGTCAGTCATAAGGAAAGCACATCAGATTGACAAGCAGGAGTCTTTGTTTTGCACCCTTAAGTCTGTCTCAGGGTGAGGGAGGTGGAAAAAATCCAAGACAAGGCTTTGAGATGGAGCCATTCCCATCCTATTGGCTGGAATCTAGTCATATGGCCACATCTAGCTGCAAGAGATTCTGGGAAATGTAGTCTAGAACAGATGAGCCTATGCTCAGGTGATAGTGTGGCTAGGAGTTGCCACAAAGAGAGAGAGAATTGTAAATACTGAGGTGGAGTTAGGAGGTCTAAACAAAATGGATAGTGGCCTGTGAAGTCCCAGGAGTCTAGGGAGATTTTTTTTTTTTTCGTTTTTCGAGACAGGGTTTCCCTGTAGTTTCTAGAGCCTGTCCTGGAACTAGCTCTTGTAGACCAGGCTGGCCTCGAACTCAGAGATCTGCCTGCCTCTGCCTCCCGAGTGCTGGGATTAAAGGCGTGTGCCACCACCGCCCGGCTTCTAGGGAGAATTTTTATTCTCTGTCTCTCTCTGTCTCTGTCTCTGTCTGTCTCTGTCTCTCTGTCTCTCTCTCTGTCTCTCTCTGTCTCTCTCCCTCTCCCTCCTCCTCCTTCTCCTTCTCCTTCTCCTCCTCCTCTTCTTCCTCCTCCTCCTTTTTGACTGAACACTAGGGATTCAAGTGAGATTTAATACAGGCTGGGGAAGCACTCTACTCCAAGCCTGAGAACTTTATATAAGGAAAGTCTTGAGGTTCTTTCTAGAGTTCTTTTGATAGGGGAGAAACATGGGTGTCCCCCTTCTGGATGCAGAATTGGCAGGTCGGGAGGTCCTCCACCCTGGAGCTAGTATCTCGTGATGGGTAGAAAAAGCATATTTTCCACCTTCTGCATGTGTTGAATAGAGTGTCTTTCTGACTTTGGAGCAACAAATTTAACGTCTCTTGGTGATATGTGCAGTAGGTAGATTTTTAGCAGAGACAGATGATAATGGTTTCCCAGCAACCGTCTCACCCTTTGGTGTGAGGAGTCCAGTACCTTGGAACTGGACATCATTTTTTTTCTGGAAAGCTGTTTTAGGTGCAACTGTGTGCACCAGCTGGGATTTCACTCTTCAAAAGCATCTTGTTGACTTTCAGGAAATGGGGCAGATATGGGAGAAGGCAGCATAGGCTGGAAGAGTCTCAAGTGTTCAAGACTCCGTCCATCTCCATCTCCACAAAGAGAGGCCAGTGGAGAGCACCAGTGTGGGCATAGCGCCAGTGTGGGCAGGGCAGCCAAGGGCATGGGTCAGATGAGCTTATTCTCCTTCCCCTGAGGAAGGCTTATGAGGGTCTGTGGTTGTGTGTGAGAGCAGGCTGGAGTTGAGCTTCCCACCCAGAGAGTCTCAAATGAGATGCTAACATTATCTCTGCTCTGGTTTTTATGCACAGTCAGAAAACTGTTCATCATAAGGCTTCAGGTGCATGCCAATGTTTAGACCATACCTTAGGGCATTCTGAATTAATATGAAAGAAAGATAGGTACCTGGTGATCCTTATGGTCGTAGTTATTATACACTGTATTTGAGTCTGAATATGATTCTATAGTGTTCTGTATTCCTTAGGCTTCAAGTCCAGAGCACTTGGTATTTCCCCCTCCAACTGTAGTGAATGTAATATTACTAAGTTTCCTGAGCCAGGGGTGGGGCGGGTGTCAAGGGCATTTACAGGTACCAACCTACTCTGTCCAAATAGAATGACATCAATGAGAAAATGACACTGACTTCAAATCTAGGAAGAGACCATTTTCTAACAACATTTTGAAGTAACGCCCCTGGATGCCTATGTGAGCCTCCTCACTGTAACTCCTACACCAGTATTTTATATGCCTCCATGTGCCTCGTGGTCCAGCATAGCACCCGACCCAAGGCCAAGACTCAATAAACACCTGTTATGAAACAGGAAGAGCAGAGACTAGGGACAAACGCCTAGCTCTGTCACTAGTATCTGTGTGCCTCTAGACAATTTTACTTATGAAGGGCAATGTATCAGTACCTACCTCATAGACAAAGACTAGATATGTGAGCTCTTATAGAAACTCCTATCCCATGCAAATCCTTCATTGGCTGTTCACATTAGCTGTTACCAGATCCTTAATGACAAACAGACAGCCCAGGTTTGCTTTGCTAGACTTTATAATGAGTCTTTTTGGGTCTCCTTCCATTTGGTCGATGTGGACGAGCCCCTTCTCAGTCACTAAGCACTTGAGTCCATACACATCAGCATATCATGTCTTTCCTATCTCATCCAACAATTTAAAGATATGTCTTAAAATAATTTATGCATATGGGTGTTTTGCCTACATGTATGCCTGAGCACCACAGGTACCCTGTGGAAGACAGAAGAGGATGTTGAATCCATTGGGAACTGGACAGATAGTTGTGAGCTGCCATGTGGGGGCTGGGAATGGGAACCTGGGTCCTCTGGAAGAGTAGCCAGCACTCTTGAATGCTGAACCATCTCTCCAACCCCTCCATCCTTTTTTTTGTTAAAATAAGGGGGGGGGGGCTGGAGAGATGGCTCAGTGTTAAGAGCATTGCCTGCTCTTCCAAAGGTCCTGAGTTCAATTCCCGGCAACCACATGGTGGCTCACAACCATCTGTATGAGGTCTGGTGCCCTCTTCTGGCTGCAGACATACACACAGACAGAATATTGACTAAGTAAATAAATAAATAAATAAATAAATATTTTTTAAAAAATAAAAAATAAAAAAAGGGGAAAAAAAAAAAAGCAAAAGGCGTGGTAATAGTCCCAGATGTATTTGCTGTAAACCAGTGTCCTGCTGGTTCAGTTAGGGGTCAGTTAGAGGGGTGGGCCCAATCTGTATATATAGTATTCTTTTCCAAAGATTAGGACATTGAGGGTCTACAGTTTCCCTGAACCAGGAGGACTTTGGAAGACATTGCCATTTGGAAGTCAGAGTCTCTTTGAGGGTAGGGACATCTTTTCTAAGGAGAATTAGGGGGCAGTGTATGCTTTACCAGCTCGTCGTGACCTCATGTTGATGGTTGGTATTCATATCTTGGTATTTGTTTTGTCTGTTTAGAATATGCTCTTTGGATGAAGCCTTAAGTTTGAGCCTGAACAATTCATAAACTGGGCTTGGTGGTGCCTGCCTGTAATCCTAGTACTTAGGAGATGGAGGCAGGAAGATGGGACATCTAAAGTCATCATCCTTTACATAACACGTTTGAAGCCTGCCTGGGTGGCACAAGACCCTGTCCCAGCAAACAAAAAACCAATTAGAAAGGACACATTGAAGACTTACTTACTTCCTATGGTGGTTTGAGTAAGAATGGCCCCCATAGACTCATATATTGACTGCTTAGGGAATGATATTAGGAGGTATGGCCTTGTTGTAGTAGATGTGGTCTTGTTGGAGGAAGTATGTCACTGGGGATGGGCCTTTGGAGTTTCAAATGCCCAAGCCAGACCAGAAGGTGCTTCCCTTCTCTTTCTTTTGCTTGCCAAGCCGATGTAGAACTCTTAGTTCCTATTGGTACAGCACCATGTCTGCCTAGCTTACCACCATGCTTCCCACCAGGACAGTAATGGACTTAAAATTTCTGACCTGTAAGCCAACCCAATTAAATGTTTTCCTTTATAAGAGTTGCCATCGTTATGGTGTCTCTTCACAGCAATAGAAACCCTAACTCAGACACTTCCTTTCTGATTGTAGTGGCCAAGAATTAAAACAGAATAAATGGATGATGTGGGATTCCCCTTTGTATGCTGTGAATATGTCTTATTACCATTTGTTAATAAAGAAACTGCTTTGGTCTATGGCAGGGCAGAATAGAGCAAGATGGAAATCCACACAGATAGAGGAGGAAAGTAGGTAGAGTCAGTAGATGCCATGTAGCTGCTGAAGGAGAAAGATGCCGGAAACTTACGGGTGAACCACAGTCTTGCGGCAATACATAGATTAATAGAAATGGGTTAATTTAAGATGTAAGAGCTACTTAGGAATATACCTGAACCATTGGCCAAACAGTGTTCTAATTAATATAGTTTCTGTGTGATTATTCAGGCCTAGGCGACTGGGATACAAACACAATCTCTGTTTATATAATGGTGCCCAAGCATTTGGGGTTAACCCGCATGACCAGCTACCCACTGGGGTCCAGATGCTGGTGTGGGGGGTTAGTAGGAAAGTAGCTGAGAGCACACTGGCGGCTCAGCATTTCCTGCCTGGGCAAACACACTGTGTCTCGTTGAGAGGTCTTTTGTGTCTGAATCTGTCCTATTGTGTAACTGAAATCCTTTTCTGACCATGAGCATTTTTTATAATGGTAAGCAGTGTGGATGCTGACTCTGCTTCTCTTGGCCTTTCAATATGGCAGAGGTATGTTTACCACCAGCTCTGGGACAGCTGGGTGGGAGCTGTGCTCACCACCTCAACTCTGGGAAGGAGCGTGTATCACATAAACCCTTTTCATCTGAGTAAAAGCTAAATGTGCCATGCAGTGCGTTGTGTGGCCTGGAAATATCTCTGTGTATGGCGGTGGGAATCCACCATGCTCTCCTGCCTGTGTATGTCTAGCAGACCCGATCTGGTCTATAATCTATAAAATTACAACTATAGTAGGAAAATAAAAGAGGAAGGGATGTGTACAATATTTTTTAAACAAACAATAGTCAACCTAGAGGGAGTCAAGAAGTTAGCACAGTATGTTTGTCAGGGTTCTGTTATAAGAGGTGCATCTTAGCTCACAGTCTTTGATGCTTCAGCCCATGACCTACTGGCTCCATAGCTTTGGAACTGTGATAGCATAGTGCATTATGGGGGAAGCATGCTGGTGGGAACCTTTAACCTCATGTTCCCCAAAGTGAGAGAGAGGGAAAAAGGTCTGGAGATGTGTCATCTAACACTCAAAGAGGAAGAGAAGGGAGTCCTAAAACCCCCTTCAGGCCATCTTCCAGTGACATGACTTCCTCCCACTAGGCCCCAACTCCTGAAGGCTTTGCTGCATCCCAATAGCACTGTGGGCTTGAGCCCTAAGCCTTTAATACCCCAGCTTTAAGGGACTTAATGGACCAAACTGTGGCTGTGAGCTCCCTGGTAAGCAGAGATGAGGATGCTTATTTGGGAGGGTGGAGTAAAGGGAAATAGCATAACAATATAATGCCATTTGAATAAATTATCTATGTAGGTACAAGCATAAGGAAATGCGTACATACATGTGCATAAATGAAGAGAATCAAACAAAAGAATAAGACTGAGCTCCTCTGTCAGATTAGCTAGGAAAGGCAAGGGCTGGGTTCCAGAAGTGGAAACATCTACCCTCCAGGTTAGCGTGGTTGCAAGTCAAGGACACGGGTGAGAAGTGGGTGGTTGAGCACAGACAAGCTGCTCTGCTTGGCCGAGCAGTGATCACAGCTGTCACCTTGAAGGGCGCGTTGTGCTGTGTGCTGACGGTCCCCTGGATTTTCATTGTAAAATATTTTCACCCCCATTTTACGGATGAGGAAAAACAATTACAAGTCACTGAAGGCACCACACAGAATAAATGATGCTGAGACTCAAATCCAGGTCTGTTGGTTTGCAAGGTCCCCAGTTCTTTAAGTGTCGCATTGCTGTGGGCACAGTTTGGAGCCTGGAGGAGGGCCGGCATGCTCAGGTCATAACTGAGAGTTCTGCAGGACCCTCTTTCACAGGTGGGTTCTGCTATTAAAACTGCACAAGTCACCATCAGCAACATCAGCAGTTGTTCCCTGTGTGTACTTGCCAGCCTGGTCCAAGTGTGTGTGTGTGTGTGTGTGTGTGTGTACGTGTGTGTGCAACAGCTGCTTGGGACTTTGTTCCCAGGGGAACAGGCTGCACAGCAGAGTAAGGACAGGTGAGACGCCTTAGGACAGGTGAGAGCAGACGCTCCTTAAGGAGTTCAGTGTCACTGAGTGTGACATTTGGATCCAGAATCACCTCATCAGCTACTGGGGAACAAGTAGCAAATGCCTGGACTCTCTCTCCTGAGGCTGTCTTCTACCTCTTCTTGCCGTAGCCCAACCACACAGACTACAAAAGAACTAACAGGAGAGGCTTGTTTGGTGGCATGGGAATGGACTTTTGTACAAACTGCTGCATGCCTTTGCTGTCAGCAAAAGTACCCCAAAGGGAGTCCTCAAGGTTAAAGTCACAGTTCTGCAAAATAATGTCACTGGGGTGGTCCCCTCTGTTTCCTTTTCCCTAGTTTCTCATTCATAAGGTGGGGATATGATTTTTATCCCCCTAGCCATCGAGAGATTATGTCGAGGGGCTTGGAGGGAGGAGACTGGGGGAATCCTGGGTCTTGTTGGCCACTAGTCTGGTTTGGTTTTAGGTTCAGTGAGAGGATCCTGTTTTGAGGGAGACTGGTAGCGTGGAACAGTGTGGCATCCTCTCCTGGCCTCTGTATGCATGAATGGGCATGTATACCTGCACACGCATGCCCACATACTAGTCCCCGCATCCGCCATCAGAAGTATATATAAAATACTTCTGTCTGTACGAGACAGAAAGGCAAGGCCAGGAACGTGTGGCTGGTTTAGGGCTGGAAACAACACAGCTGATACCACTGGTGATGGCCACTTTGCTGTTTACAATCTGGATGTGTCCAGCTTGAGGAGACCACTCTTTCTTTGGACTTAAACAATGGCATTGGTGACTTCTGGGAATAGGTCTGTTTCATAAGAATTAACCGTGTTGCAGAGGTTAGCTGGCTGCAGGGATGCCTGCCCTGGGTCCCTCAGCCTGCTCTGTGGCAGATGGCCGCCATTTCCCTGGTGAGATTCTGCCAGCTGGCACCAGAGCTACTGGCTGCTGCCTTCCTTCACTGACTGCAAATGTCCCCACAGATCTCAGGAGGGGGAGAGGATGAGGAGGAAGTGTGCTGCTGGCTGGCTATGGTCCCCATTTGAAAGTTTAGAACAAGGTCTACCTGCCCAGGGCCAGCACCCTTGGCTCTTTGTCTACAAGTTGTGTGCTGAGCCTCCTGGCCACAGACGAACTGGCTTTCTAGAGTCTTGGTTAAGTCTAGAGTCTTATCTGTTTGGAGGGTCATGATTTTTCCAATGAACCATTGTCATCATTCTTTGTGAATAATAACATTGTGAGTTCCTTACAGGCAGGGGCTAAGGTCTCTGGTGGCCTTTGTGTACCTGGTGTGTAGTAGGAAGACATGGATCTGCTTTTCCTGTGGGAACCTCAGCTCTAGGAGCGGACAGTGTAAAAGCTGTTGTTTGGGAACAATTTTCTTCTGCATTCCTGTCCAGATTCGAGTGTGGGGTCTTTATATCCCCCATCTTTATTCCTCTCTGCCCTTATTTTTCTTAGAAAGTGGCTTCTTCTCTGGCCTATCAAGCCAGGCTAGGCTGTGACCACACCACATACCGTCTCCTCCACGCAGTCTGATAGGAGATTTTGTTGCTTCTACTTTGAATCAGTGGCTCAGCCAGCCTGGGAGCAGAGCTTGCCTGTATCCCGGGAGCTGCTCCCATGAGGACCACAGAGACTAGACAGTATAGTTTACATGGAAGTCAAGGATGACAAGAGCCCACCTCCTGGTAGGCCCCAGACAGACACGAGTAAAAGAATGTCCTTTAAGGAAAAGAAAAAAAAAATCCGCCCAGATGGAATGATGAAAGAAATGATATCACAGTTGGCATGGCAACAGCAGGACCATCATAATCTCCCCACAAGGTGGTCAGAATCCCAAGGGGAGGCTGAGCTTCACTGCTCACCTCACTTTGGGACAGGCAGGAGTGGTATGGGGTGGAGGAGGGGCTGCTTACTCAATGGCCACAGCAGGCGGGGGGGGGGGGGGGCGGGCAGACTGTGTTCCCACATCTACTTCCCTGCCTTGACAGTCTCCCAGGGGGTGGTGACTGCCTCCTCCAAGCATTTGAATTTTGTCCATCTACTGTCCAGTATGGCACTGGGAGAGTGGCCAGAGAGATGGGGCACAACAAGAGAGCAGGGGATACATTGCTGGAGAGTGGAGTAGAAATAGAAGACGGTTTTTATGGGATCCTGTAAGAGTCCCTGAGCTGTGTCCTCAGCTCCTTCTTCCCAGGAGCTCCAACATCTTCTGATAAATGTGCCGCTGGCCTCCTGTCCTCTGCTGTTTTCCCTGGAGTTCTGCCGCAGGTGGTGTCGAGCTGGGTCCAAACCACGTAAGTTGTACTAATTTCAAAGACACTTGTTTCCCAAGTCAAGAAAGACAAAGGCTCAAGGACCTCCTTAGTCATGAAGATGCTGTGATGAATGCTGTCTCAGGCAGGTGCTTCTTGAGTACAGGACAAGGATTTCAGGGTTGAAGAGTTGCCTAAGGGGCATGAATGGTGGGGTTGGTATCCTGGGGGCTTTTCTAATCTCTATCCATGTGATGACTGTGCCCAGGTTAGGCCTGGTTGATGACAATCATACCTACTCGTTGTTTAGCTTTCTGAACTCTGGCACTTTGGGGTTTTGGAAGTGGGAGTAGTCACGAGGTTGGATGTTTTAGCTCCTTTTTTTTTTTTTTTTTTTTTTTTTGCAGAGCCTTACATCTTGACTTTGGGCTAGGGAAGCCATTTCAGGGTCTCCCTAACAGCAAGCTTTTCAGTTCTGATAGTGGGTGTCTCAGCACCCCTACCCTGTTCCTTTTGCATATAGGTAATTGTCTTAGAGTTTCTATTGCTGTAAAGGGACACCATGATCATGGCAACTCTTATAAGGAAAACATTTAGTTGGGGGGAGGGACTCACAGTTTCAGAGGTTCAATTCATCAAAGTGGGGAGCATGGTGGTGTGCAGGCAGATGTGGTGCTGGAGAAGTAGCTGAGATTCCTACATCTTGAAGATAATAGGAAGTTGACTGAGACACTGGGCAGTATCCTGAGCATAGGAAACCTCAAAGCCCACCCCCACAATGACATACTTCCTCTAACAAGGCCATACCCATTCCAACAAAGCTACACTTCCACCCACCCACCTACACTCTAGCATGGTGCCACCAGCCTGTGGTGAAGGAGGAGTTTGGATGGGTCATTTGAAAGCAGGTTTTAATCTTGGCCTCTTTGATTGTTCAAATGTGCTTGGGAATCTCCTCTTCCCTCGCATGAGTTTCTGTCCTTGGTCCAGTCTTGCTTTGTCTGCATTTGGTTTCCAGCTAATGTTCCCCATGCTTTGACTGACATGGGCCAGGTCGTTGTCAGTCTAACTAAGATCTCTAATTTTGAGCAACTCCCACCCAGTCTCTGCATGATCTGATCATTGTTATCTTCAATCTCTCCCATGATTCCATTGCCTGAGGATGAACTAGTGGCCTCTTTGATAAGCATACAACCCTTCTAATATGGGTACAACCTCTTTCTTAAACCTCAGATTTCTCCTCTTTGCCCCTTCTGTAGCCATTAGGAATTCCATGTGACCTCTTAACGACTGTCCCTCAAATGCTGAACACGGACTGCTGTGAGCTGGCATGAGTTTCATGAATGTGGCTGGGGACAGATTTTCAGGGCTTGATTAGAGACCCATTGTGGCCCAAGCTAAATGCTTCTTTGGATAGAGAACCTGGTAACTGTGGGTTGGGTATGGGGTTTGGTTCAACAATTTCCTTATGTGAAAAAAAATTCCAAAAGGAATTAAAGCCAAACTGCACTTTATTGATTTTATGAATCACAAAGCATATGTGTAGTTTGGGAGCTGATGAGTAAAACATATTTGAAATTAGATTCGAACCTCAAGGTTGCTGCAGCTACTGACTTCTGTAAACATCAACATTGCATACTGTTTAGGATCACACCTTTGACCTTCAGGATGTCTTCTAACCTTTTCGGAGTGTATTAGTCCTTAGATAAAGAGATTAATAAAATCTAAGGTGTGAGCCCTAACCTTTTCTCATGAAGTTTTTCTTTTTTTGGATTAATTTAGCCTTAAATTGTCATTTAGTCCTCTCTCTCTCTCTCTCTCTCTCTCTCTCTCTCTCTCTCTCTCTCTCTCTCTCTCTCTCTTTGGGTTTTAGAGACAGGGTTTCTCTATGGAGCCCTGGCTGTCCTGGAACTTGCTCTGTAGAACAGGCTGACCTGGAACTCACAAAGATCTGCCTACTTCTGTCTCCTGAGCGCTGGGATGAAAGGTGTGTGCCTGGCTTCTCTTTCTTATTTCCACCCAGTGAGCTTTCAGCCCTCTTGAGAAGCTGTGAGAATATCATAACAGATGCCGCTCTCGCCTTTCCTCAGATTCACCGTCTATTACCACATTTGTTTCCTCCTCTCTTCTGTTCCGGGGCACATGAGCGAGTGAGCGTGCACACACACAGACACTCAGACCGTTAATACACATCCCCCACAAAGTCTTTCAGTTCTTTTTGGGGTTTTGTCATCATGTCACATAGCCTGCAGGAGATAGCTGGCATGAGATGGGACAGTGATGACAGGTGACCAGGTATGGAGAGGAGAGGAAGTAGCCGCACTGTCTTGTGGGAAGGAGTGATTACTCTCTCCTTATGTGTAGGTCATGGGACACAGTCCTTCAGAGAGGGGTTGATTTCCCCTTTGGGTGCAATCCCACCCTGTTTGCAGGAGGCGTGGAGTCAATACACGTTACCCCTTCCTGTTCTTGGAGTTTTTTTCAAGCCACATACAGAACCCCAAGGCTTGACTTCTTGGCTCATACTGCCCGAGCTGCAGCACACTTGGCGAAACCTCAGTTCTTCTCCATTTACATAGCAAGGGGCTTAAATCAGACCTGCTCTTGAAGGCTTCTTCGCCCTGTACTCATAAACGTCCTGTGGCCCCCATGATGGCCAAAAAAGACCTCACTCCTTTGGGAAACTGTCAGGAGATACTTAAATGTACTTGTGAGTTGAGCCTAGGAAATTTATTGCTGCCTGGGCTGTGGCCAGGACCGCATCTGGTTAATAACACAGATGTTGTTTTTTTTCCCCCCTCATAGGAGCTACAGAGTGCAGAGGTGAGGCTGGGAAGTGGGCTTGGTGAGGCCGAGCCAGGCAGCAAGAACTCTGACCTCTCTGTCTTCCAGAGACTACTGTCCAGAGGCTCCCCAACTCCTGCCCCACAGTTCTTTGAGGTCCACTGCTTTTTCCATTGCTGTTTGTCTTGCTTCCCCCCACACCCTTTTATAGCTAAACTTTGTTCAAGGACCTTGCCACCCCTCCGCTGCCTGTCCCTGGCTGACCTCCAGGCTCGTATCTCAGGACAGCAGCAACCAGAAGATGTTGATGGCACAAGTGACTTTCTTGGTTGGACTTTAAAAAGGCCTTGCTGTCATGGATGGACTGAGGATTATATCCAGAGGGGGTTAGATATTGATACTGTTTTCTAAAGTTTCCCAACAGGGTTTCTACCTAGACCTGGTCACACTTATTTTATGGGTTTAATTTCCATAAGTGGAACTGGAGGAATGTTCTGGTGAAAGATAAGAGAACTTAGGTGTGCCAGGCTTGAGGAAATGGATTGTTGAGACTGGATGACTGGAGATCCATTTACTTCATTCAATAAATATTTATGAGATGCTTGCCTGTATTATGTGCAAGGTCCTTTTACCCAGAAAGTCATTCTCATTCTCATGGTTTGGCCCTTTCGGACAGTTTTTCCCTGTGTAGCTCTGGCTTGTCTTGAATTCACCACGTAGTTCAGGCTAGCCTCAAACTTGGGTGAACTTCCTGTCTCTAGCCTCCAGATTCTGGGATTCTAGCTGTGTTACCATGTCTAGCTTTAGCACGTTTTAAATGTGGGTGGCCATCAATACTAGGTACCTGGCACTGGGCTCTGTGGAATGGAAGTGGCAGAGATGGCAGAATTGTCCCTTCTCTTCTGATAGTCACGGGCTGAGTTATTAGCTCTACCCATTTAATCCTTCTGGAAGATGCACTGTGCTCCCTAGTCACCTGACAGGGGAGGGTGACTGAGAGGGTCTTTATTCAAGGTCAGCAATGACAAGTAAGAGTTCAGATCCCACATTCCCAGCCTCTGTCTGTCCCCAAAGCTGGTTTATGGGCTCACCCCATTTAGTGACGGCTTCTACTGGTCCAAAAGATAAGAACAATATAGTTAGATTATAGTAAGGCTTTGGCTGTGTTGTTCAGCGAGTCTCAGTTGGAGTGACTTTACTCTCAGAGATATTTGGGAGTGACTAAGGTGGTTTTTTGGTTGTTACAAAACAGCGGGGAAGTGCCATTGGTGGGTGACTGGTGGGGGCCAGAGATGCTGTTTACCATCTTCCAGTGCATGGAACAGCTTCTCCCCCTCCCCCAGCCAGGACTGATTTAATTAGGATTATCATTAGTCTTCAAATTATATTATTCTGATTTGGGAGAAGTATATCATCATGAGTTCTTTCGTGTGTGTGTATACATTCATATACGAGATATATGTGTGTACATTGTGTGTGTGGGTTTCTACATGTATGTATGACAGATGTTGATATCAAATATCTTCCTCAATTGCTCTCTACCTGTGGTGGTTTGAATTAGAATGGTTTATAGGTCCAAATATTGGCTTGCTTAGTCCCCAGTTGGTGAACTGTGTGGAAAGATCAGGAGGTGTGCTGCTGGGGTGAGCTTTGGGGTCTCAATAGCCAGGTTCAGGGTTGCTCTCTCTTTTTCTCCCTCTCTGTCTGCCACCTGAGGATCAGGGTGTAAAACTCGTAGCTCCTGCTCCAGTTCCACGTGTGCCCCTGCCATGATGCTCATGGACTAACCTTTTGAAACTGTAAGCCAGGCCTTAATTAGATGCTTTCTTTTTATAAGAGTTGTGTTGGTCATGGTGTTTCTTCACAGCAATAGAACAGTGACTACTGACATTTTCTTATTGTTATTTTAGATAATATGGTTAACATTTATTTAAAAAATATATTAGATAGCCAGGTGGTGGTGGTGGCATGCTTTTAACCCCAGCACTTGGGAGGCAGAGGCAAGTGTATCTCTGAGTTTGAGGCTAGCCAGGTCTAACAGAGGGAGTTCCAGGACAGCCAGGGGCTACACAGGGAAACCCTGTCTTGAAAAAGCAAAAACAAAACTATATATAACATATATATATGTACATATACAGTTATGTACATATATATGTTACATATATTTTAGATATAAAATTTCAAACACATCTACTAGCAGAAACATAAAAAATGAAATTTTTCCCCCATTATGAGTGTAACACATTTATTTAATAAAATTTCTTTATTTTTGAGCATTTTTATATATCTATATAATGTGTTTTGATCAATTCATCCTCCTCACCAGCTCTGAGACAGGATCTCCATGCTGGAACCAGAGCTTATCATATGCAGCTGGAATGGCTATCCAGTGAGCTCTAGGGATCTGCTTCCCCCCAACGCTGAAGTTATAGACACACACCACACCCTGATTTTTTTTAATTTCTTTCATTTTATTTATTTATTCATTTTTAATTGATTTTATTGAGCTCTACATTTTTCTCTGCTCCCCTCCCTGCCTCTCCCCTCCCCTTCAACCCTCTCCCATGGTCCCCATGCTCCCAATTTACTCAGGATATCTTGTATTTTTCTACTTCCCATGTAGATTATATCCATGTTTGTCTCTCTTAGGGTCCTCATTGTTGTCTAGGTTGAGATTGTGATTTGTAGGCTGTCCTTTTTTTTTGCTTTATGTTTAAAAACCACTTATGAGTGAGTACATGTGATACTTGTCTTTCTGTGTCTGAGTTACCTCACTCAGAATAATGTTTTCTAGCTCCATCCATTTTCCTGCTAAATTCAAGCTATCGTTATTTTTTTCTGCTGTGTAGTACTCCATTGTGTAAACGTACCACATTTTCCTTATCCATTCTTCGATCGAGGGGAAGTTAGGTTGTTTCCATGTTCTGGCTATGACAAACAATACTGTTATGAACATAGTTGAGCACATGTCCTTGTGGCACGATTGAGCATCCTTTGGATATACACCCAAAAGTGGTATTACTGGGGTCTTGAGGAAGGTGTTTCCTAATTTTCTGAGATATTGCCACACTGACATCCAAAGGGCCTTTACCAGCTTGCACTCCCACCAGCAATGCAGGAGTGTTCTTTTACCCCACACCTCTCCAAGCTTAAGTTGTCATCAGTGTTTTTTGATCTTGGCCATTCTTACACACACACCTGATTCTTTTACATGAATGCAGTGAATCATCTTTACATCCTCAAACTTTCGTGGTCAAACTTTATTGAGTGAGCCTTCTCTTCAACCCCCTTTCTTTATTTCATCAACATATATTTTTGTTGACATAATTTATATACATACATACATATATATGCAAAGTTCTGTGTGATAACTCAGTAGATGTGTATAACATGTAGTGATCAAAGTTGGTAATTAGCCTTTCTACCCCCTTAAAGAACATTTATCTCTTTGCATTGAGAAATCTCGAACTCTTCTAGCTCTTTAGAAAGTTGTATAATAAGTTTGGGCTGGAGAGAGAACGTGCAGCTCATATAGAGGACCAGGTCCTGTTCCCAGCTCCCACATGACAGCTCAGAGTAACCCCTCAGTAACTCCAGTTCTAGGGGATCTGATGCTCTCTTCTGGCCTTTGTAGGCACCCAGGCGTTAGCATGGTGCATAGACACACACACACACACAAACACACACACACACACACACACACACACAAAATTAAATACTTATAAAATAGAAACCAAAGAAATCTTAACAAATACATTAAAGTGTTTCTTCTTTCTCCTTTTTGCATTTGGATATTCAAGACAGGGTTTTTTCTGTGGTAGACCAGGCTGGCATTGAACTCGGAGATCTACCTGACTCTGCCTCCGAGTGCTGGGATTAAAGGCGGGTGTCCTATTTGCCCCAGGCTGTAGTATGTTTTATTAGTGACTCCTGTTACCTAACTGTCCTTGGGTGCTAGCCTTCAGCCTGCTTATCCTTTTCCCCTCATTTCCTGTCTTGACGTCCAGGGACCACTGTTCCACTCACTGATGACTCAGCTTTTCTAGCTGCCACGTATGAGCAAGAACACGTAGCGTTTGTCTTTCTGTGCTGGGCTCATTTTGCTTAGCTACATATCCTCCACATCTACTGCTTGCTGCAGATGGTCTCTTGTTTAAGGAACAATGGTGTGTTTTGTTTTTTTTTTTTCTGTTAAAAGTTTCTTGGATTGGCGCAATCCAAGCATCTAGGAATTACTTGTTCCAGGATTTCTACAAAGACTGCTTAGTAAGGGTTAAAGAAGGGCAACACCTCGTACTGCAAATGAGGCGACAGGGTGACAAGTTCTCCAGAGAGCGTTTACTGGCTTCTTATTGCCTAGCATTGGCCGAGGCTTAGGAGAGACCAAAGGGAGATTTTGACAGTCTTCAATGTTATGAAACTGAACCAGTGTCAAGGGGGAAACAGGAAGAGCTCAGCAAGGATGGGTAGGGTTAACCACTGCTTGATAACTACACGGCAGACCAAGGGGGTCTTCCTCCTCTCCTCTTCCTCCCCTCCTCTTCCTCCCCTTCCTCCTCCTTTTTCTCTTTGGAAAGAGAGTCTTATGCAGTCCAGGGTGAGTGTGAACTTGCTCTGTAGTTGAGGATGACCTTGAATTTCTGATTCTCCCAACTCTATCTCCCAGGAATGGTTTCACAGGTGTGCACCACGATACTTGGTTTATGTGGTACTGGGCGTCAAATGGGTCTTCATATATATAGGCAAGCAAGCACTACCAACTGAGCTCACTCTTTCTGTCTTCCTTCCTTCCTTCCTTCCTTCCTTTCTTCCTTCCTTCCTTTCTTTCCTTTTTTCTTTCTCTCCCTCTATTTCCCTTTCTCCTTCCCTTTCTTCCTTTCCTCCTCTCTTCCTTTCTTCTTCCTTCCCTTCCTCCGTTCTTCCCTTCTTCCTCTTGCCTACCTTAAAAAAATTTTTTTTTGAGATAAAGTTTCAAATAGGCCAGGCTGGCCTCGAGTTTGTTATGTAGTCGAGTTTGGTCTTGAACTCCTGATGCTCCACTTTCCCTAGTAGCTTATGTGATCTGAGCAGGACATACACATTCCTTCCTCTTTCTTCCTCCTTGGATGAGGCGCCTCGAGCTGGAGTGTGGCAACCATCTCTGGTCCCCTCCTTTCCCTCTTCCCTCTGGTGGACCTTGTCCTGACGACTCTGTTTTGAAAATGTTTCTGGAGCTGGCCTCGTTTCTCCTCATTCCAGAGCCTTCCTCCACCCAGCAGCAGGAATACGCTTGCTCAAATGTAAATCCGAGCACAGCCTACCTCTGCTTATAGGCCTCTGGTGGTTTCCCTCATTACCAGGGAGTGAAGTCCAAGTTTCTGTATCAAGGCATTCTTGGCTCTGCCTGGCCTGCCTTTCCGTCCTTTCCTTCCCCAGCCTTTGCCCTTCAGAGGCACTCACCCCACGGTCTGGATACACGGATGGCTCCTTTCTTTCTAAGCATACGCGGTGAACTGACTAAACTGGTGTCTTTTCCACCTGGCAAAATCAAATTAATTTATTAAGACTTTCAGTGGATTATCTCCGGGGGGTCTCGCCCCGGCCTCTGGAGACAGTCCTTTTCTCTTCTCTGTTGAGCTAGTCTGGGAGCCCTGTGGGGAGGTGGGGACGCATTTACCTGGTTGCTGTCTTGGAGACTCCGTGGTCCGTGCCTCAGCTGGGTGCTTACATGTGGCAGATGCCCATTGTGGTTTGCCGAGCGGACTAGGTCAGAGGCAAATATCTGCCTAGCACTCGTGAGACCCTGCTTTATAATACTATGTAAAAGTTTAGGGTGGGGCTGGCACTGTGGCTCAGTGGGTAAAGATATCCTGCTGTCAAGGCTGATGACTTGAGTTTAATACTTGAGACCCAACAAGGTGGAAGAGATAATTGGCCTTTATTTTATTTATTTTATTATTTTATTTTTTTACTTTTTAGGGAACAGGGTCTCTCTTCTGTAGCTCTGGTGTCCTGGAACTTGCTAGGTAAACCAGGCTGGCCCTCAAACTCATAGAGGTTTGGCCTAAGTGCTGGGAATAAAGTGGTGCACCACCACACCTAGCTGAGAATTGATCCTTAAAAGTTGTCTTTTGACCTTTACATCACACACACACACACACACACACACACACACACACACACCCACCATCACCACCATCACCCCCACCACCATCACCACCACCACCACCACCATCACCACCACACCACCACCCACCAAGTAACAACAACAAAACTTCTTCAGATAATTTGTAAGTTGTAGCACATGCTTATAATCCTAGCACGCTGGAAACAGAGACAGAAATCAGAAATTCAAGGCCATTCTCAACTACAGAAGTGAGTTGGGACCAGCCTGGATTATATGAGTTATAATAGAGAGATGTTTCAGTGTATACTGCTACGCTCAGAAGAACCTGAGCTCGGTTCCCACATCAAGAAAGCTACACAATGTTACAAACGCCTTTACACTCCAGCTCCAGAGGATACAGCACACCTCTTCTGGAGTCCATGGGCAACCTGTGCTCATGTGCACACACACACAGACACACACGTGTACACATTCTTAAAATAATAAAAAATAAAACATCTGATGCAAGATTACCGCCATGTAAGGTGGTTTTTGTCTCTTTTGAACAATCAAAAAAGACTTAAACCGGAGAGGAAAACTTTGCCTCAATGACACAGGAAGCAACAAGACTTGAATTGTTTGAGTGGCCAACCCTCCAGAGGCTCTGGTGATCACAGGTCCTTTCTTTCCCCCAGAACGAGGGGTGAAGGTAGAGAGAGCTGTGGCAGGAGGGGAGGGGCTTGGTTTTCTGATTCCTACCTGCCCCAATCGACCCTCCCAAATGTTACACTTGAGAAAGAGAAAGCAAAAAGATAGAAAGAGCTAATAGGACTCTGTGGCCCTTTGCAAAAACTGTCTATACCCACCTTTGGTAGTATGACTGTATCTTTCTCCCCCAACCCCCTTTTTCTTTTTAGTATTTTGAGAGAGGGTTTCGTGTAGTCCAGGCTGGCCTTGAATACTCAAGTCTCGACCTCTACCTCCCAAGTGCTGGGATTATAGGCATGCACTATTATTCCTTGTTATTTGTGTGTGTGTGTGTGTGTGTGTGTGTGTATGTGTGTATGTTTATGTACGTGTGTATATTCTTTTATGAGCGTGCGTGTGTGGATGTCAGAGAACAACTTTAGGTGTTGTTCGACCTCAGAACCAGTTACCTTGTTTTGTTTAATGAAGTGGGGTCTCATTTGATCTGGGGGTCCCAGATAATGCTAGGAAGGATGGCCAACAAACCTCAGACACTTGCCTGTTCCAGTCTGTCCTGCTCTGAGGTTACAAGTAAGCCACCATGTCTGGCCTTTCCCTCAGGTTCTGGGTATTAAGCAAGGGAAACACTTTAGCCTGAACTGTTTTCCCGGGCTGCCTCTTCCCTCCTCTTCCTCCTCCTCTTTCACCTCTTCCTCCGCCTCCTCCTCCTCCTCCTCATCTTTCTCCTCTTCCTCCTCCTCCTCTTTCTCCTCTTCCTCCTCCTCTTTCTTTTCTTCATCTTCCTCCTCTTTCTCTTCCTCCTCCTCTGCCTCCTCCTCCTCTTTCTTCCTCTTCCTCCTCCTCCTCTTTCTTCTTTTCCTCCTCCTCCTCCTCTCCTCTTTCTCCTTTTCCTCCCCCTCCTCCTCTTCCTCCTCCTCCTATTCCTCCTTCCTCCTCCTCCTCATTCTCCTCCTCCTCCTTTTTTGGGGGGGCTGGGTGTGGAACGTGCGGCCTCACATATGCTAAGCACGTGCGCCACCGCTGGGCTACATGGTCCAGCTCCCAAGAATGGTATCTTGCTCCCAGCGGCACCCCAGGCCACTGAGGACAGGTGTTTTCCTGGTTAACTCTTGCCCTCTGCAGGTGTCTTGTGCACGTGCTAACCGAATGAATGCACTCATTGAGTTAGAATGACATTTGCCTCTTGCTCTGGTTCCTTGGGGCCCCATGTTTCTTATTTTCCTTGACATTTTCTCTGGACAGCTTCACAGTTACCCCACATTTTCTGGATACTGACTCAGAGACATCGAGTCTTTAGACCTGAAATCCCTTGTTGTTCAGACTCCCCCAAGGTTGCCCCAGTGCCTTTAGAAAGAAAGTGTGGGGGCAGAATGCAGAGAGGAAGCCGAAAGGATTAATTGGTTAAATTTATTACATAGGCCGGTGCTGTTGTTTACAGGCCATTAAAAACCATTATCATCTTCCCAGGCTGGGCAGACAGCACTGAGCCGCTTTGATTGCATGTCTTAGAGAGATAAGGAAAATTTATCCCTTGTTTTGACTTCAGAATTTCTTCTTGGTTTATTATCTGACAATTGCGATTCAACTTTCTCTCCAATGTCCCCTGAGCTCAGGCAACTTTTCAAGTTGTTGGCAGGGGAGGTTCAGATTAGAAACCTACAATTTTGGCTGTGGGAATAAGAGAACCTCTGAGATAAATGACCATCCCTAGCCTGCCCCCTCCCTCTCCCTCCCACCTCCATCTGTATTTGTCTCCCATTGCGGAGCTGGTCCTGGACACCCCAGATTCTCATGTAATTTGTGCTTATTGATTTCCAGGCAGGGCAGATGTTTCTCACGATCCCCCGCTAATCCTCCCACCTCCATGACCACATCTGCCTAGCAAAGATGACTTGGAACATAAACACACACACACACACACACACACACACTCACACACAACCCCAGCTCCCTAGTGTTCCTTGAGTACTGTGTGCATTGGTGAAATGGACTATCTTAACTCTGCCAACCTTCAGTCATAGGATATTCAGGGTTTCCCTGGGTGGGCTGGGGCCTGGAAACCTTTACACATTCCAGCCAATTTCTCTCTCTCTCTCTCTCATCTCATCTTCCTCTCTCTCTCCTCTCTCATCGTCTCATCTCTCTCCTACTCCTCTCTCTCTCTCTCTCTCTCTCTCATCTCTCTCTCATCTCTCATCGTCTCTCTTATCTCTCTCTCTCTCTCTCTCTCTGTGTGTGTGTGTGTGTGTGGTATGTTATGTGTGGGTGTCTGAGGAGGCCAGAAGCGGGCACTGGATTCCGTGGAGCTGTAAGTTGAAGGCAGTTGTGAGCTGCCCCATGTGGGTGCTGGGAACTGAACTCATGTCCCCCTGGAAGAGCATTAAGGTATTGTTTTCTTCAGCCCCCTGCCCCCACGTGCCTTCTCGAGGGCTTGACTTTCCAGGGGCCTACAGCTGGTGCTGCTCTGTAGGGGTCTGATGCTCACCCAGAGAGCCTGTTGGCTTTGCTCTTTCTTAGATGGAAAGAGAAGTGCTGAATGATCCTGAGCTTACTCTTAGCCAATCGATTAAAAGCCGTGTGATAGAGAATACCCGAGCTTGGCAGATCACGCTTGAGGAGCAACGACTGAGTGGAAGTGGAATCGGGACAGCTCGCCAACACCAGGCTGCTCATCTGGTCTGAGCATTCCATTCAAGTAGGTTTTTTGTTTGCCTGAGGAAGGGTTTGATGTTGGAAGGGGGGGTTGGACAAAATTTATATATGGGCCACAGAGGGTGGGAGTGGGGTGGCTCAGTGATTAAAAATGCTTTCTAGATAAGCATGAGAACCTGTATTTGGATCCCCAGAACCTATGTAAAATGCTTCATGAAGGAGATTCTTAAGGGTTCCCCCTGACAAGGAAGAGAGGTGTTGAAGGAGATCCAGGGCTGACATGTGGCAAGGGTAACATACTTGTAGTGATATTTCATTTGTATTTTAATAAATAAAGCTTGCCTGAAGATCAGAGAGTAACAACCGCACTGATCAGCCTTCCAGACCAGGCAGTGGTGACACACACCTTTATAGAATCCCATAGCCACACTAGTTTGCCATAGAAATTTGTGGTAGTGGTGCATGCCTTTAATCCCAGCCCTAGAGAGGGATATAAGATGGGAGGAGACAGTTCTCACACACAGTCTCATTCTGAGATTCCTGGGGGCAGAATCACCATTTCAGAGTGAGGTAGAGGTAAGAGTTAGTGTCTGGCTGTTGGCTTTCCGACCTTCAGGTTGAACCCCAATATCTGTCTTTGGGTTTTTATAAATTGTGCTACACATACTGAGACCTGAAAATGTTTTCTCACTCCCTAAGACCAGTCCTGGTGGCCTTTGTTCAAAACCACGTTTTCTCTTCCGTCAGGGTGGCTCCAAAGTCAATCTCAGGCAACACCAAAATCATCCCAGGAATTTTTCCAGGCGTCTGACCCTCAGGCAAGGGCTGAGGGGAAGACATGCCTTTCATCCAGAGCTCGTTAGTGTGACTGGGGCTGGAGTTTACTCTCTTTGAAGGGTTCCTAGGACAAACTCAGGGATGCCTGGACTCGGTGAAAGGAGATAAGCCCCTGCTGCTAGACATCTCAGCTCCCATGAGGCATTTCAATGTCTCCTCTCTAGGCTTCTTTGTTGCCCTGTACAAGAATGACCTCTCCCCAGGCCTTTTCTTCCACTGTGTCCCTTTCTAGAAGGCTCCCTCGCATTTCTTTCTGTCCAAACACATCACAGTGCATCGTCCAGAAGGACTCAGTTTTCCCCCTTGCTGGGAGAAAGCGCAGCTCTCAAAGCATGTTTCCTGCTGGAGGCCTGACCTGGAGCATAGCCTTTTTCTAGTTTTGAAATATGTGCCACTGGGTGGCTGTCCCATGGATAAAGGGAAAAATAGTGCCTCTTACTCAGTTTTACTATAAACAGTACCCAAGGTCTATGGGATTTTAACGTGTATATTAACACGCACACATTCTCTGTCTGTCCTTACTCTCTTACTTTCCCCATGTTCATAAGGCAACTGCTTACTGGCAGTCCAGGGGGAGGAGGGGAAGCAAGAGAGGGATCCTTAATCTTGAGGAGCAGGGAACAGAAGTGCAGAAAAACGCCGCCGGTGAACTGAAGATTCCTATGGCTCCTCATGTCATGCACAGCAGCCCTTATATAACCCTGGGCACAGCTTCCATGTTGCTGCCCGGCCTTATCTCAGTCTCACATTCACGGACTCACCGGCCTGGAGTCTCTCTCTGGATGTTGGGCCAGGCCAGTTTGGGAATGCATAATAAGGTGATGGGGCCGAGACGCATGTCCTTGTCAGTCTGGAGTGAAGGTTCCTTTTCTCCCACTCTCCAGCCATCTATCTTTACCCTCTGGCACTGGGAATAGTCTTGGGAGGCTCACTTCTCTAATCTTTTAGGAGGGAGGGCCCCGAGTCCAGGTTTGCAGGGGCGCCATGGTCATGACACCCGTGGCCACAGGTGAGCAGACATACAGAATGACAGTAGACAGTTGTAACTTTCTCTTCTGGTTTCTGTTGGGAGCCGTTTCACAATCCATAACCCAGTCTATAGCCTTGAACTCTTTATGTAGTTTGGGGTGGATTTGAACATGACAATCCTGCTGCATTTTAGGGACTCACGTTCCAAATCCTGAGATTTTCAGAACAATGCCATCAAGTCTGGCTTCGTTGTCAACTTTGGAGCCCTGGTTGCAGAGAGACTTGTGAGTTTAAAAACCTCCCCTGACCTCTCTTTCCCTCCTAGCTAACTAACTACTCGGATTTTACGTCCTAGTCTTCATGTTTTTGCCTCACTAATAATAGAGGATGAAGAACAGCTGAGGCCTCTGGAGAGAAGCATCTAGCCCGATGAGAGCAAAGGATTCTGGGAAGTTGAGTGAGGCCATAGTGGGGATCTGGCGCTTATGGGTGGACAGGCAGGTGGCAACCTCCATCTTTATCTGTGTTGAGCTTACAGCTGCGGTTCCTGCCCTCCCCCCCGCCTGGGTTTTCCTCCATAGAACTTCAGGACAGTTAGTTATAAAGGTCACAGCTCACTTTTGCAGACATACATGGTGAAGACTGAAGAGTTTCCATTCTGTAGACAGAAGCTGAGCTACACACTAGCATTAACCCCCCTCCCCCATTCCTCTGGGCGGCTTACATTCTTTCCTGCTCCTCCTTCTGCGTGTTCCCTGATCATGGAGGAAGTGATATAGATGTCCCGTTTTGTGACTGGTTACTCAACAGCTGTTTATTCTCAGGACTTTTGACCAGTTATGCATCTCTAGATCCATCAATGACCACTGGCAGAGACAGTCTTCTCTGACCCAGATGGGACAGCGGCACTCTGTGATGGGCAAGTTGTGTTTATTTAGCAAAACAGAGCAGTAGCTGCCCCTCTACAACCAGCCTATCATCTCCCCGGCCACAGGCTTTTGACTGGGTCTGTGCTACCAGATAGGATTTTTTCCCCCTGTGAATTGGGTATCAATGCCACCACAAACATTGTTCACCTCTGTGGCAGGGCTTGCCACTGCCGTGCCGTTGGCTCATCATGCCTGGCCAACCAGGATTTGCACACAGAATCCGTCACCGAGTAGAATTGTTTTTCTGTATACCTGTGGCACTCTGAGAGCTAGCCAGGAGGAAGGAAGCTTCCAGCCCATGTCTAGTCCTGGGTTCTTTATGTCCTGTAAGCAAGGCCTGTAGTGTCCTTAGGTAATAGGGCCTTACCTGCTAGTTCTGGTGTAGAGCCAACAGCACTGATAATATCCTGTATTGTTTTTGGGGGTCTCAGGGACCTCCCTGATCAAGGGATAGCGGGATATTCCACCCCTGGTATTGGGGTTATGTTTTTAATAACCTGTGGCTTCTGAGAGTAGCTCTATCCACCCATGTATGATCAAAACACTTAAACACACACACACACACACACACACACACACACACACCCCACACAACAAAACCAACTGACCAAACTTTTTGATTAGTGTTTCAAATATCAGATTTCTTTATGGCTTTTCCATGCAGTGTTGGTTTTACCCCCCCCCCCCTTCTCTCTTATCTCTCTGCCTAGAGTTGTCTGATTTCATTTTTTTTTCTGTGATGCCCTAGGGCTATAGGTTTTACTTAGTTAATTTTCCCAAGCGTTCTGCACTGTGTCATATGCATTTCATTTTTATTATAAAGGGTTGCATGAGGCCATTTTCACTCAAGCACACAGTGTACTGTGAGCTATCACACGACCCATACTACCCCTTCCTCTTTCTCCCCCTCCCCATTATGTACCTTCTTTTCTCTTTATTCAATAGTATGTCTCAGATTATTCTAGCAAGAGGTATGTACCCCCACCCCCTTTTATAGTACTGAGGTTTTGAATCCAGGATTTTGGATATGCAGGGTAGATAAGGACTCTGTGAGCTATATTCCCAACCTGCATATTCTACTTGAAAACATGGTTATTTCAGTGTAGATATGTAATATATTCAATCTCGCCTCTCTTGATAGAGTATTTAGATTGTTGCTTCAATGAATAAAATTGAATACGCTTTAACCCATAAGTGTTTCATGTATGTAATAGGTTTTATCCATTCATGCGAAGGTCATCCGGATTTCTCATTTATTCCCAAGTTTATTTGTATATATGAGCTGAGGGAATTAAAAATAGCTGTTATTTCTTATCTCGACAAATATTGATCTCTTAGTATTTTCCTGATGGTTTATTTTAGATCATACACTTTTTTTAACTGAAAAAAAATTAAATTTCAGTGTATGGGTGTTGTTTTGTTCCTGCATACCACAGGAGTACACCTGCTGTCCATGGTAGGCCAGCAGAGACATCTGGTCCCCTGGGACTGAGAGTTTTGGCTCCTATGTGGGGTGTCAGGAATTGAACCGGGGTCCTCTCAAAGAGCAGCCGGTGCTCTTAAACTGCTGAGCCATCTCTCCAACCCTCTAAATAATTTCTCGTTGGTATCCACTGAGTCAGTAACAAAAAGCTTTTTGTTTCTGCTGCATGTCTCCTCTCACATTAGGTGTCCTTTTTCAACTCCTCTCTACCTTGAGATAGTCTCTCACGGATCCTGGAGCCGGTTGAGTTAGCTTGAGTGGCTGGCCAGTGAGCCCCCAGGGATCTTCCTGTCTCTAGCTCAGGGATTACAAGTGCTTCTGAGCACATATGGCTTCTACATAGGTGCTAGAGAAAGGAACGTGGGTCTCCATGCTCAGACAGCAACACTCACTGAACCATTCTGCTGGCCCTGTATACCTGCTTTCGATTGTGATCATTCTTAGCCTAGTTTCCTAGAAATGGGTTAATGACTCTACAAACTTTATATTATTAATTTTCTGTTGCTGTGATCAGCAACATGACCAAGGCAATTTACAGAAGCCAGATTGTCTTCTGGGCTTGCAGAGTGGTGAGCTCCCTCGTGGCAGGGATGGCATTGCAGCAGGCTGTCCACACAGTGACAGGAGCAGGAAGCTGAGCGGTCACAGTACAGCTGCAGCACAAGCAGAGAAGGCAAACTGGAAAAAAAGGCAAAGCGGAAACTTTCCAAGGGCCACCTCCAGTGACGTACTTCCTCCACAAGGTCACACCTTCCCTACCTTCCCAAACAGTGCCCACCAACTGGACACCATGCGTTCAAATATCTGCACCTCTGAGGGACATTTCTCATTCAAATCGCCACAGTTGTTAAGCTCTGAACCTTATTGCTGAATTGTAGTCTGTCTAGAAATGTAACACTTTATTTATTCAGCATGACTGAGTAGCCACCTCTCCCTCTGACACGAGCATTATCACTAAAACAGAAGCAAAGGTGTGCTAATGTAGTATGTGAAATATGGTGGTTTATTGTGTTAGTTTTTAAGTTAGCTATTATGGTTGTTTCTACAATTTTTTTTAATTCTTATGTTTATTCATCTCCACTGCCCCGCCCGCCTCTCATCTCTCTCTCTCTCCCTCTCTCTCTCTCCCTCTCTCTCCCCCCTCGCTCTTTCCTCTCTCTCTCTGTGTATATGTGTGCGCGCGTGTGCACATATGTACATGCTAAAGTCAAAGGACAGTTTGCAGGAGTCTGGCTCTGGCAGTGTGGACTCCGAAGTTTAATTAAACTCAGGTGGTCAGGCTTGGCGGCAAATGCCTTTATTGCTGAACCATCTCACTGGTCCTCTTTTCCTTGCTTATCCTTATCTAGTTCTTGTGGCTTTTCTGCATTGTTTGGTTATTTATTTACTAAGGTTTCAATGCTCTTCCTGCTGGCTTCCAAAGACCTTTCTATAGTAAAGATATAGACATCTGTCATACCTGTACAAGGGCCATGCGAATCATGCATCGTTCCAGTTTTAGTTTATGTGCTGCCAAAATGAGCACCTTTTCCCCTCTTTTATTCTAGAAAAGGTCTCGTGAAGTCTAGGCTAGCTTTGACATAGTGGATGTAGCCAATGACAGCCTTGAGCTTCTGATCCTCCCATCTCTACCTTCTGAGTTCTGGGATTCCAGATGTGCACTGCTGTGCCTGGCCTCATCAAAGGTTTTAAGTTAATATCACACTACACTATTACAGTTCACAACAACAGAGTGGAATTAGCCCATGTATCCTAGGAGTTTGAAATATGTGTATATCTGTATTTCCTGTGTAGCCACGACAGGAGACTCTAGAATCCTAAGCTGTGTTTCCTGTGTGGCTACAACAGGAGACTCTAGATCCTAAGCTGTGTTTCCTCTGTGGCTACGACAGGAGACTCCAGAATCCTAAAACCTTTCTGGCCCCTCTTCGCAGTCAGCCGCACCTCCGTCCTTAGGCAAACCACTTGAGTTTCTTTGTCACCACCCTAGATGAGTTTCTCTGGATCTAAAATTGGAATAAAACAAAATCATATACCAAGTATCCTTTCAACTCTAGCTCATTTCACCTGGCCTCTCTCTCTCTAAGACTCGCATTTCTTGTTATATATTAGTACCTCGTTTTATGGCTGGGAGCAGCCCATTAGTTAGTGTAACACACTGACCGTTTGTTAATCCACTCACCGCGATTTTTATAAATTCTTCAGTTAACAGGTAGCTGAGTTTTCCAGTTTTGGAATAGTGGTGATTTATGTTGGGGACAGCGTCTATGGGAGTTTTTTTCAATAGAGTTCTTTCCCTCTCACTGTGGGGATGAAGTCTTGGAGTGAAACTTCCAGGCATGTGACCGGTACATTATCTTAGGGTTTCCCTTGCTGTGAAGAGACACCATGACCATGACAACTCTTTTTTTTTTTTTTGGTTTTTCGAGACAGGGTTTCTCTGTAGCTTGGAGCCTGTCCTGGAACTAGCTTTTGTAGACCAGGCTGGTCTCAAACTCACAGAGATCCGCCTGCCTCTGCCTCCCGAGTGCTGGGATTAAAGGCGTGCGCCACCGCCGCCCGGCCCATGACAACTCTTATAGAGAAAACATTTAATTGGGGTGGTTCACCTACAGTTTCAGGGGTTCAGAGCCACTAGAGCTGGAGTGACAAGCAGTTGTGAGCCATCCAGAGTGGCTGCTGGGAACCTACTTCTTGTCCTGGAGAAAGGCAGCAAACACTTTTGACCGCTGAGCAATCCCTCCAACTGCCAGTTTCTCTCCAACTACTATAGCTTTGCCCAAAGTGGTTGCAGCACTTTGCAGTGCCATGAGTACTGTGCGCTGTGGTTGGTACACATCCTTACCGGGTGCTGACACTATCAGTCTTTCTAATTCTAATCTACTCGGGGCAAATGGTATCTTATTTCAGTTTTGACCTTGTACCTCCCTGACTCCTAATTGGCGCTAAGTATGTTCATAGTGCTTATTGGTCGTGTATCTCAAGGGAGGAGCACTTGTTCTGGGTTCCATCTCCTTACTAATTAAAAAAAAAACAGAATAAAGGCAGTTAAACCTTGTTAATTGCATAATATAATTAATTATATTCGTACCATTGTATAATCATTACCCCTCTTTGTAACAGTGCCTTTGAAATAGCAGAATTTAAAAATGTTGATGAATTCCACTGAGGGGTGGTGGCGCACACCTTTAATCCAGTACTCAGGAGGCAGAGGCAGGCAGATCTCTGTGAGTTCAAGGCCACCCTGGTCTACAAGAGCTAGTTCCAGGACAGGCTCCAAGCTACAGGGAAACCCTGTCTTGAAAAAGAGCTGTCTTTTTTATGAATTCCAAATTAAGTTTTATTTTTTACTTATGGTTTTTACTTTTTGCGTCATAAGACATTTGAGTATACCAATGTCCTGAAGACTTCCCACAGTGCCCTTTCCCCGGAAGTCTTAGAATCTTTGTGTTTACTGTGGTGCTAGAGTCCATGTTGATTACATTGCGGGTGTGGCATGGAGTACAGGCTGAGCTTCGCTTCTTATCGCATCTTTATTTCTTTGGTTATTTTGTGTGTGTTTCCACACCAGGCCCGGGTGTGATCACGGTGCTGTTTGTAAGTAGGATTGCTTTGCTCCCCTAAGTGGCTCTGGAGGATGGGAATCAGGCTGCCAGGCTTGGGGGAAAGCACCTTTTCTCACTGAGCCATTTTCCAGTCCTAAGGTTTATATTTCAATATGGGGATCTGATTAAAATAAGGTCCAGCAAGTTGGCTCAGGGGGAGAATAGAGCTTGCTGCCAAGTCTGATGACCTAGGTTTGATCCCCAAACCTAGTATAGATCTGATTAGTAGCCAAGTAGAGAACCGATCTGTGAAGGTTGTCCTCTGAACTCTACCCATGTGAGTGCCCTGGAATGTACAAACACACAAATAAATGTAAAATAAAAATTAAGTATAAAAAAAGTAAGTACAGATTAGCCATTAGTCATTATTAACCTCTGATTTATTCTGTTGTAGATTAGAAATTATAACCCTCTCAGGGATCAAGTAGATACTTGTTGTACAACCCATTGGGATTCTTACACATGCTAGGGCAAGCACCTACTACCTAGCTATATCCTCACCTATATCTGATAGACTTAAACCACTTAATTCCTTGATTCACCTGGATGACGTTTATGCTTATGTAATAATTGTGCTTGACATAACTGAATAGGAGGAAAGAGAAATGTGGATGTAGTCTGTGCATAAGGGTGTGAAAAGGGTCTAGCTATTAAGAAATGGGGGCCAGGACTGGGTACATAGCTCTGCTAGTAACGTGCTCAAGCAAGAGAACCCAAGTTCAATACCTAACACCTATATAAAAAGGTGTTATGTGCTTGTAATCCAAGGCCCTTGGAAGCTGGAGGCAGGAGCATCCCAGAGACCAGCCTAGCTTAAATGCTGGTCCCAGGTCTCATCAAGAGGACTTGTGAGAGAAAGCAAGGTGGATGCCCTCCAAGGACGGACACTGGAGGTTGGCTTATAGTCTCTGCATTTCTACATACACAAACGCAGGCACTCCTGCACACACATGAGCATGTACACCTGCACCCCTTAAGACAAAGAAATGGGGGCCCCTTGGCTTGTGTGGGATGGAGGTGTCATGGGGGAGGAGCTACAGAGCTTGGCTATCCAGCATAGAGGACCCCTACATTTGTCCTGTGGGTGTTGTGAGGCCTGATAGGGGACTGGAATGTCCCATAGCCTCACATGTTACTGCATCATGGCTGGTCTGATTGGGGAGACATCAAAGGGATGAGGGCTGACAGTGGGTGCTTAGCACTCTGTCGCCTTGAAGAGGGACTGA
Organism: Arvicola amphibius; assembly: GCF_903992535.2. Lineage (NCBI taxonomy): Eukaryota > Metazoa > Chordata > Mammalia > Rodentia > Cricetidae > Arvicola > Arvicola amphibius. The sequence continues at coordinate 95,523,161 of NC_052053.1, forward strand.
TTGCTGAAAGAGTGAAGATGGGCTGTGGGGGTGGTGATGTGGGAGAATGCCTGATTTCAGAATAGGTAAAGCTGGAGGGAGGCATTCAAAGATTTGACCTTGAGATCCAAGTCGGAATGTTGGGGAGGCTATCTCGGCTTTAACCAGAGCTAAAGATAGCAGGGGGAGAGGCTTTCTCAGGGATGGAGCTTAGGGGGAAGGAAAGTCATTTGCTTTTGGAGAATATCTGTGATGTTGCTTGGGAGGATAATCAGAACTGATTCTGCTTTTTGGCTAAAGCATTTTAAAGTCTGCAAAGTGCTTGTGCACGCGACTTCCCTCTTTTTAAATGTGCGTTTATTTATGTGTCCATCACTTGCATGTGGCTTCCTATGCATGGAAAGGATGGCTTCCTATCAGATGATAGGAACTGGAGTTACAGGTGGCAGTGAGCTGCCTTGACTGATGTGGGTGCTGGAATCTAAACTGGAGTTCTGGGGAAGAGTAGCACGTGTCCTTTGTTGTTGTTTTGAGACAGAGTCTCTTTATGTAGCCCTAACTGTCCTGGAACTCACTATGGCTGCCCTTGAACTCAGAGATCTGTCTGCCTCTGCTTCCCCAGTGCTGGGACTAAAGGCGTGCGCTACACTCATCTGCAGCAAATGCTCTTAGCCACTGAGCCTCCTCTCCAGCCCCAGGTTTTTTTCTCTCTCATTTATCCCTGGTGTGGTAGGCAGGGCGGGGTTCCATGTTTTCCTTCTCGCAGATGAGGAAGGAAGGCTCTGTCATGCCTAGGAGATGGCTTAGGGTCTTTTCTCTAAGATGATTGGCACTTGTGGTGTCAGTAGGATGGGCTGGGGTGAGATTCTGATGGGCTTCTACCCCTTCGCTGTGTCAGAAGCTACCTTGCTTTTCTTGTCTGTTTGACAGGGCTGATATCTGCACCATCAGCCCCGACGGTGGGGAGGCCAAATAAAACAACCTAAGTGAACAGATTCTGGCGAATACAAAGCAGGGTGCAAGCGTCAGTCCTTTAAAGGTTATGCTCTCTTTGTACTGTGACTGGGGGTCAGCTGGCCACTGGGTGGGGAGATGGGGAAATCCAGGGTCACGCTGATCCGGGTTTACACTGGTGCTGTACACAGGAGCAAGGGCATGCCCTATGGAGTGGGGTGGAATGCTGGGCTCTGGGACATGGTGGTGCTGCCCACATGCGGCGCTGAGGCTTCCAAGTTGTCAGGGAAGCCAAGGGCTCACTTGTACCAGAAAAACTGTGTTTCAATTCAGAGGCCTTGAGACTGCATATGATTTATTATATCATGGACATTCTGTGTGACACTTGATTCCCTTGAATCTTATTTTTATTCTTCTTGTTTGGTTGTTTATCTTTTCTTTGTGTGTGTGTGTGTGTGTGTGTGTGTGTGCAAGTGCACGTGAGCATACGTGAACTGTGGATAGAGGCCAGAGGTGTCTTGCTTTTCTGCATTTTTTAAAAAAGACAAGCACTTTGAAGATGGAGGTCCCCAATTTCGCTAGACTGCCTGACCAGGGGTCCTCTGCCTCTGTCTTCACTGTATGGGAGTTACAGACACGTTGTGCCATGCCTGGCTTTTTCTGTGGCTGCCAGGGACACAAACTCGTATGTGTATGTTTGTCCAGCAGGGTCCTTAACCACTTAGTCATCTCCCTAGCCCGCCTTTTGTTTTCTGAACAGTGCTGGGATTCAAATCCAGGCCCTAGGGCACGCTAGACAGGTGCTCTACCACTGAGCTATGTTCCCACCTATGCTTACCTTTGAAATGTTATTGCATACCCTGGAAATATAGAACGACTTGTGAGTTCCCACAGCCTGGCGTGCTCCTGTGCTTTCGATCCAACACCTATTCCTTACAGCATAAGTTAAAAGAGAGTGGGAGAGATTGGAAGACACAGCATTGGTATTCGGAGAGAGGGGCCATGGACCCCCTGGAGTTATTCCAGATAAGGAGGCAGATTTTCTCAATCCTCTCACATAACTAGACAACTGAGCCCAGTACAGAGAGACTGACTTTGGCCATGCGACCTGCAGATGAGTCATTTGTGTTAAGCCATGTTGTTTGTGGTTATTTGTTACAGCAACAAAAAGAAACTAATAAAGTGGACTTACGATTCACTACGATTATCGCATGCACGGATGCCTTCTACTGCATGGCTGTACCATAACATGCCTGTCCATTCATTATCGGATGAGTGTTTGGTTTGCTTCCAAGTTTGAGCTATTACGAATGAAGCTGCTATGAACGTTCATATATAGGTCTTTGTGTGGACATATGTTTTCATGTCTCTTGAACGTTTGCCCAAATGCCTATGCGTGGGATTGCTGGGTCACAAGAGCTTATTTAGCTTAAGAAGATGATGCCAGCATGCTTTCCAAAGTGGCTGTGGCATCTAGAGTCTCTACCAGCCGCTGTGAGAGCTATAGTTACACTGTATCCTAGCCAGTGCTCAGCATTGTCAGTCTTTTTAATTTTAGCCATTATAATAGATGTTTAATGCTATCTCATTGTGATTTTAATTGCATTTCCCTGATGACTAATGATGTTGAACATTTTTTCCCATGCTTTTTGGCCATCTGTAGCTCATCTTTTATGCAATGTCTGTTCAGTTCTTTTGTCTATTAAAAATTGGGCCATTTGACTTATTATTAAATTTTAGGAGTTCTTTATATATTCTGACTAGACATCCGTTATTGGATATGCCTTCTGCAAATATTTCCTTGCCGTCTGTGGCTTGTGTTTTATTTTGATGCTCGTGCCTTCCAGAGAGCAGCTGTTTTAAATATTGATGAAAGCACATCCCAACACAGTGGGATGCCCAAGTTAAGACATTTTTGTTTAACCTAAGGTGAACAGAATTTTCTTCCAATTTTTCTTCTAGAACTTTTATAGATTTTGTGCTTACATTTAGCTCTCTGGCCCAGTTTAATTCTTCTGCATAGAATGAGGTAAGGGTTAAGGTTTATAAAATTAAAAAATATTGAGATGTCTAGCTGGTTTGGAATCAGGATAATCCTGACCTCACAGTTAGCATGGTGCTCAGTATTGTGGGAAATATACTGGCAAAATCTGATCTGTGATAGAAAAATTTTTCCTTTCCCATTTTCTTTATTATTCTTTCTTGGAAACAGGGTCTGTGTAGCCCAGACTGGCCTTGAACTCATGATACTCCTGCTTCAGCTTCCTAAATGCTGGGATTACAGGTGTGTGTCACCATTCTAGGCCCCTGTTGGAAGTCACCCTCTCCAAATGGGACAGAGGCAGATTTCAATGAGTTTGTGTGACATACCGATGAGCTGCTTTGGGCTTTCAAAGAAGGGACAAGTCACGTGAAATCTAAATGAAGGAGGTGACCCTGGAGAGGCTTTTTTGGGACTGCAAAGACACAGCACTGGGTCACCATTTCTCCTGGGAAGAAGACGTGGCTGACGCCCTCCTGGAATTGTAAAGCGAAGTGGTCTTACTAAAAAGTGACGTCTGGCCCAGTGATTTCAAGCAGGTGTGGGAGGAGGAATGAGTTGGGTGGGCAGCTATGGGTTCCCTGGGTTGGAGGAGAGTCTATCAACTCATCACTAGGGGCTGTGCGCATGCCTTTGTCTTGCCAGTCTCAACAACTCTGAGCCATACTCCCCTGCAATGAATATGGTGCTGAGAAGAGGAAGGAAGGAAGGAAGGAAGGAAGGAAGGAAGGAAGGAAAGAAGGGAGGGAGGGAGGGATGGAGGGAAGAAGGAAGGAAGGAAGGATGGAAGGAAGGAAGGATGGAGTGAAGGATGGAAGGAAGGAAGGAAGGAAGGAAGGGAGGAAGGAAGGATGGAAGGAAGGAAGGAAAGAAGGAAGGAAGGGAGGAAGGGAGAAAAGAAGAGAGAAAGGGAGGGAGGGAAGGGGGAAGGAAGGGGGGGGGAGGGAGGGAGGAAGGAAGGAAGGAAGGAAGGGAGGGAGGAAAGAAGAATGGAAGGAAGGAAGGAAGGATGGAAGGAAGGAAGGAAGGACGGACTGAAGGAAGGAAGGAGAGGGAGCAGCCTCAGTGGAGCACTCCCTTACCCCCTAGCTATGTGCCCAGCATTCAGCCTATATCATCTCATCCTGATAGCCCCACTGCACAAGAGCAGCTTGGCCCTTCCCATGCTTGCAGACTCAAAAGGATAAGTGCAAGTTACCGTGTTGAGTCCGAGGTCTCCGCTCCTGGCTCCATGTGGCTCTGGTGTACCATATTCCTCCAGCTGCCTCTCAGAGGATGACTGGCACTGTATGGAAAGCAGAGGAGGGTCGGGTCTGGCTGGGTGTTTGTGGGTTTGCTCCGACTTACCCGAAGTGCTCTCTGTGCTGCTGGCTGGGAAGTGGCTGGCTGGCTGCGTGGCTGGGGTTTGCAAAGAGTCTGAAGATCCTTCTGCCAGAGGGGCTTTGAAAGTTGCAGCTCCCAGTAGCATCTATCAGCTGGGATTGTCCTTTCTTCTCCTCCAGATTGAATCCTGCCTGTCAGGGTTTTAGTGGCTTATCTGTTCCCAGGATGACCCTACGCCTTCCTAACCTGTGCAGCCTCACCTGTCACTCCCTCCACTTCTTGTCACACATTGGTTCTGGAAAGGACCCTTCAGCAATCCTACCATTTGACCCTGTTATCTGCTTCCTCACTCCCAAATTCCTTTGGTTTTCTCTAAAGAGGTGTGAGTTTACTAGGGATGAAAGCAGACTGGGATTTTGTGTGACTTCAGATTCGTGTGTGTGTGTGTGTGTGTGTGTGTGTGTGTGTGTGTCTGCTCCTCTCTCCATGGCATGGCATTCAGGATGGTGCAAGTTCCCATTGTCACTCCTTCTCCTCCAGGACCCCTGTGGGATAAGGACTCTTGCCTGTCTGCCTCTGAATATGCTTTGTTTGGTCATCATGGTCTTGTCCCCCGCCAACTCAGAAAACCTGAGCCAGGGCCAAGCCTGGCTGCTTGGTCTCCTGGACAGCATTGCATGCTGCTTTGCGTCAGCAGAAAACGTATCCCCTGCCAGTCACATTCTAGAGCACCCTGTCCCTGCAGCCCTGGCCTGTGAGGCCTCTGGGCCAAGTCCCACTTGCCAGGCTGTTTGATCTCTCTGCCCACATACCTGGTGCTTCAGGAATCCCGAAATATGGCGTGGTGGCTTCATGACCTCAGGCGAGGTGCTTGAAGTTGGGTTTCCATGCCTGTTCCTCCCTGCTGGGGTTACCAGGGGTGTCATCTCTAAGCTCCTCCCAGCTCCCAAAATACCAGCCCTACCTCTCAGTACTGCCAGAAAGTGCTTAGCACATTAGCGGGTTTAGCCACTGCCACGGTGACAGGCACTTAGGAGGCTGCGGCAGCACAGAGATTTCATCGTGAATTCCTTCCAGTGCCTCACTATTTTGACAACACAGGGCAGCACGGTTACCAGGAACCTACCCTGTCTGTGAGTTAGGAGGGTGGGGTGGGGGTGATGAGAGAAACAGCAAACAAGGGATCCTGAGAGGGGGAGACCGCACCTGCCTCTCGTTTTGCTGTGACTGCATCTGTCTTTAGCAGGCCTGGCTGGCAGACCTCTCTTTGGCCTTCTGGAGCTCACTCGGAACAGGTCTTGGATCCTGACAACTTTCTTTTTCCAGAGTGGCCTCAGCTCAGCGGCTTCTCTTGCAAGGGAGACAAGAGACTCCTAGTCCTGCCAAGGAGGCAGCCAGGCAGGCTGAGAGAAAGTCTCACCCAGCAGCCCTGTGTTCTGAAGCCCCAGCCCTTGCTCCTTCTCTGCCACCTCAGGCTGCGGGCCCCGAAGCACATCTCCAGCTCTCTAAAACCCGCGGTTCTCATCTGCAGGCCAGAATAACTTGGCCAGCTCTACCTACGTCCGTGTAAGGCTTGTCATCTGCAAGAGACAGTGGACGTGGGCGTGTTTCGAAAGGGTGAGGTGAAGCCTCTGTGAGCTCCTGAAGGGAGGACACTGTGTCTTATCTGCTGTGAATTCCTCCATGATGTCCAGTCTGTGGGATATAAAGGAAAATATGATGGCTTTCTAGAAGCTGCCGGTGTCCTCCCCGGATGAGTATGGTGAGACAGGAAGGCTCATGATGTATTGGTGTGCGAGGGCTGCTGTAATGAACAGCACAGACTACCAGAAAGCCTAAACATCGGGAACGTAGTCTGATACATGGAGGAGGCGGAAGTCCATGACCAGTGTCAGCTGCGTGGGCCCCTGCTGTGGACTTTGAAGTGTCTGCTCTGTGGCCCTCTCTCCACTTCTGCTGTTTCCTGGGCATTCTGGCATTCCCTAGGGGAGAAGTATCCCCCTGCCCCTCTGCTTTATCCTCACAGGGTGGTGGTGTCCCTTTGTGCCTGGCTCTGTGTCTAGGTGACCAGTTTAGTTTTAAATGAAGACACAAATTTTTCCTGAAGTTTTGGTCTCTGTGTCCTAGAAATAGTTTTATTTTTTTTCCCTAAATGACTTAAAAAAGTAGAATCATTCCGTTTGTCTTTTAGAATCAAATGTAGTATCAGTTTATGTTCTTCACCTTCTCCCGCCCTCCCTGCCCACTTCCTGTTTTGCTATTTATCTCCGGCTGGCCTTAAATCCATCACCACGGCAGGCTGGCCAGAGAACTCAGTCCTTCCACCGCAACTTCCTGAGTACTGGAATCACAGACATATCCCAGAATGCCCTGCTTCCTACTTCTTTTCTGTGCCATCCTTCGCCTGGAGCCTCACAATGTGTCTCTGAGTCATGGGTGCCCAACTGCCGATGTAGGATTCACATTTCCCCCCTTCTTGTGCCATATCTATTATCCTGGTCCTCAGGGTCATTTCAGTGCATTCACTCCGGCAGGGAAGCCCCCTCTGTGTGTGTCCCCATTTGACTTAGGTACTGGCATATCAGTGGCAAGTCCTGAGCAGGAGACTTCCAGAGCTGGTGTGCTGCTGAACCATCATGCTGGAGATGACCTTTGCAGGACCTGACTCTGTCTCGTCAGCCTGTCCTTTGTTTCCAAGGCTCCACTGCTCTTCATCCATTTACATCTTTCCCATGATTTCTCCAGTTTAGGAAGATGGATGGACATGGGAGAATACCTTTATTTATATGCTAGCTCCGAAGAAGAAGAAGATCTATAGAATCCTTCTCATGAACCACAGTGCCAAATGCTTTCCATAATTTTTCTCATTTCTGGCTCTTGATAATCCCAAGAATCAGATACTTTCACCGTCTTCATGTTACAGATGGGCATTTGGGGTTTTGAAGAGAGATGCAAGCTATCCAAGCTACTCAGTGAGGGAAAGACTCAGTCATTTCTAGCATTGCCATTTCCTCCCATGCATGAGAAATGTGGGCAGTGGCCACCCACCTTAGAGTTGTCTGCAGACATCATATTTCAGGGGTTCTCCAGTCTGCGGAACCCCAAAGGAGTTAGAGAAGCTCAAGAATCTGTGTTCCAGTCCAGCCCCCAGAGACCCAAGTTATACACACAGGGCGAGACCCATCCACGCCATGCTGGGTTCCTCTTAATGTTTCCTACCCTGTTCCTCCGAGGCTGGGAAACCTGCAATCCATCTGTCTTAGCTGAGTTTCTATTGCTGGGAAGAGACACTGTGACCACAGCAACTCTTACAAAGGAAAACATTTTCCTTTATAAGAAAAATTTCCAAAGGTGGCTTATTTACAGTTTCAGAGGTTTAGTTCATTATCATCATGGCAGGGAGCATGAAGGCCTACAGGCAGATGTGGTATTGGAGCTGAGAGTCCTACACCTTGCAGGCAATAGGAAGTCGACTGAGACTCTGGGCATTATCCTGAGCATAGAAAACCTCTAGGATTGCCCCCACAGCTTCCTTTAACAAGGTCATAGCCACTTCAACAACGTCACACCTCCTAATAGTGCCACTCCTTATGAGGTTATGGGGGCCAATTGCATTTAAACTACCAGACCATCATACATGGCTCTGAGCAGAACGGCGCATGTGACATGCCTTTCACCTTTTTCGGGCCTCTTTTTCCTGTAGGGTGGTCCTGGGAGGTCTGGTGGGCTCCTATGGTGAGACAGTGGCATGTGTGGTTACATTGGCATCCCTACTTTTCACGTTTTCTCCAGAGCCCATGCTTGTTCTGTGGTCCCTAGGAAGACATCTGGCCTGGAGCGTGCAAGGCGGGATGTGGAAGCTGGGTGATGGTGATGATGATGATGATGATGATGATATAGAATTGTTCCCATGACTCTGCAGGACGGAGTATCCCAGGATGAAATTGTGGGTGAATCAGGGCTCCATGGAGAACCCTGACCCATCTTCCTTGCTATACTATCCTTTGTCCTTCTGCCTTCCTCACCCTCCAATTCCATTTGGAATCCCATCACCAGGCCAAAAACAAACAAACAAACAAACAAACAAACAAAACAAAAATACTCATGCCTAAACCAATAACCTTTCTAAAAACCCAGTCCTGCTGGGCAGTGGTGGCACACGCTTTTAATCCTAGCATTCAGAAGGCAGAAGCAGGTAGACCTCTTGAATTTAAGGCCCGCCTGCAGAGAGAGTTCCAGGACAGCCAGGGCTATACAGAGAAACCTTCTCAAAAAACAATAAAAACCAAACTAAACCAACCAACCAAACAAAAAAAAAATCAAACCAAAACGAAAACCCAGTCCATTCCAGCCACTTAACAAATGAGCAAACAAGCAAACAACAGCTGCCACCACCAAAGGCTCAAGCACTGTTGACCTGTGCACTGACAGGGCAGTGATGACTTGCTCACCTACAGGCTTAAGTTCCCACCTATGGAAACCCTGCCCCGGCTCTTTCGGAGGCATATAAACACCATGGAGGGCTTAGCTGGCACAGGCTCTTAGCAATCATAGGACCCTGGAGCTAATTTGTCAACCTAGTGAAGGCGGGAACCTTCTGCATTCCACGAGAGGAACATCTCTGGCCTGGAGGAGATGCTCACTAGATGTTTCTTGACTGAACTGAAAAGCATCATCATGCTAATCCTGTGTAGAAAGAGCAGAGGAGACAGCTGAGGTGATGTGGACTCACCTGAGGAATTGAGTCTATTGTTGTTGCTAATGAGATGATAGCAAAAACTAGGTGAGTTATAAAGACAAGAGGCTTAGTTAGTTCAAGGTTCTGGTTCACAGTCAAAGAACCGTATCTATGATGGCCTTCTTGCAGGCAGAAGCATGAGACATTGCACCTTGAGAGATGGTGTGCATGTGTGTCTCTTGGTCTTTGTCCCCTTTCCTATAAAGACATCAGTGTTCACCCAGAACTACTCCATTCTGGCCCACTTTCTAACTTTCCCAAGCATATTTCTTCTAAATATCTAGGTTTCTACCATTTTCAATACTTCACGATAGTGATACGATTCTACTGCGAATTACAGAAGAACCATACTATATTAATGATGTTGATCATACAACAGATAGTGTTTGGGATTAGAAGCCAAATCAATAAAACTGTTTTTTTTTTTTTTTTTGCTTTTTTTTTTTTGTTTTTTTTTTTTTTTTTGGTTTCTTACTGGAACCAAAATCTGAGTTATGTCTTTTGTTTTTGTTTCATTTTGAGACAGGTTCTCATTATAAAGACCTTCAACTCCTGATCCTCCTGACTCAGCCTCCAGAGAGAGGGTTGAAACAGGCATGGACCACAATTCCTGTAAGATACGGGTTCTGAGTAGTCTTTACAAAGCCAAGAGACCCCTGGCTGGTACTCTGGCAGGAAGAGATCTGAATAGATAGTAGCAACTTTTTTTTTAAAAATAATAATTATTTTTTAAATTGGCATTTCTGAAGATGTAGGCTTGGGATTCCAGGTTAACATTTAAATTCTTCCTTATCCAAGGAGTAAATGGTAGGCTCACACATTATTAAAAATTTAACTTGGAAAATTGTCCTTGGAGTGCAGCGTCTGTCCAGAGTGGAGAGGCCCTGTGGTGAGCCTCTTGTTGGCAGAACGGCCGCAAGGCCTGCTGAGACTTGCTCAGCATCCTACTTTTCCTGTTGGAGTTCAAAATGTCTTGTAAAATATCCAGTGAAGCAATTTTCTTCCTCTCCCTCCCCTTCTCTTTCTCAATTCCTCCACAAAGCAGGACATTTGATGCTGTGGTGGGGTTGTGGAAAGAATTCTCCATGTGACTCAAAATCAGATATCCCTGAAACGTGTCTCATCTTTGTAGCCGTCAACCCTGACTCTTGCCCCATTTCTGAGCTCCCCCTCCAGGCTTCTAATCCTTTTTTGATCCTCCCCTTCCTGAGCACCAGTCCATTCCTGACCTTTGTCCTGTTCCTAACTCTGACTGTATCCCTTATCCTATCTCTTTGCTTATCTCTTTCCATTCAGGAGAGCTGGAGGAGGGTGGCCTTCAGCTTCTCTCTTTTCTGGGTAGGTTTTAGAAGCTGTAAGTTTAGTGACTTGTTTTCCAGGTGTTGTCCAAAGGCCCCTCTGTCAACACTAGTAAGTGTTAGAGTGTACAATATCACACCATTTTTAAAATAAGATAATTCATCATCATCATTAGTGTGTGTGTGTGTGTGTGTGTGTGCGCGCGCGCACTCTAGGGTGTGTACATAAATGTGAGTGTATAAAATGTTTTCTCTCCTTCCATGTGCATCCCAGGGATCAAACTCCAGTTCTGAGACTTGGCAGCAAGTGCATTTGTCTACTCAGCCCTCCCCCTGTCCCGTCCCTTTTAATCCTGTGAACACAGTCATCATAGTAAAAATAATTACAGTGATATCATAGCAGCGACATGAGCACATCTCCTGAGCCCCTGGGACCCGCTGGACACGGCCCTTGACATAGTCTCTCATGTCCATCCATTAGGTCCTCACAGAGACCCTAAGAGACACCTATTGCAGGCACAGATATGTTGTTTGCCTAAGGCATCAGTTAGTGAGTTATGACGATCACGGAATGACGAAACGACCCAAATTCCATTTAGATTGTGTCCTGACTAGGTGAAGGTTTGTTTCTAGGTCACTGGTCATCTCCTAGGTGGGTCTGCTAGGATGTTGTAGCGAGGTGCACTAGGAGGGAGGAAATTCATTTCTTTGATCTTGCAGGTAGGTAAGCTCTGTCTTGGGCCATGTGAGAAACAAAGGAGAGGCTGTCCTGAGGAGCCAAGCGGGGGAAGGTGAGGTCCCTGGGAGTAGGTGGACAGCCGTGCTGACCGACTTCCCAGTCTTTCTGCATTTTAACAAATATTTACCCACCGGGCAGTGTGGGGGCTGAGGACAGAGCTGTCTATCCTAAGTCCTCTGGATTAACCTCACAACTGTTTTAGGTGGCTAAACAATCCATAGCAGAGTGTGTCAGTGAGGGGAGAATTGTTGGTGTGAAAATTCGTCGGACTTTGATGTCAACTGGTTGTATTTCTATTATATGCCTCCCACACTCTAGAACAGTGTCGGTTGCAAGGGTTTTAGATAGGGGTTCTGTTGCTGTGAAGAGACACCATGACCACAGCAACTCTTATAAAGGAAAACATTTAACTGAGTGGCTCGCTTATAGTTCTGAGGTTCAGTCCATTATTGTCATGGAGGGCTAAGAGTATGGCAGTGTGTAGGCAGACATGGTGCTGGAGAGGTAGGCAGGAGTTCAAGATCTCGCACAGGCAGCAGGAGGTGGTCTCAGACACTGGACAGTATCTTGAGCATATATGAGACCTCAAAGCCAGCCCCCACAACGGTACACTTCCTCCAACAAGACCACACCGCACAAGGCTACACCTGCTCCAACAAGGCCACACCTCCTAACAGTGTCCCTCCCTTTGGGGGTCATTTTCTTTCCAACCACCACACCCAGAAAAGAAAATTATTATGATGTAGTGTCTCCCCAGAGTTTGCAGGGTTGAATCTTTTTAATATAATGGGTAATGAAGGGGCTGGTGAGATGGCTCAGAGGGTAGAGGTGCTTGCTGCCAAGTCCAGTGACCTAAATTTAATATATGCGATTCACATGGTGGAAGGATAGCTCCAGTTCTGGCAATCTGTCCTCTGACCTCTGCACCCAAGCTATGGCATGTACATACACACACAACACACCCACACAGTATAATAAAAATAAATACATAATAAAAAAGAGGTAGGAGCATGAGTTGTTTAAAGCCCTTTACTGTCATGAGTCGGAGCCACTGTGGTGGGTATGGCAGGAGGGAAGAGGGGCAGGGACTAGGCCTTGCTTATGGCCTGTACAGGCTCAGGAACCATCCTGGAGGGATGGGTCAACATGTGAGCAGAGTCCTGGCTCTGGGAGGCGCCAGTCATGGGTGGTTAAGGACTGTTGAAGGTTGGTAGAGCAACATGACTGCCTGGCAGTGGCCACTGGGTGTGGCAGGGAGAAGGAAATGAGTAACCACAAGAAAGTGGCAAGGGAAGGATGGTTAAAAGATGAGGGGGATGGGTAGATGGAGACCAAGCATGCATGCATGCCTGCGTGTGTGTATACATGAATATGTATGTATGTGTATGTTGAAGCAAGGTTTCAGCAGCCCAGACTAGCCTCAGTGTAACCGATGACCTTGAACTTCTGAATTCTGATGCCCCTGTTTCCACTGTTCCCAGGATTATAGGGTTTCAGGCATGTGCCAACATTTTTGGTTTATTCAGTGCTGGGACCGAACCCAGGGCCTCATGCATGCTAGGCAGGCTACTCTATCAACTGACAAATGATATAATTAAGGAGGCTTTATTGGTGTTGGTGTGAGGAGGGAGGTTGGCTAGCTCTACAAAGGTCCTCAGTGACTTACTGGGCATGTCTGTTGTCATGACGTCTCCTGAGTGTGTTGGGGTGGGAGTGTGGGTGGGAAGGGAGGCAGATTATTCCTGGGAGGAAGGGAAGAGGAGAGTCCCTGTGGAGAGATGAGAGGTATTTTCCTTAAAATCAGAGGTGTGCTGGAAAACACAATTCTCTTCAGACTTTTGCTATTGCTCGGTCAGGTGAAAATGGCCCCACGTGGGGTTGGCTGGCTACCCCTGCCTGTCCTCCTCCTTAGCACGCTGGTTTAACAGCATAGGTTTCTCCTGGCCCCGGCAAGGGCTGGGAGGCAGGTCCTGGCCCCCGCCAGGGCTGGGGGGCCGGTCCTAGGTTCGGCCAGAGCTGTATGTGGAATCTAGGAGTGTATGTCTTGAGGGCCGGTGGGAAAGCCTCACTTTGCCTGTGAGACAGCTGAGGCTCTGAGAAGAAGGTGGCTGCTGCTTTATGTTCCCCAGCTGCCAGCTGGATGCCTTACCTGTGGCGGATATGGGACACACATTCATCGAGTCAGTCTAGGAGATAGCTAGCTAGGATTTGAGAATCCAGATATTCAGATTCCTTGTCGTTCAGTGACACCATCCAGAGTTGTGTATCGCAAGGCCCCTTTCATTAGAGAGCCAAGAGGGGGTCCCTCCCTCTCTCCTTTTAAAAGGTTCATTTATTGTTATGTGTGGGAATGTTTTGCCTGTATGTATGTACATTAAGTGTGTGCCAGAAAGTCAGAAGAGGGTGTCACATCCCCAAGACCTGGGGTTATGGATGGTCATGAGCTGCTGTGTGGGTGCTGGGAACAGCAAGGCTTCTCAATCACTGAGCGGTCTCTCCAGCACCCAGAGGGAATATTGCACGGAATCGGGTTTTCCAGTAGAGCCAGGTTCTGCTACTTTTGAGGGCTTCTGATGTGCTCTATGTTGATCTTGTCGCTTCTTCATGGCCAGTAAACCTTCCCCTCCTCTCGGTCTTCTTATTGAAAAAATGAATTCAACCCTTCTGATCCCTTCCCCCAATTCTGCTCTCCAGCTGGTAGGAGAGAGAACGGCTCCAGTAGCTTGCTGTCTTAGGCATCCTGTGGCTTGCTGTTTTTGTTGTTGTTTTTGTTTCTTGTGGGTGGGGTAGCCTCCAGTATGCAGATGCTCACCAATACCTTGGCTTTGCTGTCTCTTCTTCTAGGGTAATTATAGGTTGGCACAATGTACCTATTGTTCCACAATGAAGCACTGTGCTAGGGGAGACCTGCAGAGAGGATCAGGAATGGAATCATTGTCTGTGTTGGTGTGAGTGTGTGTCCTGGGCAGTCACATTGTACCTCAAATTACACACACACACACACACATGCACGCACACACACGCGCACACACGCACGCACACACGCACACAAACACACACACACACACACACACACACACACACACACACTGTAGCTTTGAAACCTGTTCTGGAACTAGCTCTTGTAGACCAGGCTGGCCTTGAACTCAGAGATCCGCCTGCTGCTGCCTTCTGAGTGCTGGGATTAAAGGCGTGTGCCACCACCACCACCCAGCTCAAATTATATTTCTTCTTCTCATTCATACCCTATCAGTTGTTTGTACTTCACTACCTTCTTCTTCTTCTTCTTCTTCTTCTTCTTCTTCTTCTTCTTCTTCTTCTTCTTCTTCTTCTTCTTCTTCTTCTTTTCTTCTTTCTTCTCTGCACCCTTCCCTTCCGGGGTCATCACCAATGGTGAAAGCTTCCATCTTAAATGCTAGGCTAGGGTGTTGAGAGAAGTGTTTAAAATTCTTTCAGTGGATTTGTTGACTTCTTCCACTGGATGAGTTGTATTGCTCATTTGAGTTGTTCAGAATCTTATTGCTTTCTACAGTTTATGATGGTTTCTGAAAAATGTTGGGCAAACTAGTCACCCACCCACCCATCCATTCACCCACCCTTTCATCCATCCACTTACCCACTCATCCACCCACTATCCATCCATCCATCCACCCACCCACCCATCCACCTACCCATCCACCCACCATCCATCCATCCATCCATCCAGCCAGCCAGCCATCCAGCCATCCACCCACCCACCCCTCTATCTACCCACACACCCACACACCCATCCATCCATCCATCCATCCATCCATCCATCCATCCATCCATCCGCCTATCACATATTATTGAGAACTCATTAGGAGGCAAGGTTCTGGGCTATATGCTGAGTCAATAATTTTAAGAAGAGCAAAAGAGGCCAACACCATTCCCACCCATGTAGAGCTCTGTGGCCTATTCTGGCAGGTCAAAAATGTATGGGTGTTAAGTTCAGTTTTGTCCTTGTGGACTACAAGGTTGGGAGATGTTCAGAGCTTGACTCTTACAGATAGAGATGCCCATGGGCTAGCCATCACCAGGCAACACAATAACAATTGTTATTTTATGTCTTATTTTGTTGTGCAGCCTCTTAGACCAGGATATCTGTAAGAGACATCTATGGTTATATCTATCCCTATTCTCTCCTGTCCCCAGACCCTCTTGCACTGGGGCTGGCTGTCACATTTAGTCATGTTTATGGCTTAGCTGTAGCAGCTTTTTTGACCAGAACCATTGCCATTAGAATACAATGATCTTGTGTGACCATTTGCCTCAGAAGTCACAGCTCTCACATCTTTCCCTGAGGGTGGTGGCAGGCTTCACCGAAACCAAGGGATGCCAAGGCTGCTCGGCTGAGACTCTGTGAGCCCACTCTGGGAAGAAGACTGGGAGAAGTCTGACTGGAAAGGCAAATGCCCTGCTGAAAGCTGTTTGCTCACTTATCTGTGAGTCCTATAGCTTGTCAGTCTTACTGGTTGGGGTGATGGAGAGGTGGACAGTGGGCTAGGTGCTCTGCGCCCCTAGAGTCAAAAGGGAGGACCCTGGAGTTCTGAGGTCCTGGAGGCTGGTTTGAGAGCTCCCCAAGGCCAGGGTAACAAACTGAGGCTGGCTGGTCAATGTTCTCTATCACTGTGGTCTTTGAAGAAGTCACCATGGTGTAATACAGCTCACATGAACAAGGGAAAGACTAGTATTTATTTTTTTTTTATGTGTATGCACGCATGTGTGTGTATGGGTGTGTCTTAGCCACAGGTTGATATTGAGTGCCTTCCTCCATTGCTCCCTATCTTTTATATCAAGGCAGGGTCTCTTACTAGACTGCCCGGGTGATCTCCTGTCTCTGCCTCCCAAGTCACACTTGCCTAACATTTAGATGGGTGCTGGGGATCTGAACTCTGGTCCTCTCTCTTTGCAGCAGGCTTTACCCACTGAACCAGCTCCACAGTCCCAAGAGTGATTTTTAGTCTTGCTTCAAACTCTCCACGACATCTGAAAATGTATCATAAAGTAAACAAAGGCATTCCCTTTGTATACATTTAAAAAAGAATCCAAACTCTTTTTTCTTGTTAAGTTAAAACAAGTCCTCAGAGCAGAAACCCACATGCTTAGGGACAACCAGAGTGTCGGCTCCTGGGGGTAGTGTGTGTGTGTGTGTGTGTGTGTCTGAGGTATGTGCTGATATAACAGAGAGGGTTTTCACCCTTCCTAACTCTGACCAGACACGATTTCAAAGGCACAGGTCTGGAGACTTGGTGCTGCAGCCCAGTTGCTAAAGTCTTTGCCTAACATACTGGGTTCGAAACTAGGCACTTGGTGGGAGAGGTGTGTGTGGGGGAATCAGAGTTTCAAGGTTATCCTTGACTTCATAGTGAATTTGAGGCTAGCTTGGTCTCCACAGGGCCCTGACTCAGAGAAATCCAATCCTGAAAACAGCAACAACAACAACAATAACAGCAGCAGCAGCAGCAGCAGCAGCAGCAGCAGCAGCAGCAGCAGCAGCAGCAGCAGCAGCAGCAGCAGCAGCAGCAGCAGCAGAAGCACTTACCAGAGGGCAGGGACACTGTGTTAGAAATCAGCTAATCTGAGCACTACACACACACAGGACTATGAGCTACTAGAGGTTTCACATTATGGTGGAAGAAACTGAAGCTCAGGAAATGCAATGATAAACCTCCATGCCCCAGGGTGACAGAGCAGGACGAGGACTCCAGGCTCCTGGTTCCCAGGTTGTATGTGCTGTGACTCCTCACCTGTGGGTCTTACTGTCTCTCTCAAACAGAAGCAAGCTGAGGGCAGAAAACACAAGTGCCATCTCTCCTCTGTGCTATGCCAGGGGCTGGTGATAGTTCTGCTCGCCCAGCTGTCCCTCCTCTGGCATCTGGACTTTAGCGTTTGCAGGCTGTCATTTGTTGGAATCATCCTCTTTGCCATTCAGCTGGAAATCATTTCCATGGCTCCTCTTGTGCTGTGTCTCCTTGGCTCTGAGCCGCCCCAAAGGTGGATGCCTTGCAGGAGTGGTGTTGCCATGGATCCACGGATGATCACCAACACCGTTGGCTCCTCTCTATCTGTGGGTTCCCCATCTGTACACTTAAACTGGTGATCAAAAAAACTGAGAAGAAAACACTTGCTTTTGTATTGCATACCAAGAGCTTTTTACTATTACCTAAACAGCACAGCATATATCCATCTCTATAATGTTTCTACTGTATCAAGTATTATAGCGATCTGGATATGACTTAAACACACAGGAGGAAGGATGTGCACACGTTCTGCTTCATTGTTTATGTGGTACTAGAGCTTCTTAAGATTTTGGTGTCTGAGAGGAGCTCCTGGAAGCAGTTCCTTGTGGGTTCTGAGGGCGACTGTACTTCCTACAAGGCCTTGGCATCTACTTACTCTTCTTTGATGTCCTTAGACAATGTGGGTATGTGAGTTCATTTTTTCCCACCATCATGCGCCCTCTGTCCCCGGCTATGAGGAGTCATTAGATGAACTCTCTATGCCACATGTGCCCAGTTTCCAGGGTGGTGTTTGCAAGCACGAAGGGAGATGGCCAGGCTCCGCGCTCTCTAGGGCTTGCCTTTTCGGCTTGGTCTCCACCGGAAACCACATTCTGAGCATCTGCAGCGAGAGCTGCTGAGCCATGCGCTTTCCTCCTCGCTGATCCCTGGAAAGACCCAGGGATGCTCCATGCAGATAGCAAGGGGAGTATGATTCATGATGGAGCAGATGATATACAGCCTTCTAAGCAATTGCTTGAACTGTGGGCTGATAGAACCTCAGAGAATTAATAGTTCACCCGCAGTTCTCTGTAAATCAGTAGTTACCTCTGAGGTCATGGTGATGCCTTCAGCCAGGTGACCGGGGGGCAAGCCTTCATCTGGGATTGGTCTCTTTTGCTACTATGTTACTGTGTGTTCCCATGAGTCACTCTGGGTTCCCCATGTCTTTGTTTTGCTGCCCCTAGTCTCATGGCATATTTGTGGATATCTCTCTGTATCATTCCAAGTCCAGGCATCTTACACAGTGCCTGCATCTTCTGTAACCTTTTGGTTTCTGGGACTGTTACCAAGACTCAAGTAGCCATTACGGATGGATAAGCAAGAACCTATTTTTTGGGGTCAGTTACTCGCTGGTGCAGCCACCTAGGGAAGTGGCTGAATGGTTTTCTTGGGTTTCATGGTGTTCAGATTGTGTTAGGGACTTTGGTTGAGAGGGGTGGGGAGGAGAGATGCTCCCAGTTGAGTCCAGCCCAGAGGGCCAACCACCATTATTCTCAAGGTCAAAAATCATTCACCAGTCTGTGGTTAATGGCTTTCCCATGTGATCAAATGGTCCCTGACGGTGGTGGCTTGAGGTTTTCCTTCTCGAGTGTGTCATTCCTATTTGTGTGTTGGTTCAACTTTCAAATGCAGAATCGTTTGCCTGTTTGACAATCCATTCATCCATCTGTGAATTAGTTCGTCCATTTGTCTATTGATTCATCCATTCCTCGGTCTGTGCATCCAGTAAAGAGCTTATGTAGGTAAAGTAAATGAGGAAAGTGGGCTTACAAAAGATAACGGGGATGATGGGAAGTTGCCTCTCCCTTCAGCCCCATTCCACCTCCTAGTGTGAGTAGAGGCTATCCTGACACCTGCTCAACACCTTCACACTCCACCCCTGCCCCAGGGTGAGCTAATACAGCATCGCCTTGTGAGTCTGGTTGCCACACCCTCTCTTCTACATCCTCTTGAGATGCTTGGTTCTGATACCCAGAGCTGCTCCAGAACCGTGGCTTCCAAATGTCTTGGGAGCTTCTGGAGAGGCGGTAAGCCGAGAGAGACTCGGTGTATTTGGAGCACTTGGGGGAACCTCTGGCAGCAGAAGAGCCCGCCAGGACGGTTTTCTCTGGCAACGTCAGACCTGGGCTCAGAACTCGGCTCCATTGGTCCTGTGACTTGCCCAGAAAAGACCTAGACCAGGGAAGAGCCAGCTTTAGAATTTGGAGCCTTGTGACTTCCCAAGCTGAGCAGAAGTGGCTAAAAGGGAAAGGGATCCAAGCTGTATAGGCAGTGTTTTTCCCCCGTGGGTACTCCGGCCCCAGAGAGTCCTGTAGGTTTCAGGACTGACTTTGGTCTTATGTAATCCTCAATGCCAAGAAACCCCAGCTTTCTTCAGATTGAGCAATTGCATCCCCCGCTGTTCAGGGCCACTTTAAGGTCTTCTTACCTTGGTTTGTGTCATTTTATTGTTGAAAATATGGGTACCAGCTGCAGAATATTAAAAGAAATCTAGCCAAAGGGGTAAATGGAGCGCATGAGAACTCATAAAAATCATCAGAAGGTAAAAACTGTTTACTGAGAAAGTAGAGTTATTGATGGTGGACGGTGTCCGAGCCGTCTTGCTTTGTCTTATTTACTTTAGCCACTCAGTGAGGTCGAGAGAGGGCAGCATAAATTACTATCTCACAGAAGTAAAGATGTTAATTAGGAGAGCAGCAAGGTCCCTGTTATTGCTGAATTTAGAACCCAACCTCACACACACTTAAAAATGACCACTAACATTATAGGCGTGTGCGGTACTCCCTTTCCTGCTGAATGAAACTCAGTCAGAAAGAATGCTGGCTGGGAAGAATAAAGAAAGTCAAGGTTTTCTTGTCGTTTTTGTCATTTATTTATTTAGCTCGTTTTTGAGACGGGGTCAGGGTGGCCTTGAACTTGGTGTGTAGCTGAGGATGATCTTGAACTTCTGATCCTTCTTTTGGGGTGACAGCTGTGTACCACTACATCCGATTTATGTAGTGGTGGGGTTTTGTGCATGCTGGCTTTCACCACCAGACCAGAAAGTGGATTCTAGCATTAGTTGGTAGTAAACTAATTTAAAAGTATTCCTTAAACCAGAGTATGCCAGGGCTGGCAAGATGGCTCAGTGGGTTACGATACTTACCGCCAACCTGAGTTGGCTCCCAGGGACTCACACGGTGGAAGGAAAGAAGCCACTTGGGCAAGTTGTTCTCTGACCTTTGCATGCAAGTTGGGGGCACATACTTGCCCCCCCTCAAAAAATACACAATAAAAAACCCTACGCAAATAACCAAAGTATCTCGATAGAGTTTTTCAATGTAGCCTTATTGCTGCTTTTCAGAGTACACTATTCATTAAATCACCTTGTTATTGATTCCAGACAGTCATGAAATATTTATGTAACTATTACATGGGAAGCCTTTTTTCGGCTGTTGAGTATATAAAGATGAAGGGAACAGATTCCTGCCTGTATCTGTTAGTCTTGCTACTTACCAAAGTGCTCCACAGCATAGTGACTTCAGTTGGAGGGTAAGCAGCTTCACATTTTGCTTATTGTTCCATAGGTTAGTGATTGGATTGGGCTCAGCTGGGTGGTTCTTCTAGTCTAGCCTGGGCTCACTTAGGTGTCCGTAGGCAACTGGTCTTGGGTAGGTTATGGGCTGCTCGGTCTAGAACAGTTTTAATCTGGAATGCTTCCTTCTGTCCCAAATGGTCACATGCCAAGCAGCTAGCTAGGCAGGGTTTCAGGAGACTTGGAGTGGGGAGGAGATGAAGGGCATCTCGTATCTTGGGTTTGGTATGGGTACTGGCTTAACCCAACGTTTTCTCTAGATTGTCCTGTCACTGTTTGTGAAGGGTGTCTTTTAGGTTCTCCTGCTGCACGTCAGCACTTAGGCAAGGTAGTTCTTTCCCTCCAGGCCTTGTTCCTTTTGTTGCTTTTTTGCACCCCACCTTACCCTCCTGGGAACATTTGTCTTCCTTTATCTCATGCTATCTTGTAGGTTCCATCGTCATAAATTTTCTGGTGTGATCGCGGACTTAACTGTGCTTTCCAGCAGTAACGATACATGTAGGCTGATATGTGTAGGCTGTATCTACTCCTCGCTGGGAGTGAAGGTGCAGAAGTGTTTGCCCTCAAGGAAAACGGAGCTAAAGTTTCAGGTGATGTTTGTCTCTCTCTCTCTCTCTCTCTCTCTCTCTCTCTCTCTCTCTCGTGTGTGTGTGTGTGTGTGTGTGTGTGTGTGTGTGGTGTATGCATGCAGGTGCACAGATGGGTGCAGGGATGGGCCTGTGTGCCTTGTGCAGAGGCCTGGGGATGATAATGGGTGTCTTCCTTTGTTTCTATATCCACCTTGTTCCCTTGGGCAGGGTCTCTCGCAGAGCCTGGAGCTCACTAGTTTGGATAGGCTAGCTGGCCAGCAAGCACCCAGAATCTGCCTGTCTCTGCTCCCATCCCCATTTTGTTGGGCTTTTGAGATAGAGTCTCACTATGTAGCCTAGACTGGCCTTGAACTCCTGATTCTTGTGCTCCAGCCTCCTTGTGTGCTGGGATTCCACCATGGCCAGCTCTAGTATTTTGAACACCATCTGAGATACTTCAGTGGTGGAATCAAAGACCTGTAATGTTGTTCCATTAAGATAAAGTCCTTGTTCCTTTGCTCTTTGCCTCAGTTTTTCCATATAAAAATGGGAGGATATAATATTTATGCTGGGAATCGTTGGCTATTATCCGTAGCCTGTTTATTGCAATATAATTAAGATAATAAGCAATTGTTTCTAAGTAAGAGATATCCAAAACAATGGAGTCCGAACCTGTGGAAGAGAAAGCTTTTTTTTATCTCTTTATCTTCTTTCTGCGGAAAGTAGGCAGGTTTCTGTTTCTGGACCATATCTGAACTAGGTTGACTCCACTCTGATCCTATTGGTAAATCTTTAGGTGCCTCTGTTGGGATCCTCGTAACTCAGCATGGCAAGGTTCATCTGCTTTGCAGGCTTTCTGGTTCCTGGGACTCGACAGGGTCCCGTGTACTTGCTGACAGTCAAATGGTTCATGTCAAGCAGATTGATTTAGTGACTAGGCCCCTACAGAACCAAAGCAGTAGAGTGACAGGAGCAGGCTCAGTCTATGAGCTGCACTTTGCGAAGCATTTACCGGGTCCTAGGCAAGAGAGACGAATTCTGGGCCTGTTCTGTTCTTTATTCTTCTGGTTAGTATTTCTGGTTGAGCAAATGGAAGCTCAGATTATATTATGCGGTTGTATTGGCTAGTTTTTGTCAACTTGATGCAGACTAGGACCATCTGGGAATGGGGAACTTTAATTGAAAAAAATACCTCTATTAGGTTTTCCTGTAGTCAAATCTGCGGGGCATAAATATATATTATTTTAATAACATTTTATATATCATTTCTACAATGTATTATTTTTATAATATATATTTACACATATATAGTTTGAGACAGGATTCTTCGTTACTCTGGCTGGTCAAGAACTTTCTGTGTAGCTGAGGCTGGCCTCCTACTTACAGAGATCTGACTGACCCTGCCTCCAGTGTGTTGTAATGAAAGGCCTCTGCCACCAGTCAAGTGGGCAGTGGTCCTGAGTTTATGAGAAAGCAAACCGAGCAAGTCATATAGAGTAAGCCAGTAAGCAGCATCTCTCCATGGCCTCTGATTCAGTTCCTGCTTCCAGGAACTGACTTGTTGAACTTTCAGTCTTGACTTCCCCATAAGCCAATAAACCTGATCCTCTCCAGGGTGCTTCTGGTCATGCTGACAACTACAATAACAGGAAGCCTACATCAGTGGTGGAGCTGAGATTTGGATAAGAGCTGTGTATCGCTGAAAACTGTGCTCCTGGGTAGCATTTCTTTTGATGCTGTTTGAGAGAAGGTCTCACAAGCTGATCTTCAGCTCCCTGTATAGTCAAAGATAACCTTGAACTTTTGATCCTCATGTCTATGTGGATTTCTGCGTGTTGTACGCTATCACACCCAGTTTATACAGTGCTGGGGATTGAACTCAGGGCCTTGTGTGTGCTAGGCAAGCATTCTGTCAATCTGGATACATTTCTTGCCCACAACATGTGCTTTATACTAGAACATTTCTCAAAGTTAGATGGCTTTGGCATTCTTTTTAAAAAAATCATGAGCACATGTGTGTGTTGTCTGTGTGTGTATCTGTGTACATGTAAGTACAGTAGCTTTGGAGTTAGGGGAGGCTCATAATTTCCCTGGAGCTGGAAGTAGAAGCAGTTGTAGACTGCCTGAGCTGGGTGCTGAGAATTAAACTTGGGTCATTTGCAAGAGCAGCATTTACTCTTAAGCACTGGGCCGTCTCTCCAGCCCCAGTTTCAGCATTCTTGAACTCAGGGCTGAATGATACTCATTTTACTTCTTCATTGTGACTTTAACAGTATCCAAGTACACATGCAGCAGACTCCACCTTGGCAGGCCCAAGAAGCCATGCCTCTTCGAAGATGCCCACACCTAAATCCTAATCCACAACACATAAATATGTATCTAGGTGATAAAAGAGACTTGGAAAGGGCTGGAGAGATGGCTCAGAGGTTAAGAGCATTGCCTGCTCTTCCAAAGATCCTGAGTTCAATTCCCATCAACCACATGGTGGCTCACAACCATCTGTTATGAGATCTGGTGCCCTCTTCTGGCCTGCAGGCATACACACAGACAGAATATTGTATACACAATAAGTAAATATTAAAAGAAAAGAGAGACTTGGAAGATGTGATGAAAGGTTTTGACATGAGAGGCAAACTTGGACTCGGAGGTGGCCCAACATCATCACAGGGTCTTGACATGAGGGAGGAGGTTGACAGCCTCGGAGTTGGAAATGGAGGCTGAGACATGTATTGGAGAGTCCCCTGGTTCTTGCATTCACACTAAGAAGCAGAGACAGTCCCTGGAAGCTGGATAAAGCAAAGAAGCAGGTTCTTAGAGCTTCTGGAAGGAACACAGGCATCCTGATGTTAGCCCTTGGGAAACTCGTTCTGGACCTCCGATACTCAGAAGAGTATGCTCGTAAGCTAGCATTGTGCTTCCGCTTAGCTGGTGACCATCGGAATAAGAAGCTGACACGCCACCTCTCCAGGTACTATTTTAGGTTCTGAACTGGCACTGGGGTTGGGAGAGCAGCTCAGTGACATGGCTCTTGCCTGGTATACACGAAACCCTGGGTTCCACTCGCCTCTCCATAAATCCTTTAGAAATAGCCCATTGTCAACGTGTGGAGCCGCCTCCCGTGACCCAGGGCCCTTTAGACAAAGGTAGGGGATCTGTAGACTCTGGGAGGATCTGTGCTGGGGCTCAGGCTTCTGCTGGTGGGGAAGGTTTTGTCCTGGATCATCCATACACCTGAGGCTGTACTTCTGATCACAGGCTAGACAGCTGACTGGTCATCAGAACTAATGACGCTGCTCTTTCATTATGTTTCCTTTATTTCTCAATAGATTCTGCTCTGTTTATCCAGTGGGCAGAGTCCCCCAGAACAGATAGTATTATCTTATAGTTGACTCATGACCTACTGTTTTCTGTCATGGCTGGTGACAGCGAGTGAAAGACGGGACCCCGCCATGTCACACGATCAAGGGCTGATGTTTGCTGGTCATGTACAGTCAGGGTGTTACATGGCTTTTCTTGGGGGCCATCTTCCTGTTTACCTCACATAGACAGGGCAATGACAGGCAGTACAAACAATTCCATCTGAGTCCATGTTGGTGAGCCAGGCAGGTGTTCCCTGAGGTAACTTGCACAGATGGTTTGGGCAGCTGCATCATTGGACAGGTCCACCCAGCATGGGTGACAGCGAAGAAAGCAGTGTCATTGGAATTCTGTGATCGCTCCCATTTTATAGATGAGAACTGAGGCTCAGAGAAGGTCAGCAAACAAGAACACAAGGAGTTAGGGCTCGAATGCTACACGTCGGTCCTTCACTGAAGAGCTTTTCCTGGGCAGGACTGTGGAACTGAGTGGCACGGAATTACTGCTTAAACATCCCCTGGCCATGTGAACGAATGACTTGGAGGCTAGATCTCTCTGTGTGCACTCTATCCAGAGACAGCAAGGTGGGCACATGGGGATCTAGCTGGACAACAGAACGTTTACTCTCATGGGCAGGGGGATCCTCTGGTGTTGCCTTTGTTACTTCTCTCTGCCCAATCTAGACTTAAAGACAGGTTCAACAATATGTATAGAGACAGATGCACATGCACACATACACCTACCCACACATTGTACATATATATACATGCATACATACATACACACATACACATGTGCCCCCTCATACACATACATGTGAACCCTCATACACATAATCATACACACATGCACTCTCATACACATGTGCACCCTCATACACATAATCATACACATACACATGTGCACCCTCATACACATAATCATACACATACACATGTGCACCCTCATACACATAACCATACACACACACACTCAAATTGACTAAGATCTCATATAACCCCAGTTGGCCTTGAACTCCTTAACTGAAGAGGACTTTGTACCCTTGATCTCCTCCATTCACCTCCCAGGTACTGGGATTATAGTTGTGTGTCACCATTCTGACTAAGCCCAAGTATATTCTTGCTGAATTCACCATGTCCTCCTTGCCACGTATCTGCAGTCAGCAAGCGTGGGTGGCGGGGGGGGGGCAGTGGTCTCTTAGTGTGTTCTTCCCTCAACTGCTCTGGAGGGCCCAGCCCGTGATCCAGGATGGGATGCTTGTTGCAGGCTTGTTTACTTCCCACCTTCCTCCCTGGATGTGGAAGAGAGACCAATGTGTTGAGAGTGAGGATGGAGATAAAATTAGTGTGAATCCACAGGCGCATCCCATATGGCCTTTGCCTATGTGGAAATTGCCAGTGTCCTTAATGCACTGGCTGCAAGCATGGCTGTTTCCTGCCTTCCCCTTTCCCTTCTGTCTCACTTCTGCGCCAGATGAGAATTTACCGCCAATGAGCCTTGTGGCGGATGACTAGAAAGAAGCGACCTCGGCAGTCTCTCCCTTCCTCTGTCCCTCTGTCCCCAAGAGTGCCTTGTCAGCTTCAGTGATCCTCACCCAGCCAGTCCATACGGGCCAAGGCTGCCTTATTAAATTGCCTCATGGCTGCCGGGTGACACTTTCGGCTTCTTTCCTTCCCAAATCACCCTCAAGTTATGACTTCATTTGCAGCAGTGGTCAGAGCAGGGCAATTCTATTGATTTTCTTTCTTTTCCTGGTTTCTCTATAAATTAATTGGGTCTAATCATGTTTGCCATCCTATCTTTGGAGGGGATTAAACTTGCAGTGTTTAAGGGGGGGCAGAGAGTGTTTTTGATTTCAGTGAGCATGTTTGAATTCTAGTAGCCCAGGAACTTGAAGCTGGTACTCTCCTTTTCTTTTTTCTTTTCTTTTCTTTTTCTTTTCTTTTCTTTTCTTTTCTTTTCTTTTCTCTTCTCTCCTCTCCTCTCCTCTCCTCTCCTCTCCTCTCTTCTCTTTTCTCTTTTTCTTTTTCTTTTCTCTCCTCTCCTCTCCCCCCTCCCCTCTCCTCCCCTCCCCTCCCTTCCCTTTCTTTTCCTGTCCCTTCCTTTTCCTGTCCTTCCCCTTTCTTTTCTCCCCCTCTCTACCAGACAGTGTCTATTGCAATCCAAACTGACCTTGTCACGTGACTGAGAAGGATCTTGTGTTTCGGACGTATTTGCCTCTACCTCCCAGTGCTGGGATTATAGGTGTGCATCCCCATGCCTGGTTTTACTCAATACTGAGGATTGGACCCGTGTCTTTGTGTGTGCTAGGCAAGCCTTCTACAAGCTGAGATACAGCCCTTGATATCCAGTTCTGTGTTTCAGCAGTAATTTCTTAAAGGTTTGGACTGAAGAGGGAGGGGAGGGGTGTTATAGCTTTGGGGTTGTGGCACCATCTTGTCAGGTGACACTGCAAACCCCTGGTTTCACTTGGCCTTGTTCAATCAGACTCACAGACAGGGACACAGTGGGAGGGTGGGGTGGTCTATTGGAGCAGGCATTATGCTGTTGGGTCCAGAGAGTGCTTGGATCCCCGTGGAAATGAGCCAGCCAGCAGTCATGTGGACCAAAGTCAGATGGTACTCCAGGAGCTGATGAGAGAGCCAAGGCTGAAGTAGGGGCTATTTTGGCCTGGGAAGGAGTAGTGTATTCTCTCTCTGTGTGTCATACACACACGCTCACAAGTGCCACCAATGATGGCCCCCAACACTAGACATGTCTTATTTTTACTATTGTCTCCAGAAGATAAAAACAAAAAGCCATTGGTTTTTGACCGGCGTAGCTGCAAGGGGGACTTTGACTTGGGTCAGCTCAGTTGGTCTGCAGTGCCTGTGGCAGGAAGCCTCCTTCATTTCTGTGTCACTCTGTCTCTTACTCCTGGGAGTTTCTTGTGACTTTCCTGAACATGATGTGGAGGGCTTTGTGTCGGCAGCGTGCAATGCTGTGAGGCCAGTGTGTGTCTGGCCTGAACACATGACTACCGGTAGTCTCTACAGAAAGGAGCAGCGGGTACATGCTGGCTGATCAGAACTTACTGGAATCAGACAATGGCATGCCTCTTGAAAAGTGTGACTTTCACCAGCATGGACCTTCTGTGACCATCTTCCTGACTTTCAACCTGCTTCAGACAGTCTTGTGGTCATGGGTGATGACATCTCTGAGCGTCATGCACACACAGGGGTCAAGCCTGTGACTCCCTCCGATAGAGCTGGCACTGGTGGGGACTGAAGGTCTGTTGACCTGACTCGGATTCTCCTAGTTCTTTGTTTCTATTTCTTCACCTCTCTGTGCCTCAATTTCCTCATCTATTAAAGTGGAATGAATGTAGGTGAGCGATAGCCCAAGACATAACCTCCCACATGGTAGTTGATCCGCAAATTCAGGTACTGTGATTGTTGAAATGTTGGTGGCTTTGAGTGGCCAGCATGGCATCTGGGGGGGTCCCCCAGGAGTTTGCATGGAGGGACTCTGATCCTGGTATAGGGGAGCTCTGTGCTGAACCCCAGCATCTCCTTTCAGCATTGGCAGACGGGTTACTGTGGTCTTTCTAGGGCTTGTGTGGAATATTACTTTTCCTACCCCATCCTGACTCAGTTTTAACAGAGGGGTGGTTGTAGCCTAGGCAAAAAGCCAAGGCTGCCAGGGCAAAACCTTCAAACCAGCAAACGAACATTTATTTATAGGTATTAGAGCGAAATGCCAATCCCAAGCAGGGAAGAAGGGCCCAGCAGAGGCGGCTGCAGTGAGCAGTGGGCAGGGAAGGAAGCCAAAGGAGTGGTGGAGGGGCTGTAGGAGCTCGAGAGGCTGGGTGACATCAGTGTCTTGGAGAGTCGAGGTGCCGACAGAAAGTGCCAGGTTCAGACATAGCAAACCAAGGCGTATTTAATCACAGGACCACGATAAAAGGTGGGCAGGGAACCAAAGTAGGGGATATGCAGAACCCAAGGGCTGGGCCAAGGGGGATGGGAAGGTGGCTGGAATAGCAGCTTAGAGAAGGCTTGTGGCCTGTAGGAGACAGATACACCCACCCCATAGTGTCGAGGAAGGAGGGAACTGAGAGTAACCACGCTGTCACGTCTCACTCTGTCTGTTCCTGGCACCTGCTGTTGGCCCAGGTCCACTGAAACAGGGGAAAGAGGCAAGTGACTGACCTACAGGGCACATTGCTGTGACACTGAGCAGTGAGGGGGGGGATAATGGAGAATCCGGAGGGGCCTGGGGACAGAGCCAGGGCAGAGAATACAGGGGAGGTGATGGGCTTAGAAGGAAGCTCCAAGGCTGCTGGCAGTTTAGGGGTATCTGGACGGAGAGAGCTGAGTTGCTGGGTGATTCTGCGGGAGGCAGTACAGGTCAGATATGGTTGCCATGGATTCAGGAGGCAGAATGGAAGAGTGGTTTATTTTTCGTGTGTTCATGAGCTCTCTGAGCTCCAGTTTCCTCATCTGTAGCAGGGGCACGAGAACGACAACGTTCTGTACCTCACAGTGATAAAGGTATGAAGGCCCATGGATGCATAAAGAGTAGACAGAGGGGTGTGCATGCATGAGAGAGTCAGAATGGCTTGCGGAAGACTCAGTGGAGACATTTAGTCATTTATCTAGCCAGCTAATACCCCTTGTTGTCCTACTATAGGCTGCGAACCAGTCTTAGCGACAGGGAGCACAGGGGTAAATAAATTAGACCAGTCTTTCTCCCAGAGAGCTTATGTACTTACAGGGAAAGAAGGATATGAAGTAAAGCAGAAAATAAAGTTGTACTTGACAAACAACCTCCACCCTGAGTGATGGGAAAGAGTGGGGACGGTCCTGAGAAGGGGGGATGAATAAGTGACCCTTGATGGGTTGAAGCAGGTGTGGGGGTCCTGAGGTAGGGCTAAGCTCATGTTTCTGGGACCAAGAGATGGCTCAGAGGGTGTATTGTAGGGCTAACTATGCTTGCCCTCAGGATATAATTCTTATATGGAAAGCTCTGAGCACCCGTATGTGTCTAGTGGCCATTAGCTATCAGCGGTTGCTATGATTGCCTTAATTAATATCAACATTGTAAAGGAAGAATGTATATATATCATATATATGTATATATACATTACACACACACACACACACACACACACACACACACACACACACACACACATATATGTAGATGGAACACAGCACCAGTTGCTCCAGTCAGTCAGCAAAATTAGCTGTAGAGGCAGTCTGGGGCTGGGTGGTGAAGACTCCAGAACTTGAGATAAGGCCACTTAGTTTAAAGCCTGACCTGGCCATGTATTAGGTGGTCTTTGCTAATGGCTTCAGCTCTCTGGAACCCGATGTCTTCTGGGTGTGAGAGATAGTGGCGGGACCTCTCCACAGCTGCTGGAACGATGACTTGTCCTTTTCCCAAGACATAGGACAGTACCTGGCCCGCAGCGAGGGCGGCTGAATGCCTTCCTTGTCCTTGAGGGACTTGCTCCTGTAAGCAAAGACTCTTTCAGTGGCTCACAGTTAGCTGTGCAACACACATTTAGAGAGATAGCAGCACCACTGGGATTGTGTGTAGAACGCTTATGGGAGGAGCCAAGAACGGCATCCTTAGATTGCTTAAACGAGGCAGGCTTTGAAGAATGAGTAAGACAAGCAAAATGCTGGTTGGGCTTGGGATGTAACTCAGTCTGTAGAGTGCTTGGCACCCGGGAAGCCCTGGGTTCTATCCCCAGTACTACATAAAACTGGGTGTTGGGGTGCACACCTGTAGTGCCAGCATCTCGAAAAGAGAGGCATGGGGATCAGAAGTTCAAGGTTATCTTTGGTTGCACTGAGTTTGAAGTCAGCCTGAGCTACATTAGACCCTGTCAAGAAAGAAAAAGGAAAGTTGAAAGAAAAACACCCAGACCTAATGGCATTAGGCAGGTAAAGACAAAAACTAACAATGACAACAGCAAAACTCCGTGGACCCAAATCTTTGCTCTTGCCTGTCCCACATAGCCTTTGGGACAATCTGCATTTGCTAGGCCTTACCGCAGCGGCTCATACTGATTAGCAAGTGACTCCCCCCTCCGTCTCATTCCTTCATGAACCCACATAAAACCCTCAAACCTGCTCGGGGTTATTGAGATTCTTCAACCCTTAATGTTCCCTGGTCCAGAGATGCAAAAGCAGATTTGAGGCCAGAGGACGTGGGAGGTTAGAAGTGAAGGGCAGCTGAGAGAAAGGGAGCCAGGAGCTGGCGGCAGACAGAGGTGGAGGGCAGTGAAGATGGAATTAACTAGAAACGTGTGTCTGGCGACTGGCAGATTCTTTGGATAAGATAAGTGAAACCCTCTGCAAGGTAATTATCAGAGAGCATAAATTCCAGAGATAACCTGTCCTGGGAGGTATTGATGGTGGAGGGGTGGTGCTGGAGGCTACACTCTCCCTTGTCATCCTGAGGCCTCCTCCTGCTCTTTATTCCTCCTTTGATTCTTCCTTCAGGGTCCCGCCATACTGCGCCCCCACCCCCACCCCATTGCTTGCATAGCTTCCCACTCACCTCAGTTCTTCCCGGGTCACCTTTTGGTTTGTCTCCTCGGTGTTGGGGTGACAGAGGTCTAGATCTGCCATTGGAGGGACCTAATTATCAATCAGCCAAGCAAGGGCACTTTTGAGAGGGAAACAATAATTACTGCTCGGGACCTTGCTGCTCACTGGGACTCTTTTGTGCAAACCTTTTCCTAGCCATGTGTGTTAGTCAGGTTTCTTTGAAGGAACAGGACTGAGAAAATGAATATTGAGAGAATGAATATACACACACACACACACACTATGCATATATAGCCATATAAAGGGAATTTATTAAAGACTTGCAGGATGTGGCACTGGTAGTCCAGAAATGTCCGTCTTACACTGGGGAGGCCAAGAATCCGATAGCTGCTCAGCCCACGAGGCTGGGTATCTCAGCAGTCCCAACCTGGCTCTGGAGTCCTAGAGAGTTCCTGGAGAGCTGGTGGTCTTCGGTCTACATGGGGATCCTGAAGGTGGTGGTTCTGATGGCGTTGAAGGACAGCCTCAGCAACAGCGTGGATGAACTTGCCAGCGACAGCGAGGGCAAGCGGGCAGCAGCAAAGCTCCCGTCTTCCACGTCCTTCGATCTAGACTGTCATCAGAAGGTGACGCCCGGACTCAGGGTGGGTCTTCGGACTTCAGATACTCTCCCCGGAGAAACCCCTCACAATAGCTCTCAGCAATTTGTGTCTTTCGTGATTCCAGATATGTTCACGTTGATAACCAAGATTAGCCATGGCACCATGAAGCTTTCCACCTGCCGCAGATGCCCAGCTCTGGCATTCCTGGATGGGGGTGGATGTGATTGACAGGCTGGCCCCACCCACCTTCCCCCACCTGCCTCTCACCGGTGTGTCTTGGCACACATCCTTTCACTTGCGTTATGTGCAGCTGCATCTTTCCATCTGACAGGGGCCGGGAGGTTACAGCCTGGCTGAAGATGAAGGGTAACTAAGTTCTGGCTTCACCCTGTTATCTGTCTCATCCCTTCAGGGACAGGCCTCTTTCTGTGGAGAGAAGGGAGGCAGCAGCAGGCTGCTGGGAGCCAGGCAAACCTCCTGATTGCTTCTGGGGAGGAGGGGATAGAGAGGTGGGAAGGAGCCAGAACCAGAACCAGAACCACTCCCCTGACCCCCTGCCCCCCCCAACCCCAAGCCATACCCTGCTCTTCCTAAACACGTTCTGTAGACTGTGAGGGACAAGGAGGCTCTAGGCACCATCTCCTAGACAGCCCCATGTTCTAGGAGGGCTCCCCAGGGGGAGGGCAACACTCACTTCCTAGCTACCTCAGAGCCAGGCTTCCACTCACCAGGAGAAAACAAAGGCCTTGAAGCTGTGAACTACATCCTCTCACCCACTGGCCAGCAGCATTTCCAAAATGACAAAGGGCTTTCCAGGGAGTCTAGGAAAAAAAATTAATTTTCAGTGATGTTTTGCTTGCTGTAGTTAACAATGATTATTAAATAGGCAGGGTGAGCTACTGCGTGTTTTCCTTGTTATTAGCTGTGTTTATGGGTTTTTATTAAGTTGTACCAAGCTGAGATAATTGTAAAACTATCTGCTTAAGCTGTATGACTCTTAGACCTCCCTTTTTAATTTTTTCCCAACTTGAAGATGGAGAGTCTGCCTTATTCAAGGTTTATGCTGGAAGTTGGGAACCAGTGAACTTGGCTTGTCAAGGTCCAGATGTGAAATATTTTGAGCTTTGATTGCCGTGTGGTCTCTGTCAACCATATAATAGGCTCCTGTGTGGATGCCTGAAACCTTAGATAGAGGTCATATAGACCGCTGTCCTTCCTTAACACATGTGCACCCGTTATGGTTAATCTTGATTGTGAAGGTGAGAGGCTCTGGGTTCATCTATGAGACAAGGCTCATGGCATGTCTGAGATGTCTCTAGACTGGGCTAACTGAGGTAGGAAGATCCACCCTGATGTGGGTGGCACTGTCCCATGGGCTGGGGTCTGTGACAGAATAGAAAGGAGAAAGTGAGCTGAGCCCTGGCATTCATTGCTCCCTGCTTCTCGACTGTGGACGTCATGTGACCCATCACCTCCTGCTCCTGCCACCAGGCCTTCCTCACAGATTCTTCAAACTATATAGGCAGGGCTGGAGAGATGGCTCAGTGGTTAAGAGCATTGCCTGCTCTTCCAAAGGTCCTGAGTTCAATTCTCAGCAACCACATGGTGGCTCACAACCATCTGTAAATGAGGTCTGGTGCCCCCTTCTGGCCTGCAGACATTCACGTAGACAGAATATTGTATAATAAATAAATAAATAAATAAATAAATAAATAAATATTTAAAAAAACTATATAGGCAGATAAATTCTTCTTCTAAGTTTCTTCTGCTTGAGACTTTGATGACAGCAATGAGAAAGTATTTAAAACCCGTGATAAAGTTTAACTTACATATGAGGCCAAGCAGATATTAAGAACAATAATAGTAAATTAGAACAGTAACTAGATACTGATACTGTGATGGCTGATCTGATAATAGGGATGGCAATAAATGTCAGTGTGACAGTTACTCAGCTACCGGCTGGTGGCATGTAAGGGTGAGGTAATGCTAGAGAAAGGGGTGATTCACGTTCTGGACTAGATCAAACATGACAGCATGAAATTTCATCACACACCTCAGAATGGCCCGAAAATTAAAACTTATGCTTTGCCTGTTTTTAGAATGTCCGTGGAATGTTTTTGGGTTGTGAAAAACAAAACCATGGACCAGGGAAACGTCTATATGTGGCTCTGCCAATCAAACTTTATTTACAGTGCTTTATAGTGGGTCAGATTTTGGTTCAGGATCTGTAGTTTCCAGACACCTGCTATAAACTGTATGAAAAGCCCCGAGTGAAGAGTCTGGTCTGATGAGCTCATGCTGGCTCCACCTCTGGGTGCCAGGGGCAGATCATGTCATCTCACTGGTGTTTGAGTTTCTTTCCAATAAAACCAGGCAGCAGGGACTGGGGGAGATGGCTCAGTGGTTTGGAACATATATGGTTCTTCCAAAGGACTCACATTTGAGTCCCTGCACCCAGGGAGGAAATGAGGCACTTTCTAGAACTCTGGGATGTCTGAGTTCCTGCTTTAGTTCAGGCTGGGAGTCCTTTGTCTCTTATGAGATGAGAGGACCACAGTCCAGGGCCTCTTGCTCCCTCTTGGGATGAGCACCTCTCTAGATAGCTCTCTGGTATTCTCTTTTCAGGAATTCCTACCACCAACCAGCCATCCTCAAGTTACTGAGAGGTAGCTCTGGGCTTTTGGGTGGTGTGGGAAATGAAAAAAACGGAAATTACTCAGCAAGTCTATGATGCTCATTGAGAAAAACTTAGTACTTCCAAGAAAGTGTGGGTCATTGAGATTATTCTGGTTTTGTCTCCTGGACTTACATCTTCCTGGTGCCGACTAGGCCCCAAGGCAAATTGCTTAGGGTTCTGTGGACCACGGTTTGCAAATCTGTATAGTGGGATGATGATGATGATGATGATGATGATGATGATGTGGGGTTGAATGGGATTAAATAAAATGATACATGTAAACCATATAAAACAGCGCCAGCCAGACCTGGTATGTGCTCAGTCAGCTCAGCTGTGCCGCTATTATTGCCATCATCCCGTCAGCCTGAAACCATGTTGGGTGTGTCTCTTTTTTCGTTATCTTTGTGTGTTAGCTGTGCACGCGTGTGTATACAGGGCATGTGGAGACCACAGGTTAATATTGCATATCTTTCTTGATCAGCTCCATCTTATTTATTGAGGGAGGATAGCTCATAGATCCCGGAGTCTGTGCTTAGGCTGGACTGGCGGGCTGGGGAGCGTCGGGAAGACCCTGTTTCTGCTTCCCCAGCACTGGGGTCACAGCGTGTGACATCATCCTGATGCTTTAACCAAGGGTGTGCAGTAAGCACTTTACAACTCTTTCCTCAGTCCTTCCTTCTGGTTTTTACCCTAGACTCATGTTCAGCTTTTGGATTTGAGGCTTGGATGGAGGGCTCTGTTCCTATCCTGTGTGTTAATTAAGTGATTCTTGGTGAGGTGAACGAGATGGGGGAGAAGATGGTAGCAGGAAAAGACAGATGAAGGTTGTGAGTGAAGTCTGGACAGTCAGGTTCTATGCTCCATATATTCCATAGACTTTGGAATTTATGAGTATACACCTCAAAAGATGACAAGTTGGAGATGATTTCCTTAGGAGCCTCGTGAGAGAACACGGGGTGCTGTTGAGCCTGGTGGCAGGTGGAAGGAGACGCCTCTTTGTCTGGATGTCCCTTAGAAGGGCAGTCCGAAGATCTCTTGGTGCACAGGGCATTGCTTCTGCAGCTGATCCTAACCAACTCTGACAGGAGGGCAGAGGCCCCCAAGCGAGGTCAGGACCACAAATCCCGTCCCAGCAGGTGGCTGCTGGGGAGACTGTGCCCTCCAGATAACCTTCAAGTTCTCATTGATTTCCTGTCAAGGCTTTTCCCGTCCTCAGCCTGCAGTGCCCCTGGCACTACCCGTAGGTTTGGGGCTCAGAACAAGGACATGGCTCAGCAACCTGGGACAGGACCCTCAGAGGAGGTTAATTTGGAGGAAGGCCCTTGAAGGGAAACAGAATGGTCACATTGGAGACTATCTTCTGAATTTGCTTGTTTGCAGCAGGTTTCGAGCATGGACTATCCCTTTGGGCATATAAAGCAATGACCAACATTATAAATGGGCACTTTTTACCAGGACTCGCTCCAGAGTTTGGGGTGCATAGGTGGCATTGTGGGGCCATGAGCAAAATTCACATAGAGATGGTGGAGTTGGAGACAGGCCCACTGTCCTGCGCACATTGTACTGGGAAGGTCGGGTCAGGAGGTGGTCAGAAATGTGGAAGAATCTCTGCACTCCTCATTTTGAAGTCCTGGGGCCTCTGCTCTGACTCCAGTTTATCTTCATCTTCTATTATTTGTTCAGTGGTGCCACCTGTACTTTCCTAGAGTCCAACTCCTGTGTAGGGTACAGAGGATCTGAAGAGATTGGGCCCTGGCTGCACAGAGGTTGCTCTTTAATCATACAGAGACAATCAGGAGACAAAGACAGTTTTTTATCAATTTAAAAATTTTAATTAATTATCTTTATTTTAATCTACAAATTTAATAATCATATTTTTAAATATTAAAATTAAACAATAGCAATTTATTATTATTGATACTATTGATATACAGAGTCTCACTATGTAGTTCTGACCAGCCTAGGACTTTCTTTGTAGACCAGGGTAGCTTTGAACTCGCAGAGATTCTCGTACCACTGAGATTAAAGGCGTGCTCCAACAAGTCTGGCTCAGCAAAGAGAATTTTG
The DNA here is from genome assembly GCF_903992535.2 of Arvicola amphibius. NCBI lineage: Eukaryota > Metazoa > Chordata > Mammalia > Rodentia > Cricetidae > Arvicola > Arvicola amphibius. The sequence continues at coordinate 95,559,425 of NC_052053.1, forward strand.
GTACTGGAAAGTGTTACAAAAACTAAAATAGGAGAGGAGACAGTCAGGGGTCAGGAAGGAAGGAGTGGGGTGGGTTGGTTACTCTACATAATGGATTTAAATCCTGCCAGAAGATGTTGGAGAAGTCTGCAAGGGTGGAGGTGGCAGCATGGACAAAGGTCCGGAGGTGAGAGCATCTTAGAAGAGGAAGAGGTACAGAGGGACTGGAACCCAGCATGAGGAGACCAGATGAAGTGGGAAAGACAACAGTCTGGGCTTCTGTAGCCCCAGGAGGGAGTTGGGATTGATTCTGAGCGCTATGGGAAGGTGCTGGAGGGATTTAAAGAGGAGAGAATGTCATGGTGCGGTTTCTGTTTTGAAAAGGTCGCTTGGGCAGCAGCGTAGAGAGCTGACCGTAAAGAACATGACTTTGTGGTTAAATGCCAGACCGTATTCCCTCTTCTGGGGAGGGCAGCGCCGAGGCTTGTGTCCTTCAGCAGCAAAGACGGACTGAGCGCTCTTAGTCTGGGGATGGTCTAATTGGTGAGCTAGCTACTCCTATGGCGGTCACACTCAGGGGACATCTTGGTGCTCTCCTGGAGTTTCAGCAGAGACTCAGGCTGTGGAATACGTAATCTAGACATCTTTTCTTTTCCCCTTCCCTCCCCTCTTGTCTCTTTTTCTTTCCCCTTCTTGGTACATTTCCGCCCCCCTTCCCTCCTTCTCCCTCCTTCCTCCCACTCTCCCTTCCCCTTCCTCTTTCCTTTCCCTCTCTTCTTTCCTTTTGACTGGCTTCATGAACTCCAGTTGTTCCTGCCTCCACCTCCTGAGTTCTAGGATCACAGGCGTGTGATGATGCCCAGCTAAGGAACTAGCCATCCTTTAACTCAATGAAGTTTCTTCTGTGGGTGTGTTTTCTTTTCCGGGTATGAGCCACCCTACATGAAGGGGGCATTCCTGTTGCTGTTTGATGTCTGAAAGTTGGTGACATTCAATACATTCTTTAACCCTCAGAGGAGAGATTTGTTTTGTCATATCTAGATGCCATTTGAAAGGCGACCTTTGAGTACAAGTGAAGGAGCTAGGTTCCTCCTCAGAGCATCTTTCCCCTGCCTCTCCTCCCATTATTTACTGGAAGGAATCATACTGCCTCCAATCTCCTGTCCTTGGCAGTCCCTTGACTTCAACCCCAAGATCCGTATGTCATCAGAACATCCGGTGGCAGCTCAGAAATCATGGCCAGGTTCAATATAAATTCTGTCTTGCTTAGGCCGCTTTGCATAATAACTCCCTGAAAAGTCTTCACCAGAGGAGGAGCGATTTATTGGGGCTAGTGGGCCTGAACATGCGCGGAATGGCATTGAAATCACAATGAGTTTTAGGGTTCAAATTCTTTGTCTAATGTGGCTTTCACAAGGGTCACCCTTGTCCCCAGTGTGCCTGTTCTTGGCCATTATGAAGGTCAGAGCCGCAGTCTGAATGAACGAGAATGGCAGGGTCTATACCGAATAGAGAGCTTGACTAGGCTTCTTGGACATTTTCAAGGAATGAGGGCTTTCGGGGGATTGGCCTGAGACAGGTCAGTGCTCTCGTTTTAATCCAGGCAGCTTCCTGAGGTTTTCCGTTGAGAATCAAGCCAGCTGAGTTAGAGTTGGTCACTGGAGCTTCTCAGCTCTGCCTTCAAAATACAGTGGCCAGAGAGTCTCTGCTCTTCTTTTAGACAACGGGGTGCACCTTTCAGCATTGAGTGCCTGGGGGTGAGGAGTGGGCGGGTGTGTGGGTCACATTCCGTTCCCCCAGATTCAGCACCAGAACCAACCTCCCAGCCCAACTCCAGTCTGAAAACCACTGCCTAGACCATGTTTTCTGAGAGCAGGGTGATGTGATGCTGTTCCCGGCACGGAGGGACATTTCAGGACAGGTGGGGATGATCTATGTCTCCTGGGGCAGGTGCGATGTCGTCTACATAGTGGTCAGCCGGCTTCTGAGGCGTGGAGAAGGGGGTTCTAATGATGAACGCCGACGGTCCACTTGACAGGATCTAGAACTGCCTAGAAGGCAAGCGTCTAGGCACATCCGTGAAGGGTTATCTAGATTAGGTCCATAAAGGAGAGAGGATTTTTCCTGAATGGGGGCAGCACCATGCCACAGGCTAGGATTCCAGACCAGCAACATTTTAATGAAAACAGTGAGGTAGACGGATGGAGGTGGAGGGTGAGCGTTTTGGGCAGGATAACCTGGGAGCTATCCTAGAGAAGGCAGGATTTCAGGCAGGCTTGAGCCGATTCAGATTGTCCAAACTGTGGGTGGAAGGATGTGAGTATTTTGTTGGGCACAAAAACAAGGCTGCCTACTTCTGTGTAGGAAATCATAAGATGAAGATTAACTTTGATTGATTGATTCTTCTACTTATGCACTTACTCATCTATCAACTCGGCGTGTAGACTGTCTGTCCTCGGCTTTGGGATAGAGCAACAGATGAGTCCAGTGTGGCCTCTGGTATTTAGAGAAGGCTCTGGAGCACGGCTGAACCATCATGCTCCAGCCACTTTGCTCTCTAATGCTCGAGGTTTACCTTGGGGTCAGAAATTTGAGTGGATTTCTGACAGCCTCAAAGTCACTGTCATAGTGAAGGTTCTGTGGCCGGATGTCACACGTAGAGGACTGGCCGGCTCAGGCAGCATGATTGCCACAAAGTGGCAGGAAATGGATTGCTTTTCAAGGGGAGGAGAAAGGAAAGACTGGATTGTAGGCATCCCTGCCGGTGTGTCCTGGATTCCAGTTTATCAAGTCCTTCCATAGGCCTACAGACCAGTGGTCAGAGTGAGGCACGGGGCTGGGGAGCTGGAGCGTGGTGGGGCTGATCAGTCCCGCCTGATAACCAGCCTGTCCTACGCCTGCTCTCTCAGAGCCTCCACAGCCCGGCAGAAGCATTGGAACATCAATCGGCGCTACTCTGAGATCGGTACCAAGGAGGAAAAGGCTAAAGGAAGCTTTGAGGGAGATTTCTTTTTGCCAGGCTTGCCTCAAACTCACTGAGATCCGCCTGCCTTTGCCTCCCAAGTGCTGGGATTAAAGGCGCCATCCCGCACTGGGCGCATGATTTCTTTCTGCCAGCGTGGGTGAGAAAAGAGCTCCGGTGTGGATAGGGAGAGATGGTGGCAATAAGTCAGGCGCTGGGGGATGAGCGCGGATGGGAGAGGCGGGGACCATGGACGTTCTCATGTTTGCAAGTGCAAAGTGGCAAGCAGACAGGCCTTGAAGTAGTACCTGAGCTCTGGCCTCCCCCGTGCCTCCCCCATGCCAGTGGCACCTGGGTGGTCAAGCGCAACACAGCACAACTTCCAACTGGGTACTAGATTCTGTGCCGGGTGCTGGGAGGGACTCACATGGAAATCCAGGATTTGGGGGCTGCTGGCCTACCCAACTCAGGTCCCTTCCTTCACACTGGAGCAGATGTGTCCTGGGAGCTGTTGGGTACCCAACCTGAGTGGGTAGGCTGTGGCACTGTGGATGTTCTCTTCTGGGGTCACCTTCCAGGAGGGAAGACACATGTTAACATAACCATGGAACTGGGTCTAAGCTGATACAGTAATAGCATTGTTTGGGGTGTAAGAAAATGAGAGCCAGGAGAAAGGGTTTTGGAGTCTTTCGCATCTCAGTAGCCTTCCCTGTGGAAACACCATTCACTAGTTCTGGTTGTTGTAACGAAACACTCATTTCTCAGTTCTTTGGGTTGCAAATTCAAGATTACGATGCCAGCAAAGTTAAATTCCTTTTAATGGCTCTTTTCCTGGTTTATTACATATGGCTGCCTTCTTGTTGTGTCCTCAGATGTGAGTATATGGGGACTAATATATTTAATTCTTCATATTTTGAGATGGGCTCTTATGTACCCCAGGCTAGCCTCAGACTTGCCCTGTGGCTGAGGATGACTTTGAATTTCTGGTCCTCTCTTGCCTCCACTTGGGATTAGAGCGCTGGGATTAGAAGTGTGTGCGCTCCCCAAACCCACATGCCCAGTATTATTTATGTGGGTTCTGGGGATTGAACTCAGGTCTTTGAGTTTGTAAGGCAAGTCTTTCCCAGGGCTAAACTATCCCCTTTACCCCCTTCTGTTTAGTCTTCCCTTAATCTGCATCCCATTGTGAAGACTCTGCCCTCACAGCCTAATTACCTCTAAAGGCTCCATCTCCAAATGCTATCAATCTGGGAGTCAGGACACCAGCTTTTTTTTTCTTTTTTCATACGGGGTGGCACCATTCAGTCTATCACTAAGCTGGCTTTTCTTTCAAGGGCCACTCTAAGAACAGTACCACATCAAGGGAAGTAAAATGGTTCCTTCACCTTGTCAAAAAACCCCTACCTGTAGCTAGCTTGTGAGGGTTTATTCAAAGCTGAGTGGGAACTGAGCTTTCGGTGCCCCCATTACACATGCTGAAATGCAAAGAGCCGGCCGTTAACGCTCCGGAGATGGTTTTAATGTGTGTCTTTGGGTGACTGGGGACTGTGGGCGCCTGGGTGCTAGGCTGTCAGGCAGGGGCACTGCAGAGGGTGGCGGTGGGAGGGAAGAAGGGATCAGAAATGTCACTGGCCAGCGCTGCTTATCTCTTGTTTACAGGCACAAATAATAGGCCAAGGTCCTGTTGTAACAGCAACAGGGGACTTGTGGCCACATATTATGAGTGACTAGACAGGAACTCTGGAAAGCGACAGAACTCAGTGCCAGATGGAGTGGGGGTAAAGGAGGGACCTTGGGTCAGTTGCTCTGTGGGTGGGGGGCAGTGACCCCTCTTTGCTCCCCCTCCCAGAAGAATGAAAGCTGGGGAGGGAAGAGGCTCTTGGCAGAAGATGAGGGATTTTTTTTTGAACACTCCCTCTGCCCCTGCTGGAGACAGAGACTGGTTCTATAGTCCAGGATGGCCTTGAACTTGCAATCCCTTTGCTTCCACTTCACAGATACTGGGACTGTAGGCATGGCATGTTCCATCCTATCCGGATGGGGACGTATTTTGAAGTATGGTGTGACTCATGTCCTTAGTTATGAGCATAGAATTTGTGGGACGATAAGGACAGTGTCTGATTGGAGGGCTGAACCTGAGCCTTATCTCAAGGTAGGAGACAGGAAGTTGAGCCAGCGGACACGTTTTCTAGAATAGGAGGTCGGAAGAGGAGCAGAAGGCCCTTCAGGCCCTGGAATCCCTCTTCCCACAGACACGCTCCAGAAAGGTTCTTGGAATTCTCTGGAGAGGAACATCTAGTTCTCAGAGCTAGACTGGACCCCTCTGTCTGTTTGGGACCATAAAGAGATCTCTCACTCCTTCCAATGTCCGCTAGAACCAGGCGGCTGGTGTTCCAGACCGGGAAGGCTTTTCAGAGCCCAGCAACTACTTCTTATTTCTGATTGCAGCCTTTAGTGACCTGGGGTCAGTTCTTGATGAGGACATCAGTCTAACCTGCCTGGTGCCAGCTTCCTCCAGCTCAAGACATCAATCATGAACTGGTAATCTAGCCCCCATGGTCTGGTGCAGACAGGTGATGGCTGAGCTTGGTCCATGCCTGCTCCAGCCTGGGGCACGCTGGTCACAACTCCATAGAATGAGTCATATGCTGCCTGCCCGTCCTGGCCCTTTCTGTCCCCTGTGGCTTTAATGCAAATGTCACCCGTGGGATCCTTTCCTTGTGGGACTTTATTTATTTATTTATTTTTAAATGCCATATTGGAAAGGACATTTGTCTTCTCTTCTGTTTAAATTGCTTTCCATGGGTTTGGGAGACCTGGCCATCGATTTTCTTTTAGAGCGTGTAGAAAGCGCCGTGAAGATTTTGGCTAATTAACTTTTGGAGAAGTGCTGCTTACATTTATCCAGGAGGTTGAAATCTTTTTTTTCTCCGCCCATATCTTCAAGAATGGCTTTTAACTTTTGTTTTCAAGTACTGCCAGCACCCAGTCTGTTTAAAGGGAACATCTTCCCTGGAGACAGATGATGGTCTAGAGGCTGTGGGATGTCACTTTGCACAGTGGGTTAGAGGCACTTGCTGAGCAAGTCCAGCGACCTGAGTTCAATCCCTGGAACCCATGTCAAGGTGGAAGGCGAGAACTCTGGTATTTAATATTTATAAGATGCTTCATTCACACGAAGTTTACACTTCTGAGAATCCACATTTCCCCCAGCACACCTGTGAGTACTGACACTGTATTCAGAGAGCAGCTCCCTTCTCACTGTGTCCCAGCTTTGTTTGGCTTTCTCCTCCATTCGGTATGAAGCACAGATGTTGGACTTCACTGTTCATTCTGAGTAAGTCCATTTTCTTGTTCCTCTTACATGGGCCAAAGCTGTTGGAAGCGAGGAGCATGGCAGGGAAATTTGCCTTGAAATCTTTCTGTGGATTTCTCTGGTATAGGCTTCCAGAGGTCTATCTGGAAGAAAGAAATCCTGTTCTAGAAGATGAATTTTACCCTACCCACTCCCCCTTTCTTTTGGACTCAGTTTATAATTTTATGTTTTCCCCTCCCTTAACCAGAATTTCTCAGGTTGAACTAGTTAACATTTTTTAAAGAAAAGGTCATGGGATGAGCCTGGATGGATGGTGGTACTCCCACCCATCACATTGGCCCTGGGGAGGCTGAGGCAGGAACACGGGCTACGTGGTAAGATACTATCTGAAACAAACAGCAGACTATGGAACCCTCTCCTTGTGGTACTCTGAGCAGTTCCCATCAACGTGGCATGGGTGGTCACCGCTGGAGACCCTGGGCAGGCTGTATCATCCCACATGGCTTAAACTGCCTGCAAATGGTTCCATTCCTCTGAGACACATTGCCTTAGCAGGGGGAACTATTCAAGCTGGTGCGACACAGGCAAATACTTTGTCGAAAGCGTTCCTCATTTTTGATCAATCTCCTGGTCCTTGTTAGTATCTTTGATTACATCAGATTATGTGCCGTTCCATTTTATAGCATTTTAATGGGCTTTCTGCTCCCCTCCCCAGTTCATTTCCTGCTGTGTGGTTATTAGGATTTGATGGTAGCTTGGTTTTGTTATTGCTGGAATACCTTCTGTGTGTGCTAACCCTTCCGTGTGAATGTGGGGAATCTTCAGAGGTGAAGAGAGGGAGTGGGGGATGGGAGGGGAGTGAGGGTGGGGTGGGGTGGGGATTTATTGTTTGTTTCTCAGAGGCTTGTCAACAATTAAATTACAGATGAACCTTCCATGACTGTATTTTCCAACTGTAAGATGTTTGTTTTGAATCCTTTGGTAGGAGGCTGGTGGGATGAGTTGGGGGTGAAAGGTGCTTGCGGAGCAAGCCTTAGGACCTCAGCTCCATCCTTGATGGAAGGAGAGAACTGTGTCTGCCAAGTTGTCCTCTGCCCTTCACACATGTTCCCTGCCCCCACACTTCCACATTAGTAGTGATGATGATGATGATAATAATAACAACCAGAATAGAAGTAAAAGATCTTTAGTAGAATCTGACCCATTGACTTAGAAAAAGAACAGGCAAGGCTGCTTAAAACCTTGCTGTCTAGCAAGCAGTAGTGGAATGGGCTGGGATTAGAACCCTGTGCATTGTTGCTGGTCCTGTGAAATGGCTGAGCCACTGTGAGAAACAGTATGGTAGTTCTTTTTTTTCCTGATTTGATTTTTTTTTATTAAGATGTCTGGTTAAATTTATCATAGCTTATCCAAATGAAGTGAGAAAGAAAAAAGTTTGAGAACACACCAACAAAATCATAAAGAAAACTAATTCTTTCTTGTAGCAGCTGCTGCAGAGCGCAAGGGAATCTTTCTCACTTTCTGTAGGGATGCAGTTGAGTAAGAGCACCTTTGGTTTTTAAGCCCTTCTTCAGAAACATTCCACTTAACAATAACACAAGCTCCATGGTGGAAGAGTCTCTGTAGAAAAAGAAACAGAAATTCCCCTACACGGGAGGCTATCTCTGTTCTGTAATTATGGAACAAGGAGCCATAATTCACTTAGAAAGCTGATAAACTCAAAAGTGCCAATATTTTTAACCTAGGGCACAAAATTCCATAAAGTTTATATAATCCATTGCTTCAAGTGCTAAGCATTTGCAAAACGAGGCCACCCAAGTCCCTTCCCAACAGAGTAAAATACAGTGACATTGTCAAAAGGAAATTAATTCACAAAATATTAAAGCACTTTATATACTATGCTGGCTACATTTTTGCAAGCTTGGAACAAGTTAGAGTCATCTGGAAAGAGTGTGTCAGTTGAGAAACTGTCTCCGTCAGGTTCGCCTGTAGGCAAGTCTATAGGGCACTTTCTTTTCCCTCTTTTCCTTTTTGTAAAAATTTCTTTTTCTTTTCTTCTTCTTCTTCTTCTTCTTCTTCTTCTTCTTCTTCTTCTTCTTCTTCTTCTTCTTCTTCTTCTTCTTCTTCTTCTTCTTCTTCTCCTCCTCCTCCTCCTCCTCCTCCTCCTCCTCCTCCTCCTCCTCCTTCTCCTTCCTTCTCCTTCTCCTTCTTCTCCCCCCATTTTTTTAAAAAGAAAACAAACTATCTTTTTTCATTTAAATACCAATCCCAGTTCCCACTCCCTGGTAGTTCTTAAAAAGAAAAACAGAAACAAATAAAAGCAGAGTTTCCACATGGTCCATCAAATCCACTCTTGAGACTGAACTCTAAATAATTGAAAGTAGAGGCTTGATATTTATACCCCTATGTCCACAGGGTATTGTGACATATTTTCTACAGAGAGTATAGTTATTACATTCACAGTGATTAGAGCATGAAAGCAATCCAGGTATCCACTGGCTGATGAACCGATAAGCAAAGTATGCAATATAATACAGTCAGAAACAAAAGGACATTCTGACATATATTACAGCCTGGATGAATCTAGAATACTGTAATATGCTAAGTGCAATATGTTGGCCTCAAAAGATCCAAATTATATGAAATACTTGATTCACAGGCATCAAATTGACTCTGTTTATATTGGGTTACCACCCTGCAAACCAGGATGGCTTTATATTTGTGTCTTCAACTCTGGGCATTGAATTGCTTTGAGTTCAACTGTTATTAATTTTGTCCTAACTAAAAAACACATGTGTGTGTGTATGTTTGTGTATAAATGCTACATACATGTGCCTGCATGGAGGTCAGAAAAGGACATTAAATCCCCTGGAGCTTGAGTTATAGGTGGGTGTAAGCTGTCTGACCTGGGTGCTAGGAACCAATCCCAGGTTCCCTGGAAGAGCAGTGACTGCTCTTAACAGTTGAACCTTTTCTCCAGCCTCACTATTTTAATTTTTATTAATTAAAATTAGTCTTTGGAATTTTTATACACATAATGCATTCTGCTGACTGCCCCTACCTCTCTTACAGCACTTCCACCTTCATCAACCATGCCTCTTACAGACGAGTCCCTGTCTCACAATCTTGTCCTTGTTTTGTTTTGTTTTGTTTTGTTTTGTGTCTTACTGTGTTTAGGGAGGGTTGTGTGACCAGGGGTTGGGACTATGCACCCGAGCCTAGTGGGCTCCCTTTGGTGGTTGCACAACTGGGGACAGTGACTTCCCCTTCTGTAGCATCCCTCAGCAATTCCCAAGGGGTTGGGGGACTGTCAGACCTTACTTTAAATACTTCTCTTGTTTGCTTTTGATCAGAGAAAGTTCTTTTTCTTTTTGTTTGGTTTTGTTGTTGTTGTTGTTGTTGTTTTATTGAGACAGGGTTTCTTTGTGTAACAGTTCTGCCTGTCCTGGAACTCACTTTGTAGACTAGGTTGGCCTCAAAGTCACAGAGGTCCCCTTGCCTTCGCCTTCCCAGTGCTGGGATTAAAAGCATGCAACTCTACACCTGGCCCAGAGAAAGTTCTTTGTCTTTAACTGTGGGTGCATTTTCATGGTGTCCTTACTCAAATGCTTCTTACAACGAAAGGCTGAGCCTCCACAGGATGTCTGCTCTGCCCTTGTAGTCTTGATTTATCCTAAATACTCTTCTGTCACAATAGGAACATGGGTGGGTTTTGGCGACTTCTGAGAGTAAAGTGTAGGGGTGCTCAGAGAGAGGGCTCTGGATCTGGATGCTCTCTAAGTCCTCTGCAGAACATTGTTACTGAACCACCTCCAGGGGTGGTCATGTCTCAGCTGGTCACCTTTACTGATGGCGTTTGTTCTTTGGGTTTATTTTAAAGGATTTTTCTAAGTGATTTGGTAGATTTGGGACAGGAAGTAGAATCTGGTAGAGATTTGATGACAAATTGGGCTCCTGGTGCTCACCAACTTAGTTACCATTAATGCAGCTTCTTCCTGGGAAGAGGGTAGGGGACCGCTTCCCTCTGGTTGTGTTTCTATGCCCTCTGGTCTCACTTCCTTTCTTTCTTGCCTCCCGTAGCCTTGGGGACCAGTTCTACAAGGAGGCCATTGAGCATTGCCGGAGCTACAACTCACGACTGTGTGCAGAGCGGAGTGTGCGCCTCCCCTTCCTGGACTCACAGACTGGGGTGGCCCAGAACAATTGCTACATCTGGATGGAGAAGAGGCACCGAGGCCCAGGTGAGCCATGCCTCTGCTGGACCCAGCATGCACCAGGGCTCCAGTTTGGAGGAAAGAGTCTGGGAGTCCACACAGCTGGGTGGGTTGGGGTTCAGATAGTCCTTTCTCCAAGGGACCAGACAAGGATGATGGGATGTATTTATTTATCTTAAAGCAATCCAGTGTAAGTGGTCTTCATGTTTTACCCTTGGGTGTTGACTAAAAATCTGCGTATGAGCTTAGTTGTGGGAATAAGGCTTAGTTTTGTCATGAGAACTCTGTCCCTGAGGCTTGTCATCTGCGAAGTGTGGATAATCTCAGTATTTACTACCCAGAGTTTATCGGGATTAAATGACACTATCTATAAACAACTCAATATGTACATGCTCTAAAATGCTCGATGTTATTGCTGTCATGACCAGGATTTTAATCTAGGCTTCTTAGAATTGAATAAACCCCACTGGTGTAGAATAGGGGGACAGCTAGCTCTAGAAATGCTGGTTTCTGTGGTCTTAGTTATTTTAAAATTTAATTGTATGCATATGTATATATATATATATATATACATACATATAACTGTTCCTGTGTGTGTGTGTGTGTGTGTATGTGTGTGTGTGTGTGCGTGCGTGCATGCAAGCATCTTCCTTAAATAGGTGCTCTTCACCATCTTTTTTGAGGTAGGATCTCTCGCTTTTATCCAGAGTTTGCCGATTCAGCTCGGCTAGCTAGCCAGGGTGTGTGCATTTACATGGGCTCTGAGGATTGAACTCAGATCTGTGCTTTTGTGGTAAGCACGTGACTGGCTGAGCCTAGCCTCTGCCTCCCCCCTGACCCCCACCCCCATATTCGGTAGGTCTCACATAGCCTAGGCTGGTTTCAAACTTGCTATGGAGCCAAGCCGGATTTGCTGTGATCTTGACTGCTTCCTGGTCCTCTTTCTTCTACCTCTCAGGTGCTGGGATTACAGATATATACCACCACACCTGGCTCTGCATGAGTATATTGAGCAAAATTTTGTTTTGAAAGGTTTCATACTCGTGTAAAGTTTGGATAACGGCAGAGGAAATGGAAATCCTCACGGCCGAGCTTGACAGCAGTCACCTATGGCCAATCATTTCGTTCTGACTGAGCTGTTACCTTTCTCCCCGACTCTGGGTGACTTTGAGGTAGATCTGGGACAACGCATCATTTCATGTATAAATACTGTGGACTTACAATGTCAAGCCAGTTGGATGCAGTGGGACATGCCTGTAGTCACGGTGTTTAGGAAGCTGAGACAAGAGGATTGCAAGTTGAGGCCAACCTGAGACACATGACAAGAGTCTGTCTGAAAAGATAAAGGAGAAGATCAAACCCTTCCCACAATTATGATCAAATCAAAGAGTCAGCGTTCATTTCTCCCGCTGCCTCTAGCGTGAGCCAGGCTCCAAACAGGATTCCTACGTTGCAACTGGTGGATGTGCCTCTCAGAAGCTTGCAGCCTTTTCTCTGACACACACTCTCTCCCTTATATGCTATTTGTTGAAGAAACTGGGTTGTTTGCACTGTCGGGTTTCCCTGAGCTCAGATTTGCTGATTGCATCCCCGTGGTGTCACTCCTGTGAGTTGGTAATTAGGTCTAGAGACTTAGCCAGGCACACTCCTCTCTCTCTCTCTCTCTCTCTCTCTCTCTCTCTCTCTCTCTCTCTCTCTCTCTCTCTCTCTCCCTCTCTCTCCTCCCTGGCAAGGGTAATTTCAAAGTGGTAGTTTGTGCCTTCATCAGGAGGCTCACACAATTGGGTTATCTTCCATTTATTCATGTTAGCATCCTTCATGATAATCATCTAGATTCTTAATCCATTAAGAGTAGCAAAAAAAAAGTGGCCTTTGATTGGGGGCCATCGTTGTTTTTTCATTTATTAGCTCTACAGCTTCTGTAAAGAAAAACATCCTCCCATGAAAGCTTTGGTTATTGTGAGGTAGCGCTGACATGAGATAAATGGCATTTCCCCTGTATTTACCAGGTTTCAGAATAATGAGTTGGTTCCTTGGTATTGTCCGAAGCTGATCAATACAGTTATTTTAAGTGCTATCATGAACTCGGACTTAAACACATTTGATGCACTTTAATCCATTGCGGTTGTTATTCTGATTGATGGTTACACGGTCCCACCTTCAGCCAGCAGGGCTTTGGGAACAGCCTCAGTCCCTTCTGATGGTTTCCCTGCCATCCCAGTATCAGGACAAATGGATGCAGGCTCACCTACTGCACTTCCTGCCTTGGACCAGATGGAGCTGCTTCTCCTAGGAGCCCCGGGTTCTTGTTTTTGTAGGAGATTTTTAGAAGCAAACATCTATGCGATTCACGGCTTCTAGGTTTATCATTGTTTCTCAGGCTTTTCAGGCAGCACACCTGTAAAGTATGATATTTTTAAGGGAAATATGCTGTGCAATTCTACTATCCTAGATAATTCAGTTTTGAATAGTTTGTGCTTAACTATTTTTATTCTATCTCCCCTTTATCAGACATCCAACACACATACACATGCACACACACACACATACACACACACTCCCTGTGAATGCACGCACGCATGAACATATATTACACATATGCCCATATGTGTGTAAAAATGCATGCATGCATAGAACACATATACACATATACCCTCACGTGGATTTAATGATACTGATACTCTTGCTTTATCCCATACAGCGCTCACAACAGACACAGCATCATAGTAACAACAAGACTATTCATAGTAAGATTACTGGACAGGGTTTAAGTTTTTTTTTTTTCCTTTTGCTTTTTGTAGGTCTTGTTCCCCTTAGGCTGTGGTGTCAGAGCACTCTGCCTTAAAGTCACCTCTGTGTTGGTTGTGACAGTAAGTCTCCTATACGGTTGGATCTATAGGTTTCATTTTGGTTTTACTTATTAGGGGTTGCTCTGTGCAGGGGCTCCAAAGAATTCTTTTCTTAAAATTAGCTTCTCATTTCGAGTCACTGTATAGCTCCTGGAGACCGTAAGCATAGTGCAGAGAATGCCTTTCTGACTCTCATTCACTGTCCTCTAAGATCCTACCGTAATAACACACCACAAGTTGATATTGGTAAAATGCATGTAAATAGCTCTTGCCATTTTTTTAAAAATTTAAATCATTTTTAAAATTCAAATACATTTTGATCATATTCTTCCATTCCCCCAAGTCCTTCCAGATGCTTTCCCCTTCCCTACCCACCCAAATTTAAATTCTTTCTCAGAAAACAGGCAAAACCCCAATACGGCAACAAATTCCCCAACCCCCCCCCAAAAAAAAAACAAGGCTGGGCGGTGGTGGCGCACACCTTTAATCCCAGCACTGGGGAGGCAGAGGCAGGTGGATCTCTGAGTTCAAGGCCAGCCTGGTCTACAAGAGCTAGTTCCAGGACAGACTCTAGAAACTACAGGGAAACCCTGTCTCGAAAAACCAAAAAAAAAAATATAAATAAATAAAAAAATAAAATAAAATACTACCCAAAAGGAAATTAAAAAACACCAGATTGTAACCAAATAAAAACACACACACACAAACTGTGGAGTTTATTATCTATTGGTCAGCTGCTCCTGAACGTGAGGCCTTCCCTGGGGTGGCTGATCTGCCCAGGGCCACTCTGCTGGAGAAAACTGGTTTTCCTTCTCCCAGCAGGTAAAAATGACAGTTTACGTTTTAACCTTTTCCAGTGTCTAAGTTTTTTATTTATTCATTCACTTTCAAAAGATATAACAAAATAGTATACAATAAAACAAACGCTGTCACATTGACGTTGGACAAGACAAACCAACAAAAGGGAGAGCTCCAGGGAAGGCACACGCATCAGAGGCCTGCCCGTTCACACACTCAGGAACCCCATGAAAACACTAACCTGGAAGTCCTGAGTGCTGAGGACCTGTGCAGGCCCTCTGCTGCTCCAGTCTCCGTGAGGACCTGTGCAGGCCCTCTGCTGCTCCAGTCTCTGTGAGGACCTGTGCAGGCCCTCTGCTGCTCCAGTCTCTGTGAGTTCCCGTGGGCTTTGCTCATACTGATTTCGAGGGCCTTGTTTTCCTGGTGCCCTCCATCTCCTCTGGCTCTTACACTGCCTCCTCTCCCACAGGGTTCCCTGGAGACCTTGCCTTTTTATCACAGGTAACCAACACCACAGTCAAGACCTGAAACCATTTCCTCACCACAGAGATCTTTTTCATATAACCCCTTTATAACTGCACCTAATCTTCTCTCTCGTCAAATCCTCTCACCGTCTCCAGTTATAAAATAGCTCAGTTGGTTAGACGGTGGTACTCATAAAATAGCTATCTTAAACATTTCCTGTCGACTGAAGACCACATCAGATCATCAAGCACAACCTAGAGTTCTTGAAAATTTTTAAATTACATTTACTTAAGGATCTGTGATAACTCTTAGGTTTCCTTCATCAGAGAACATGCTGATTTTTCCTTCATTCCCAAAGGATATTTTTTTATGGATATAAAGCGACAAGTTGATAGTCCTTTATGAATAGCGTTTGGACAATTTGTAACTTCTCCAGATGGTTTCTGAGGAGGAAACTGCTGGCAGTCACGTGGGCTTCCCCTGCTAGGAGAAGGTCCATCTTCCGGTCTGTCTTATACCACTGTCAAGCCTTTGCCTTTAGTTTTCAAAAGTTTAATTTTGATGTGTCTTGGGATGGATTGGTTCAGCTTTATTTTATTTGAAGCTTACTTGGCTTCCTGAACTTACAGGTTTTTTTTTTTTCGCTCCAATTTTGAGAAATTGCTGGCCGTTATTTGCAGCACCATTTTCTTTCCTTTTGAGATTCTAACAACACAACATCTTTTGCTCCCTAGGCGCTATTTGTTGTTTAAAAACTTAAACCTTTATTACGTATGAGTGTTCTGCCCACATGTGTGCAGTGCCTGCAGATGCCAGAAGAGGGCGTTGGATCCCCTGGGATTGGCAATACAACAGTTGTGAGCTGCCATGTGGGTGCTGGGTATCAAATCCGGGTCCTCTAGAAGAGCAAGGAGTGCTCTTAACTGCTGAGCCACCTCTCCAGCCCCCTAGGCTCGATTTATTTTGCTTTTCAGTTCCTTAATTAGATATCTTCTACAATTTTATCTTTCATTTACTGCTTCTTAGAATTTTCTCCTGATGAGCTTCACCCATGGAGAATTTTTTGGTTCTTTGATTACTATCTTTCTTCTCAATTTTCTATTTGGTTACTTGTATTTTTGTGTATTTTTCTCTTATTGAAAATATATTTTTTTTAATACAATATATTTTGATTTTGGTTTCCCCTCCCCCAACTCCTCTGAGATCCTTTCCTACATCCCCTCCCAACTGAATCTTCACCCTTCTGTCTCTAGTTAGAAAACAAATATGCATCTAAAGGGTAATAATAAAATAAGAGAAAACAAAACAAACAAGCTGGAATAGGAAAAACACAAGGAACACACATATATAGATGCAGAGACAGACAGGTTTGCACACACGCATTATGGGAATCCCATGAAAACACAAAACTGGAAGCCAAAGGAACTATGAGGTTAAAAAAGCAAGCCTTGACAAACATGAGACAGAGAACCTGCAAAGATGTCACTGAGTTCATTTTGTGTTGGCCATCTACTTTTCTAAGACTTTCTGTTTCATGGTCACGATTGATAAAGCATTTTTATGATGGCTGCTTTAAAATCCTTGTCAGGTAATTCTAACATTAGCGTCATCTAGCCTTTCCTTACTAAGCTGATTGAATCTTGAACATTTTGGCTATTTCGTTATGAGACTCCAGATGTTACTGATATTTTGTTTTAAGCAGGCTCTTCTGATAATGTGTGTATGTACGTGTGTGTGTGTGTGTGTGTGTGTGTGTGTGTGTGTACGTGTGTGTGTGTGTGTATGTACGTGTGTGTGTGTGTGTGTGTATTGTTACTAGAGCATGAGAGTAGGAGCCAAGGTTCCTCATGAGTTCAAGCTTCTCCCCTGGCTCCCTCTGATGTCAACACACCAGATATTCTGGGTTCATGAATAGCTTATGCCTTTCTTTTCTGGTCTTTGATTAGAGGACAGAATTTTCTTGGGACTTTTTTGTTGTTCTGCATTTATCGATACCTTCAGGTTATCAGCTTTCCCACGACCCAGCACAGGAAACTTGCTTTAAAGGTGATACCCAAGGAGCTCAGCCAAACAGATGTCCCTCAGGTCCCGGTATCCCTCATTGGTCTGCTATGGTCACTTTAGCTCTGTCTTGTTTGTTGAATGGACAGTGTCTAGTGAATTTGGCTATACTTATAAAAAGAACATGACGGTGCTGGAGAACGGGCTCAGAGGTTGAGGACACTGGCAGCTCTTCCAGAGGCCTGACAGATTAACAGACACCTTCATCTCCAGTCTCAGGGAATCTGGTGCTTACCTCCAGCCTCCTTGGACACTGTACACATGTGGTTCATACACATAGACATGGACAAAGCACTATGTACACTTAAAAAATGGGTAAAAGAATAGGAGAAAGTTTACCTATTTTTATGTTTAGAAACAGAAATCCTTGGGATTACATTTTCATTAAATAAAAACTTAAACAGCTTTATTAGATACAGACTGAACATCTCTAATCTGAAAATCTTTTGTGTGTGTGCGTGCCTGCATGTGTGTGTGTTTGTGTTTGTGTGTGTGTATACATGTGAGGTGTCAGAACTTGGGAGACAGAGGCAGAGGGAATCTGTCTTAAAGAGAAACAGAGCTCACACAAAGGTGATCCCAGCACTTGAGATCCCATGCCTTTAATCCCAGCACTAGGGAGGTGGAGACAGGAGTGATATGGCTGGACAGAGAGAGGAATGTAAGGCAGGAGGAGGCAGGAGCTCAGGGCAGTCTAGGCAGTCTGAGGAGCAGTGCAGTCTGAGGCAGTCGGTCTGACGTCAGTCTGAGGATGCAGTCTGAGGACAGAATTACCCCTTTGGTCTGAGCATTGGTAGAGGTAGAAGAACTCTCTAGTGGCTGGCGTTCTGCTTCTCTGATCCTTCCGTTTTCACCCCCCCCCCCCTTAGATGACTCCGAGTCTTTATTATTCAGACCAACCAGAATTTGTGCAACATGCCTGAAGGAAGGGCTAATGTTCCACAGCCCTGAAAATTCAAAATTTCGAGTTCTAGGTTTTGGAGCATTTTGGGGTTTTGAATTTTCTCATTAAGGATTCTTGATATAGGCAGAGTTGACATAAATATTGCAAGACGTAAAAACTCTGGGTTCTGAAATACTTCTGCTTCCAAGCATTTGAGTAATGGTACTCAACTCATGTAGTTACACGCGATGGACTATGTATGCTGATTTGTGTGTAATTTGTTGAGATTTGACATGTGTGTATGTAAAACCATTTGCATAATCCAGATAATGAACATATCCTTGACCCTACAAAGTATCTAAATCCCTTTGACCCCTTTCTTCTGTATCTTTCTACCTCTCCTCTCTCTTTCTTGAGGGCAAACCACAGATTTCTTTATATACTGGAGTCAACTGCTATGTCTCCTTATCAGAGGTGGTGATGTCTACTCTCTTTCATGAAATGTAACCTTTTTGATTCATCCATGTACTGGCATGCATCAGTAACTTCTTTCTACGCATGGCTGTCACCTCTTTACCCATTCACCTGTTGACAAAGTCTTGGACTTCTCTCTAGTTTCTGGCTATTATTAGGGAGGGCCTTTATGAACATCTGTGTTTAGGTCTTTTTTTGGACACATGCTGTCCTTCTTCTGGGGCACACAGCTCAACCACAGAAGCGCTAGATCACAAAGAAGGTGGACACTTAACTGTTTAAGAAATTGTTAGGCAGCTTTCCAAAGTGAAGTAGAGATCATTCCCTCCTGCCATGTGTGAGGGCTCCATTGCTTAACATCTCGGCTAATACTGCACATTGTCAGTCAAGAGGAAATTTGGCCATTCTGATGGATGTGTAGCAATACTTATTATTGTTTTAATTTGTGTGCCCCTAATGAATAGTATTATTGATCATCTTCATATGCACTTATTTGCCTCTGGGAACTAACTATTCTTTCTGTATCCACATTCAATTCCCCCCGTGAACGGATGTGCTCTCCTCAAGCTGGTCCTTGCTTAACTCTCCACAAACACTCCTGGGGTGTCCACAGTTTAAATAGCCTCTGACCTTCTCTACCCCAAGAACCACCAGACTCTTCAGGTTGAGGGTCCAGTCTTCCAAGGCTGCCCCATTTTATATGCCAATCACAAGTCCAGGCTGTCAGCTGTGTTTCTGACCTCTGGATACAAATCAGGAGACCCCGTGGTGCTGTTCGGATTTGGTCATTTGCTTGAGTGGCTCAGAGAGCTCAGAGAAACAGTTCACCTATCTAGACCAGCAGCTCATTACAAAGGATCCACCTCAGCCGTCTCCATTCCCTGGGACTCACCCCCATACATGACCTCCTCAGCCCTTCTCTGTTTATCTCCATTCACATGTAGTATTCCTGCACCAAGGATCTCACAGACACCACGCTTGGCAGGGACCCAGATCAGTGCATCGCTCAACCCTCATCAGAGAAGCTGCTTCTTGCAGTAGATGATAACTAACACAGAGACCCACAGCTGGCCAACGTGCAGAGAGTGAGAGACCTTGGCGTGCGGGGTGTGTTTAACACAAGCCTCCCCTTACAGCTCCAGGGCCCACATGGAAGAGATGGGGTAAAGGCTGTAAGAGGCAGGGGTGGGAGATAATTCTAAGAAAGCAGCATTTTCCAGACATTACAGGGAAGGTGTGCACATATGAACTCTCAGACTGGACTAGCGTGCACAAAACCCACACAAGCCCGAACCAGGCAAAAATCCCAGAGTGAGGGAGGGGAAGTGGGCACAAAGTCCCGCCCACAGCCAAGAAGTTATTTGAAAATGATAACTGCTGGGAAGGAGAAATCAGTTTTCTTCAGTGGAGTGACACGGGTCTGTCAGCTACACTGCAGGGCAGGCGTCGTACTCCAAAGAAGATGGCCGACACTAGTCAGACTCTATGGTTGTTTCAGTGGCTTGTTTCCCTCCCTCCCTCCCTCCCTCCCTCCCTCCCTCCCTCCCTCCCTCCTCCCTCCCTCCTTCCTTTGTTTCCTTCCTTCGTTTCCTCCTTCATTCTTTCCCTTCCTTCCCTCCTTTCTTCCTTCCTTCATTTCCTCCTTCATTCTTTCCCTTCCTTCCCTCCCTCCCTCCTTCCTTCCTTCCCTTCCTCCCTCCCTCCCTCCCTCCTTCCTTCCTTTCTTCTTTTCTTCCCTCCTTCCTTCCTTCTTTCCTTCCTTTCCCCCTTTTTCTTTCTTAGAAAGAACATGAAGTTGAGTGGGTAGAGAAGTTGGGGGAGGATCTAGGGAGAATTGTGGAGGTGGAGAGAATATTATAAAAACATACTGTATAAGATTCTCAAAGTAAAAAGTAAAATAGTCATTTAAAAAAATGAACTATATCAAAGAAGGTACCAGGGCAAATGGTGAGGAGGGGCTTTGCCATCTCTAGTTGTGACATTCCTGGTACTTGTGCTCAACCAACCAGAGTGCTCTGAACTTCATCCCTGTGGGGCTCTGTGGCCCCTTCATTAGGTGGGCATGGCTGATCATGACATTGATTTTTAGTGATGCGCTCAGCTCCCAGTGCCTTTGGAGATCAGACATGGAATGGCAGAAGGTAGAGGCTGAAGGTCTGGAGGAGACTGGAGGCTCCAGCCTGATAATTGTATGTTTGGTATCCCTGGCAACATTCCCAATCTGAAGTTAGACAGGAACTCCAATCAGTGGTGATCTTATTAGTCTACAAGAAGATACTTAGGGAATCCAGAAAAGGAGGACCAAAGATAATGTATTTCTTAGTATATATCCCAAGGACAGTTTTATAGGAATACTCTGCCATAGCTGGTTTGAATCCAGGTGTGTGTGTGTGTATGTGTGTGTGTGTGTGTGTGTGTGTGTATGTGTGTGTGTGCGCGCATGTGTGTGTACACCACACAAGCACTCTAATAACTGAACCACATCCCTTGTGCCCTACTTTCAAGATACGGTTTCAGTTATCCTGTAGTTGAGGCTGGTCTTGAACTCCCCATTCACCAGCCTCTCCCACCCTGGGCTGGAATTAGTGCTGGGGGTATAGCATGGCCACCACACATCTCCTCTGTGTGTATACTTTGTTGTTTATTTAAGCAGGCCCCTAAAGGAGGACATTTGCTATGCTACGGTGAATATACATTTTTACATTTAGGGATTCTTGGGACTGGAATTAGTAGGTCAAAGGGGGAATACTTGCAGAGTTTCGCTAGCAATAGCAACTTCTTTATGATGTCATACACCCTGTGTCCTTTGCAGTGGAGCAGAATAGTAGATACATTTCTAAGAACAGAATATTTCAACAGTATAGGAGTCAGATTCCTTCCTTCCTTCCTTCCTTCCTTCCTTCCTTCCTTCCTTCCTTCCTTCCTTCCTTCTTTCCTTTTTTCCTTCCCCCTCTCTCTCTTTCTCTTTCTCTCTCTCTCTCTTTTTTTGTAAGACAGGATCTCACTATAAAGTGGCTGGCCTGAAATTTACTATGTAGTCTAGTATAGCCTGGGTTTGAACTCACAGAGATCCTCCTGAATGCTGGGATTAAAACTATACACCTTCTTGTCATAATCTTAATACTGGTAAAACAAGTTCTTCTGATGAATGTAGATAGTGGGTCCTTGGGATTTTCTGCTTCTTCATGTTTCTTATGCCTTGTTACAATGCCTCTCTGTGCCTGGGAGGCAGGCTCTCTCTGAACAGTTAGAGGTCGCGACGCTGAGGATGTGATGTGATAGGAACGTGCATTCCACAGGACAGGGTTTGGTGGCCATGGACAGAGGGACTGGTGTTCTTCGCCTGGGATCTTGGTGTGGGGAGCTGCTTTCCTGAGAGCAGAACTCCCAGCTTTAATCCTGCTGTCTCTGGGCATACAATGGGAGACCCTTTGAGACTTGGATAGGGTGGAGAGGATAGGCTTAGTGCCTCTGCTCTGAGGTAGACTCTATTAGTATCCGTATGATTTTGAACTAGTTACAAGGTCACCCTTAGCCTTTGATGTCTCATGGGGTTTCTGCCCCAAGAGGAGAGTGTGTTGAATGTCAGCATCTGCTGCTGTGCCCGCTTTAAGAGTGATGGGGATGAAGCTTGGGTACCCCTGGGCCAGAAGCAGCAGGCCACATTGCCATGTTGCCAAAGCCAGGGTAGTCTTGACACTTACAAGGGACACCAGGATAGAATCTTAGAGAGGGCAAGCAGGGGGGATGTCCCCAGTGATATGGACTAAATCCCAGAGCATAGCGCCAGTGCCCAGACTCTCAGCATTTAGGGATGAGCCAGGAATGCTCATGACCTTGAAAACAGGGCAGATTTTTAGCGAAGTGGAGAGAGTAGGCAGAACTCCAGGGTGACACCCTGGTGTGCTCAGGAAACATGCCTGCCCACTCTTTATGCTCTACCTGGGGCCTTGTGTTCATCTCTCCATTCCGGTAAGGATGGTCCAAATGGATGTTATTCAATCAGGGGCACGGATACAGCCCCTGTGATATGAGGGATCTGTGCAAAATTTCTTATGCAGGCATTTCCCCCTGTTATAATTGCCTTGGCATATCTCGGATATTCTAGTTCAGATTTAAAAGTTCAAGAACTACTCGATGCCCAGTCTTGGTGAAGAATTCCCAATACATGTCACTATCTGTCTGTAAATGTGAAGGCCATTAATGACCCATTGTGGTGACAAGGAGTGAGATGTGAAGGAGCTCACCTCACGTGTGCCTTCTCGTGTGCCTGGCTTGGGTAGGGCTGCGGATAGGTGACAAATGGCTAACAACATCTGGGTTCTTCATCTGTGGTCTCCGATCTGGTCATCTGTTTTCAAGCAGATGCTTCTACTTCTTCCTTGTGTTCCCATTCCTCTCTGATTCTTCAGGCTCTTGACTGATTCCTTTCAGCATGAGTGGATACATGGTACGTGGGATGGATATGATTTCTGGTGACTGTTGGAAGAGGAGGTGGACAGATTGGCCTAAGTCCTGGGAGGTAAAACTGGATTCGAAATAAAGGCAGGGTACCACAGGTGTTGTCTAATACACTGCTCTGTAAATGTATGAGTTTTCTTCCTGTTACAGGGAAGGCTGGGTTATAGCCATGGGTCTACCTTTGGGATGTCGCAGAAAAAAACCTTCCCTCAGTGGACTTGAACTTCCACCTTTGAATCTGGCTGGAGCGAGAGGGGTTCACTCAGTCCTTTTCTGTTCCACTGAAGTCTCTTCCTGTGCTTTTTCTGTGTCACTTCCTCTTCCCAGTTCTTCCTAGCTCAGGCGTTGTCAGAGAGACTCAGACCCAGACTTGGACCCCATGGATAGCGAGGTATTTGTTTGCGACCTGCTGACCGTTTAAGCCTCAGGCTCATCACAGCCCAGTTTTCTAGGGAGCTGGTTCTCCCAGCAAGTGTGCACGTTTCTGTACGAGTGTGTCTGTCACGCCTCTGCTTTTGCACAGGCTGCACCTCTAGGCAACAGTGCTGCCGTTTGCAGAGGGAGTCTTGGGTGCCAGGGAGGATTGGTCCCCCTCTTGTCTCCTGCCCCCTCTTTCCTCTCCTCTATACCCACCCCTAAGCCTAGGCTCAGGCCTCAAGGTTAATTTCTCTGACTGTGGCTGTGGCTCCATCCTTTCCTTTCCTCTCCCCCCATCCTGCCTCCCTACCTCCTCACCTCCCCGCCAGGCCTTTGAGTTATGTGTCTCCTGTTCTAATGAGATAAACAACATCAGTCTCCCGGGGCTCTGCTTTTTCCTCCATAAGGGCAACTGTAGGGTGGAATGTGTTGGTCCTATATAAAGCGGCCCTGGTGCCTGTCAGCCTGTCAGCAGGGTGAGGAAAGAGAGTAAGCAGCTTTGGGGTACATTAACTTGTTGAGACAAGGTGGATTCAAAGCAAAATTACAAGAGAAGCACGTGTCCGTCCTGGTGGCTGAAGAGCCAACCAGCGGCAAGGGCAAGGTTGTCCCAAGGGCACGGTGTCCAAGAATCATCTCTGTCAAGTAGCTTGTGATGACCAACAGCTGACACCCATCCAGTCTTCATGGTTGCAGAGAGATTCCTCATAAACATCAGTTAATTCCAACCAGACTCTCCTGAGGTAGGCATTACCGATGACCTGATCTTATAGGCGGGAGGTAAGCTCTGCTGGGGGCTGTGGTGTTTTCTAACGCTCATGCATGCGAGGTTCTTCTGCACTACAGGGCTTCTCCAAGCTAGAGAGTAAAAACAGCGTCTCTCCCACATCCACACCATTGCTAACTTAGCTCTTCAGGAGAGTGGATGTAAGCTACCAGTAGGGTATCTTTGGTACCAATAACCCTCAGGGCAGTGGCTAGATTGTAGAGAGCATAGAGTACCCAGACAGCTGTGGGCATTTTCAAATTTTGGCTCCTTAGAGCCTTTGAGAGTGCTGGTGAGGACCAGCTTCTCATTAGCAGTCTTAGTTCAGGCTGGCAATACTGGGAAGTGAAGGGGACGGAGCAAGAAGAAAACCCACAGCACAGAGATGGCCACACAGAGGTAAGTGGGCTCAGAACTGAGGCCAGAGCCTACCCTTCAGAGTCCTTGGATGCTTATCAAACAAAATGTTTTCTTTCCTTGTTCTGGGAACCGAACTCAGGGTCCTGTAGCTGATCAGCAAGGTCTCTACTGCTGAGTCATATCCCCAGCCCTTGAATGGTTTGTGTCTAGGTGAATGGATACCCTGGAGCCAGGACTATCAGGGCTGATGGTTATTTCTTTCTTGTATGTCTAAGTCTTGTTTAGTTCTGGATGAGTTTATATGATGACTTCTAGATGTGGCTGCCAAGTGTGGTGTGCTAAATATAGGGGACCCTAGAGATGGCAGGATTCCTGCCATCCCAGCTCTTTCAAAACCAGTAGGGAAGACACTAGCACGCGGGCAATTAATTATATTACCTTGGGGGGAAATACGAGGAATTTCAGATCCCACAGAAAACTCCATTAAACCAGTCTTGGTACATCAGAGAGCACAGGCAAGCAGCTAGTAGATACTGTTCAGGCCTCCAGATGTTTTCAGCAGGCATTCAAACAACCTAGAAAGTTCCTTACAAACAGTTGTTATAGTCTCTTAAAGGCACACCTCCCTTCAGATCAGAGGTCTGGTGTGAATTTCAGGCTCTGGAGTTTCTGAGTTCTCCAGGTCCTTGCCATTTCCTCTGATTAGAATCACTAGCCCCAGGTGGCTTCTGGGACTTGTTCTGTGATGTGGAGGAGTGGGCCCTTGCTAAGCTCCTGAGGGACCTTCCCTCAGGGAAGCCAGAGTGAATGCCTTTACTCAGGAATGACAGGGCCAGAGATAGCATCTTACTCAAGCCAGTCACATCAGAAACGTGGAGCCATCTCTGGGGGTGCTTTCTCTGCAAGCCAGCGAGGTCTGGGCTGCCCCTTCTCCATGTCCCACCCTCTATCTCTAGGTCCCTGGAGCTCAAATAACTTACTTGACTCTTTTAACTTTTTATCTGTCTGGTACAGGCCCATCCTTAAACCTTCCAGACTCCAGTCTTAATACTTCCTGAAAATCAGTGGGGTGGAGTTACATATCTCCAATGTATTTACCATCCTGAAAAACAACTGTATCATTAAAATGATACTTAGCACACAAAGTTACATGGTCATTTTGGGTCCTTTAATGCTGGTATGGTTGTCAGTCAATGGAAGCCATTCTTCCTCTTATTTTTTTTTTAATCAGGGTGGTGGTGGTGGTGTGTGTATGTGTACGTATACATGTGTGCTTACTCATGCATACATATGGAAGTCAGAGATTGACTGTGGGTATCTTTCTCATCACCCTTCACCTTATTATTTGAGACAGGGTCACTCAGTGAACCTAGAGCTTGCTCTTTCAGCTCTACTGGCTGGCCAGCAAGGCCCAGGGATCCCTCTGTCTCTGTCTCTCCTACCTAGCACTTGGGGTTATAGGAATGTGCCCTCTGTGCTTGGAATTGAACTCAGGTCTGCATGCTAGGGTAGCAAGTATTCTACCCACTGAACCGTCTTCCCATCCCACAACTGTGTGTCTGTGTATGTGTGTGTTAATATGTGCATATGTGCATGCAGAGTGGTTGGCATAGAAACGAAACTGGTGGGATTAGAAACCAGATGTAGACAGGGACTGCTTTTGGGAGACAGTATGTGCTCAGCCACCCTATGGACTTCTGCCCATTTCCTTGTGTGAGGCCTGGTGTATGGGCCAGGAAGTCAAGGAGCATAAGCTATGCAAGGGTGTCTAGGGCAGGGCATGCTTTCATGAGTTGCCTGTGGCTTGAAGCTGGCAGTGGCGGGATGCTGTGAGCAGAGCTGGCTCTTAAGACATTGTGTCTTTGAAACGCTTCTTAGTCTAGACTCAGGTAGGATCACTGGCTTTTGCTGTTCCTCTCTGAAAGGAGCTTATTTAACTTGGCCCCAGTCAGGACAGTTACTGCAGGGCCACTGCCTTGCAAGCCTGGTGGTTTACAAGTCTCTGCAGGCCAGATAATACCTTTTTACGAAAGGTGGTTGCTCGGCCCGGCGAGGGGCCTGCTGAGTGTTACGCTGGAATAGATGGAGTTGAGGTCTGGGATGACACGCTAGTTATACCTTGGCTGAACTGTGACCAGCCGGGAGACACTAACAAGTTACTTCACCTCTCTGGGCTCTATTTGTCTCTCTCTGTGAGTGACAGGTTAGGCAAGATAGTCTATGATGTCCTTTCTGGTCTATAGCCTTTTCCCTTTACATTGTGTCTTTCCACAGGCCTGGCTCCGGGCCAGCTGTACACGTACCCTGCCCGCTGCTGGCGCAAGAAGCGACGATTGCACCCGCCAGAAGACCCAAAGCTGCGGCTCCTCGAAATAAAGCCTGGTGAGTGCCCTATGGAGCTCAGTTGGGCTGGTGGCAGAGGTGAGGAGGCCTGAGCTCCCCAAGGCAAGACTCATTGCTCTTGTGTCCACATGGCGAGTTTCTTGGCCCGGGGTTGTAGCTTAGTGGTAGAGAGTTTGCTTGGTACAGGCAAGGCCAGGAGTTCAACCCCTATACTGCAAGAAAAAGCAAAACAAAACAATAATAAAATAATAATAATAATAAGATAAAATAAAAACAAAATAATAATAAACCCAACAGAATGCACTTCTGGCAGAAGCCTGGTACCCACGTGGCACACAGAGATATGCGTGTGCTTATTCCGTGTCAGTACACGTCCTGTTGGCCTCAAGTTTTCCCTGGACGTTGGAGTGTTGCGCCATCTCTTTTTGTCCCTCTTGTCACCCTTGAAAAGAAAAGCCAGCAGCCATAGGGGCCAGACCTCAGTGATTTCCCTCCAAAGAAACAAAAATGCTTTGGTTCAGCTCCCTCTCTTCCTTGTAGCCTCCACAAAGATACCTTGACCCAGGTGTGTTTTCCCAAAGAAGAAAGGGTGTCCTTGGGTGTCCTTGGGAACACCTCCCCCCGCCCCCATGTGACTTTCTGGGATGAAAGGCTAGCTTGTTAAAACTGGAACTTGCTTTGGGGGTGCAAGAATCAGGTTGTCCAGTTCATCCCTGGGGTGCAGGCTTCTTTGCTTTGACTCAGCTGTGACACTTCAGACTCACGGCTGTCTTCACATCTGTGTCTGGGTTGCAACATGACAGAGTCAAGGCAAATGTCACCTCACCCCCAACCTCTACTCAGTGTGTGGTGTCCTTACTTCTAATGGACCCCTTAATGCTGGGATGGTGGCTTCTGCTTTGGACTCTACCCAGTGAATGGGTCAAGGTGACAGGTGAAAATGACAGATGAGTGGCTGGACTTCTAGCCACCTTCCTCAGTGTGATCAGGACCGCGAGGTCAGCACAAGTACTGCCCTCCCAGCATGCATCAGTCTAGGGATGATGGAAGTTCTTTGGTGGTTTTGTTCTATGCTCATATTTTCTTTTTGAATGGCAGTGTGTGTTTGGCACTCTGCCGTGTCTCATTTTGATCTAACCACACTTCAAGTACCTAATAGACACATGTAGCCAATGGAGTTGTGTCGGTCAGTGTGGTTCTAGGACCACACAGAAAGTGTGACCCCAAGCAGCAGCAGCAGTGGTAGAGGTGGCATCTGGAACCAATGTTCCAGCCTGAGTTGTTTTTATTGTGAGTTCTAGGTCAGCCTGGACTACATGGGACCCTGTCTAAATAAAACAAACTAACAAAAAAACCCCACCCAAAACCAACAACAAAATGAAAGAATACACTGGCCATGGTGGCACACATTTTTAATCTCAGCACTCTGGAGGCAGAGACAGGTGGATCTCTATGAGTCTGAAACTAGCCTGATCTACAGAGCGAGTTCCAGGATAGCCAACAATACACAATGAGACCCCAACTAAGAAGTAAGAAAGAAATGAAAGAAAAGAAAAAGATTACTTGTCACAGGATGTCATAAAATCAAATACATCTAGCTCAAAGGAATAAAAGGCATCATTAACCCCAGTGTCTTACTTTATTTCAATCCATCCAGGTTAAGAAACTCATTCAAAGTCACACAGGAATTTCCTATGGGCCTAGCAGGGAATCCAAATTGCTTGAGTCCCTGTTCAGGGCTTTTCTGCTGCCTCACATGGCAGAGAGGTCTCTTTAGACATTTATTTTATGATTATAAAATTAATATATCTATTGAATAGTCAAACACACAAGTCATAAGTGTTAGAAGCCCATACCTGGCTAGCCTAAGCCAAAATGAAAAACCGATACACAGAACAGTAAATCTGGGTGCCCAAAACTGCTGTGAGGGCTGTATGCCTTGTGGTTTGTACAGCATGCCCTTCTCCTCGTAGGGAGGTACCAGACTCAGCACCTAGCAGGACAGTCCCCTTCCCCAGCTGGGGCAGAGAAGCCCCAGGGAGGCCTGAAGAGCTGGCTGGGTTTTTGTCTGCTCCACAAATTCTTGTCGTCCAGGGGCCTGAGTCACCACCTCCTCAGCGGTGGCTTCTGATTAGCATAGTGCTTGGCAAAGCCCTTTCCAAAGCTTTCCCGTTCAGCAGATACCAGCTCCTACCTCACACCAGGGCTTAGGGAGGGATGGAGGGGAACAGCGTTTTAAGCTTATTTCATAGGCGAGAGCAGTCAACCTGTGGACAGAGCCAAGGCTGTTTACCGTGTGGATGATGTGTCTAAGAAGCCGTGGACTGCTGCTAGTGGGACTAAGGCAAAAAGTGATTTTTGAGGGTTTGATCGGTCTGTCTGCAGAGATTCGCATTGGGCATCCTGGCCTCCCAGCATCTGCTTCCTGTCCATGGTTGGTGGGAGCCGCAGTGTTTATAGGTGCTGGAGACCTGCCTCTATCCTTGGCCTGCCGTGATGGCTGAGGGAGAAGGCAGGGCTGGCGAGTTTTGGTAGCAGTTCCCTCCAGCGCACAATGACTGTATCTGTGCCTCTTGGAAAGACCTAGAGGGTCTCTGCTCCAGGCAAGAGATGGACTGTATCAACTTCAAGGAGAAAAACCCAGACCAAAGATGCTCAGTAATCGAGAGCAGGACCTGCTCTGAAGAGAGGATCCATGTCTCTGTGAGTGTGGGCCTTTAGGGGTGTCCTTATCTCTCATGGGTACAGCTGCTCTGTCTTGTGAGGCCTGTTCTAGCCAGGGCTCAGGTGCCGAGAGACAGTAAACAGCCCAGGTTGGGAATCAGAAACTTTAAAACCATACATACGTGCTTCTCAGAGATGAGAAGCTTTGTGAAATCATATCTACTGTGAAGCCCATGTGAAACCAGACACCCAAGCCCCTTTAAGTGGTGAGAAAAGATGCCCAGCAGTGGTCTTGGCCCTGGGGTCAGTGGTCTTAGCCTGGCACCTGGAAATGGCCCAGATGAAATACCATTAAAGCAGCATGCCACGATCTTCCTGGAGATGACTCAGGCTGGCATTTGATTTTGTGTGTGTGTGTGTGTGTGTGTGTGTGTGTGTGTTTGCATATATATGAGTGTATGTTTGAGTGTCCATGTGGGTGTTCTTGTATGCCAAAGCTTGGTGCCATTCCTCAGGAACCACCCACCTTGTTTTATAAGACAGGGTCTCTCATTGGCCTGGAGCTTGCTGATTCAGGTGGTTTGGCTGCCCAGTAAGACCTGAGAATTCTCATTCTGCCTTCCTAGTGCTGGTATTACAAGGACATGCAATCATGCCTAGCTTTTAGAGCATCTCTATTTGCAAATGTAGATCATGGGGATTGAACTCAGGTCCTCATGTTTGCATGCAAGCACTTTAGAGTGAACTCCCTGTCCTAACGCTTGGGTTTTTCAAAAGAGTCAAAGTTTCAGGAACATTCCTCTAGCATGGGCCTCAGTGAGCACAGAGGCATTTTGGGGCAAAGTCCAGGATGACACTGTCCCTGGCTGGATTCCCACCAAAGGTGGGTGGAAGAATGCAGCCCCTCTTCAGTGCCATCATGGGAGGTGCTGTTTGCTCACCTCTTAGCATCTCTGTTTTCGTCGTTTAGAAGATGCGGTTTCTATCCAGGGGACCTCTTCCCTTTCCTGGGGTGTGTTCTCTTGAAACAGGATGATTTGATGATTTTAAAAAATGGTCAATTCTTAGATTTATTCCATTCCATTTATTTGATTTGGTCTCCAAGAAAGCTCAGAGTTTTGATTGAAACCGTTGAGTGTGACTCACAGGAGAATCACTATTGGAGTCTCTGGAGAACTTGCTATAAGTTTCTATTAGGCCAGCTCTCTGTGTGTGTGTGTGTACACATGTGTCTATAGATGTATGAGTATGTATGTAAGATATGTATGTGTGTGTATATATGTATTAATAAGTGTATGTGTATGTATATGTGTCTCTGTATATATATATGTATATGTATAAGTATGTGTGTACATGTATGTATGTGAGTCTTTGTATATGTGTGTGCACATATGCACACATGTGTACTTGGGGCAGTGAGGGAAACAGAGAGGGAGAAGGAGGAATATGGTCCTCTTTGCTTGTGGCAGTGGAGGGAAGTCTTTTGTTTTGTTTGTTTTGTTTTTGGAGACAGGGTTTCTCTATAATTTTAGAGCCTGTCCTGGAACTAGCTCTTGTAGACCAGGCTGGCCTCGAACTCACAGAGATCCGCCTGCCTCTGCCTCCCGAGTGCTGGGCTGGAGGGAAGTCTTAACAGCACCTTCAGTGTTTAAAAAGTACTGGCTCAGAGCTGGAAGATGACTCAGTGAAGAGCTTGCCATGCAAGCACCTCTAACCTCAGTGCTAGGGATGCAGAGATAGGAGGCTTCATGGGCCTTCCTGCCCCACGGAAAGTGAGATCCTGTCTCAAAAAGGTGGAGAGAAGTGGAGGTGGCAAGACGGCTTAGCAGGAGAGGGCTCTTGTTGTTAAGTCTGATGACCTAAGTTTGCTCCCCAGACCCACATAGTAAAGGGAGAGAACATGCTCCCACAGGTTGTCTTCCAACCTTTTCATGTGCACGTGTGTTCTCTCTCACACACACAGACACACACAAATCCACATAAGAAAACAAAGAAAAACTAAGATGGAGAGTGACTGAGGAAGAAACCAACATTGACCTCTGGCCTCCACACCCATGTGCACACATATGCAATATGCGTTGACATACCTGTGCAAATATATACACAAATGTGCATAAATATACACATGAACATGAACACATGCATACGCACCCACAAAGCACATACCCACTGGACTAGACATTGTTGCTAGTGATCCAACATGCGTAGTGTCTTAGTTACTACTCTATTGCTATGAAGAGACACCATGACACAGGTAACTCTTAACAAAGGAAGGCATTTAATTGAGGACTTGCTTACACTTTTAGCAGGTTACTTCACAGTCATCATGGTGTGAAACAGACATGCATGGCATTAGGGCAGTAGCTGAGAGCTTTACATCCTGATCTATAGGTAACAGGTGAGAGAGAGAGAGAGAGAGAGAGAGAGGAGAGAGAGAAGAGAGAGAGGAGGAGGAGAGAGGAGAGAGAAGAGGAGAGAAGAGAGAGATAGAGAGAGGAGAGAGAGAAGAGAGAGATAGAGACTGGGCCTGGCATAGGTCCAGAGGTACACGTCCAACAAGGACATACCTACTCAATCTTTCCAAAAAATTCTACTAACTGGGAACCAAGAATTCAGATAAAAGAGACTATGAGATACATTCTTATCCCAGCTACCACCCACAGTAGGTGACATTTAATTTTAGATACATATTATCTAAACCACAAACATTTTGCTTAAATATAAATATAATTATTGTAGTATTGCTCATAATCACAGTAAGCAAAGTTTAAGAAGTATTATAGAACCCTTTGATGGGCCCTCGCTAGTTACATATTACGTTTATAAAATTGAATATGATTTTGCCTCTTAAAAGTGTGACTCAAAGGCCACTGAGGTGGCTGAACTGGTGCTCGCTGCACAATCCAGGTGCCCTGAGTTCGATGCTCGGAACCCATGGGAAGGCAGAAGGAGAGAACCAGCTCCCCAAAGCTGTCCTCTGACTTCCACATGTGTGCCATGGCATGTGTGTCCCCATCATGCACACACGTATGCACATAAATTTTGAAAAAAATGACTCAAGAAAATCAAAGATGTCTAAGATATATGGATAACTGGGAGAAACAAATTGTGTGACACCACATATGATCTTTGGACAAAGCTTGCTAAAAATCAATGATTTATTAATCTTGACCCGAATCTCTTTAAATATACAGATATTAAAGAGTGACTTTCTGTTGAAAGGCAGCCAACCCACCTTCTCACACTCCTGGGGTGGACACTCCTGGACATGCCCTAGGAATCAAGACTCCTGGGCTCCCTGTTGCTGCCATCCTGAAGCGCCTTGTTTACTTGTGGGATGAGGACCCTGGGCTGTGTGGACTGAGGGTTGCTGCCTCGAACTTGCTTGACCCATGTCATAAGGATCCTCCATGTCAGACCTGACATGGAAAGGGAGGAAGGCAGGCTACAGTGAGCATCATGCCAACCTCCTGTTTGTCTTCCTGTCCTCTCCGAGGTCCCTGCAGAGCCTCACGGGCTAGGTGCGAGATGTCTGGACCGAGCTTGGTGGGTTGTCAGAAAACCGGGTCTGGACACAGGGAGGGAGGCTGTGTTTGGCTATCTAGAGAAGGTTCTGGCTTGGCTCCCCCACACTCCCTGAAGGACACAGCTCATCTCCAATGAGGAGGCTCTCTGAGTGGGGACAAAGGGAGCTCCAACTGGCTGCCATTAAGTCATTCGTTCCTGGCCAGAGTTATAACCGGATGGAGGGGCTCCTCAGTCTGGCAACTGTGAATATGTCATCCCTCCTGCGTTTATTTCTTGTTGGGAAGGCAAATGTGTGGTGTGGGGTGGGAAGGGGCTGCAAGCTGGGAAGAGCTCTTTGGCGTCTCAGGACATCCATATTGTCCTGGACCTCTGGGCTTCTCCCATTCCCTGCTCCAATCTATCTTGAGTAAAAGGCCCACAGGCTCCCCGGTGCTTGGTGTCTGAAGGACAGCACACACAACACGATTTCTCTCAGCTGCCTTACAACCGAGTGCAGTATTCACTGTAGCTTGCACGTGGTCACAGAGGCAGCCCAAGGCGTTTTGCCATGTAGAGATGTCACAATTTCAACAACAGGAAATTTGGGGCTAGTGAGAAGCCTTCAGAAGTCACACCCTTAAGAACTGAGCTCTGTCCTTGATAAGGAGAAGGGCAGATAGTGGGAAAACAAGCCCATTCATAAAGGAGCCTTTAAGTTAGTGTGTGTGTGTGTATGAAGGGAAGAAAAGGGTTGGTAACAAAGTTTTCCTTAATATCCCTCTGGATTCAGTGCTCAGCTAGTTTTAGCATCTTTCAACTCTAGATCTATGGTCCCTGTGGTCTCTGGAAGATATTATCTTCCTTTTAGAGGATGGGAAACTGTGGTGCAGATTAGGAAGTTAATTTCTCAAGGGTCTATAGTGAAGCCGAGAAGAGGCACTAAAGGGAGCAGGTCAGGACTGGCGTCATTCTCTCCAGAACCTGACGCATGCATTCATCTGGTGCTCCCAGACTCAGGGGGGCTGATTCTCTCCTACTCCTTGACAACCTGAGCCCCTGTCAGTGCCTCTGGCCTGCAATGCTGGGGTACCAGCAGGCTCTTTGCCTCCCTTGCTGAATTCCAAGGGTAATAGGAGGGAAGGCAGCCAGGAACGGGCTCTGGTTCTTTCTCCTTGCTTTCTTGTTTTGGGCAGCTTTTCAATGACTGGGGATGAATGAGCAGGATATACTTACTTCCCTCCTTGGGCTGCAGGGGGAAACTGGCAGGAGGACGGGAACCCTGAAGGAGGCTAGCTCAGGATGCCCCCAAACAGAGAAAGCCATAAGCCAGCCAACAAGCCGGTTACAAAGACCCTTAGAGGGGTGTCCTCAATGGAAAGGTCCAGGAGGAGGCCAGAGCCTGCCTAGGGTGCTGGCCCCTCTGTGCGGAACTGCCAGAACTCTACAGATGGGAGCAGGCCGTGGCCAACTTCCCCAGCGTTTGCAAATCCTGCATCTTAATTAGTTCCCTACTGTCTCTGTACATGGCCCACATTTTAATAGTCTCTGGGCTTCTTCCACCATTTGCTCTCTGATGCTTGATGTGATTTCTCTTCTCCCCAAGACAGTTCCCCCGGCTCCTCCGACACCCTCCCGTCCAGGAACAGCTTAAGGAACGCTGATGTGCCAAGCATGTAGGTTGAGATTGATGGGGCTGTCGGCGGGCTCCAGTGCCCCCCAGCCCTCCCCCTCTGCCAGGCACTCCTTAGATGGATGAGCAGGGGGGTGTATGGGAGGGGGTGGGCACAAGGGAGGGCAGCGAAGAAGAGACAAGGAAAGCCCGGAGCTAGGTGTGAGCCAGTAGTGGCCAGTGTGACCTTCTGCTGGGTCTGCCACAGATGCTGCTGTGTCCTTCCAAGGGAGAAGGACATGGGCTCCCACCCCCTCTGTCAGTGTTTATCTGCCTCTGTGTGGGGGTGTCTGGGCACGGAGTGGCCAGGAGAACGGATGCCTTCAAGTGCATCAGGGGAAATGACCTGTCGTTTATCTCTTCTTCCCTGCGATGTCAGAGCCTGCAGCCATCCCAGATGCCTGCCTTGGCTGCCTCTTCTGCTCCTGGTGGCGCTTACTCCCAGGAGTGAGGGGATAGGTGGGCAGGCCGCCAGCACACTTCATGTTGCAGCTCTCTGTGTCCCTGGGACCTGCTCCTGGGCTCCCCTGAGACTCCAGGGGCAGAACTGGGGTTGGCAGAATTTAGGCGGCCTTGGCACTACTTGTGTTCCTGAGAAGGAATGCAGGCCTACAGCTGGCGGTGGGCAGGGTAGCCACATGGTTGCTGGAGCTTCCAAAGCTTCACTTTATAGACGGGCTAGAGGGCCATTTTAGAGAAGGTGGCATAAGCCTGAGAATCACTTAAATCTGCCATTACCCCCATCCGCCTCCTACACCTGTACTCACTGACAGGTACATGACTGGGATCCATCCTCTTCTTCAGCTGCATCGCTAGCAGCCAGCACCAGGCCTGGGGCACGGTACAAGGATGCTGAAGATTTGTTTAATGATGCTGGGAGAGGACTCTGAGCTCTCATAGGTCCTTTCACACAGAGAGAAGCTGAGAGGGGGAGGAGAAGCCTTGGCCCAGAGCTGAACTTCCTGTCCGGCTCCATCATTGTCCTGGGCCTCTATTTAGTCACAGATTGTAGACCCCTTTTCCAGTGCTCTTTCCTGGCCTCATAATCTATTGGAGTAAAACCACTGATTCGATACCCCAAGGCCTGGGTTCGAGTTCGGTCTCCCCCAACCAGTAGCTTTAGGAGCGTGGGCAAGTTACCTGGATGATTGGATCTTGATTTTTCATGCGTGAAATGTAGCTTCTTAGGAGCAGTCGAAGGGCCACGTGGTAGGGAGGCAACATGAGGAGACGCAGCAATATAGCCTCTCCAGACGCCGTGGAGAGAGCCCAGAGACCTCCACTAACCCTGCGATACTCCTCAGTGTCAGGGATGAGATTGCTGCACGGCGGGAAAGTCGTGCTCTGTCTGGTCTGGATCAGGAACACATTATCCTTCTGAGTTTTCCCCCAAAGTCTCATTCTAGCATCTTCTACATTGAGGAGTGCTCTAGGAACCTGACTGCGGGACCCATTGTCTACTTTTACCATCGTTGTTATCCCACGGTCTGCTAGGGCAGAGAGCTGCAATGCCATCTGCTAGGGCAAGCCCATTTGCCTGGGTCTGTCTTCTGCCCTGGGGAGGCTGGTCTACTTTCTTCTTGGAGAACCATTGCTCTGTGGGCTTGCCCAGATAAGGAGCCACACCTTGGTCCCCTTAGCATCGGACATCTTCTGGCCTTGGGACAGGTTTGCTATGTAGGGAAGCCCCCTTGCTTGGGCACCAGGGGACTCCTGCCCAGTATAATACGGATGGGTCTGACAAGGATAATCTAAGGTCCCTGAGGACAGAGGTTTGTCCCTGTTCTGTCAGCTCCTTTCCAGTACAGGCTTATCCTGGGGCTCTGTGTGTAGTATAGAACTTAACTGGTTTCTCCCCATTTCTGTAGTTACCCCCTTTCGGGGTGACTCTGTTACTGCATAGGCACTATCCTGCCACTCTGCTCAGACCCTCTGTGACTTTACCATCACACTTAGGGTGGAGGCTGCTATTCTTGCTGCCACCTACGCGGCACTTCAAAGTCCCTGTAACTCTGTGAGCTGACCTCCTGTGAGTCCCTGACTCACTGTGTGTGTTCCAGGCAAATGGCAGCTTCAGGGCACACGCACAAATGGCTCTCTGCCTGGGATGTCTTTGCGTGGACATCAGAACAGGCTCCTTCTCACTCCTCTTTCAGGTCCATGATTTTCTGGCCCTGTTTAAAAGTATCTCCACCTTCCTCTCAACCCCGCATGCCACTTTCCCTGCCCTGCTCTTTCTTTTCTCCAAAGCACCAATTACCAAATGTCAGACTGTAGACGTTACTCAGTTCCTATATTCTTCCCTACCCGTGTTGTCTCCTATGAACCAGAATGTAAGTTCCACGAAGGCGGGGATTTTTGCCTCATTCATAGCCCAAGCTATTCATATGTCCCAAGCACCTGGGACAGCCTGGTACATAGTAAGTACTCAGCCATACCTGTCAATAAAACGAAGCAGGGTACCTTTTACCGTGCTGCTGCTGGGTCTCCTCCAAAGCTGCAGGCTTTACCCGTCCTGGCATTGGGGCAGGGCCCATCTCTCCGCTTGGAGCTCTGTTCATGCTCCACATCTTCTTTCTCTTTAACTGCTCCAGATTCGGCCTGGTTGCTTCCCTCTTCCCCAGGCCACCCCCATTCTGGGGAAAGCTGGATCTTGCCATGTCTGGTGGCCTGAGAGTGGTGGAAGGTAAGGAGTTTGGGCCGAGGAGCACAAGAAGAGGGAGGATGGAGGAGGAGGAAAGCAGAGAGGC
The DNA here is from genome assembly GCF_903992535.2 of Arvicola amphibius. Taxonomy (NCBI): domain Eukaryota; kingdom Metazoa; phylum Chordata; class Mammalia; order Rodentia; family Cricetidae; genus Arvicola; species Arvicola amphibius. Next base: position 95,596,363 of record NC_052053.1, read on the forward strand.
CAACTCCAGACCAGTTCCAGGCCTCTGACCTTTTGTAGCTACGATCTCATTTGGTCCTTAGCAACACTGGGAGGAGGACTTTGTCTTCTCAGTTTTGCAGATGAGGTATTCGAAGCCAATTGTGGTTTAGGGTAGCAGAACTGAGATTTCATCCCCCAAATGACCAGTTGTTTCAACCTCTTTGAACTGCTCTTTCCTTATTTGCAGGAAGGATCTCATGTAGTGCAAAGCTGGCCTTGAACTTGCTGTTAGCCAAGAAGGTCTTGAACTCTAGATCTTTCTTTATAAATATGTGTAATCACATCTATTTTATATAATACTGGGTGTAGAGTCCAGGGCTTCATGCATGCTAGGCAAGCACTCTACCAACTGAGCTATGACTCCAGTCTTGAACTATTTAGTTTGAACTTTTCCAAGCTTTATAAAGGTATATTTGAAGTGGTGTGTGTGTGTGTGTGTGTGTGTGTGTGTGTGTGTGTGTATACTCAAATACAGATACATATAGATATATCTGCGTATATGTGTGTATGTACCATATATATGTGTGATACTATGGGATTGTGTCTCTGTGTACATGGTGTGTGTGTGTGTGTGTGTGTGTGTGTGAACCTGGAGATTGAACCTAGGACATTGGGTTTGGTAGGCAAGTGCTCTAACAGTGAGCCACATTCCCACCCGGTCTGATGTTTGATATATGCGGACACTGTAAAATGATTAGATAAGACTAATGAGCATGTCTATCACCTCATATAGTTGACTTTTTTTTGTGGTGAGAACACTCAGATCTCCTTAATCAATTTTAAGTACAATACATTATTAATAGCCAGTCAGCATGCCTCCATCCATTGCATCGATCTCCAGAATGCATTCATCCCACCTACCTTGTAACCTTCTCCAGTGGGTGCCACACACCTTGGGAATGTTTCCTCCACTCAGCTTATTCCCACCGTAATGTCTCTTTGCCCTTCCTGTGACGTGTTGCTTACTCCCGTGGGCTGGTCTCGTAGTGACTTCCTTTGATATCATGGATGTTTCTTTGTGCCTCAGGTCTGGGGAATTGCTTCTCTGTGGCACTAATCTCAAATTCTAGAACTTACTTACCTAAAGGTGTCTGCTTAGAGGAGTGTGGCAGGTTTGGCAGAGGCCACGGGTGGGTGGGGGAGGGAGGACCACGATGGTTCTCCTGTTGTGTGGGTGTCCTGGGATTCTAACACAAGCTGTAACAGGGCCTGAAGGCTTCAGCCTGGGCGGCAGGTCCTCAGTGAGAACCTCATTTATTTTGAGCTTTATGAGTCATAAACCAGGAAGTCAAGTGCAGCCGAGGAAAGGTCTTCCTAGGGAACGGACAGATGGATCCCAAGACCTGCCGCTACTCTTGTAGGAAATCAGGTCTGTGGTCCTTATCTCTATGGTTCCCGCTCTTGCTCCACGAGCCTGCGAGTGGTCTACTGGGGATAAACGAAATCCTGCTTTTTAAGCGCCTTGCTCCTTGGTGTAAGTTCAAGTATAAATCCAAGGCCATGGGATGAGCTTAACGCCTCAAAATAATAAGCACCCAGAAGAGAAAATGGCACATTTGTATTTGTAAAGAAAACTAGAGACAGGCATTAAAAAAACACAAACCATGACAACAAAAAACCCCCCAAGCACTCACAAGCTAGCAAGAGATTTTTTTTTTTCTGTTGTCTGTGGGCTCTCCCGCCCCCTTCTGTACCAGGACTCTATCTCCAGGCCCCCGTGTCAGAAGGAGCCCATGATGGATAGACGGATGGATGTGCCTTGTCGGGGTGTTTCACCACAATTTCCCTAGGGGCAGCCTGTCTGTTGGCAGAGCCCAGCCTCCCGAAAGATGGTATCTCTTGCAAACTCGACAGCCAACAGACAGCTTCTCTCTTTGTATATTTCCCCAAAGAAGACCTGTCTTAATCTGTTTTTTTTTATACAGCATATTTTATTATAATCCGTATATGACTTGCCGGTTCCCAGCCCTCCATCCTTAGCCTAATAATGAAGGAGAAGTCAGAGGCTCGGGGAGCCTGTGACATCCAAGGCGTTTGCATTTTTAAACGACCTGGGATTTAATTACTCACTCTGCTCCCATGCCGTACTTAAGACTCATCTCGCCCGCATCCTGTTAATGAGCTCAGCGGCTCCACCAGCCCAGTGGAAGCTTTTCTTTTGGTGCGTTGGGTGGCAGGCGTATGGCACCTGTGTCAGAGACTTATGGCTTTGATCTGCACCCGCGAGGAAGGCTGCCCTGTCCGGAGCCTGGGGAGAAGCCAGAGTGCTTCCCTGGCATTCTCTTGCCCATCTTCTGCTTTTATTTGTGGCGGTTTTTTCTTTCTTTTTTCTTTTCTGACTTCCTATGCTCCAATCCCTGTTTGTCTAAGAGTGTGTTTTTTTTTTTTTCTTATTTGGAAACCGATTTGCTTCGGTTTGCACAGAAGCTGTCTCTGATGTGATGGATCGTGCTGGAAGTCACCCAAGGACTATCTCTGTTCCCAATTAGAAGTGGAGGCTGAGCTGCCTCCAGGTCCCAGGGAGGTGGCTGGCTTGGGTGACAGCTGCTGCCACTCTGGAGAGAGTAACGATCCATAGGTTTGTATCCGTGTGTATAAAATCAGACTGGCTCAAAGATGAATTATGTGTGTGTGTGTGTGTTTTGGTCCATTTTCTTTTGATGTTAAATGTTTGATGGTTCCTGTCGGATTATGTGGTCTCCCAACTTTGTGTGAGGTTAAACAAGAGCAGCCTTTTAAAGGGTCACTGGATCCTATAACCAGATGAGCCATGTTAGAATAAAATTGAATCAGTGACATCCCCAAGGGCTCTCAGAGTGTGTGTAGTATGGACATTGTGGGAGAGCTTGGACCTGTCACCTTTCTCATTGATGTGCTCTGGGACCCCCCTGTGGTTCAGAGGCAGAGAATGTACCCTCTGCAGGATTGTCTGGGGGGGTGAGGTTAGCCTTTCATTCTGACTAACCAAGCCTTACCCACAATGCTTTGTGAACAGGGTTTGCCAGAGGTCAGCCTGAATGCCGCTCATGGAATGGTACTCCACCGGGCATTAAGCCGGCAACATTAAAACCATGTTTAAATTCCGTCCACTTACTGAAAGCAAAAAATCTCCCTAAGCATTTCTTTTAATGCTGTAGCGCTGCTCCGTCCAGTGGGGTAGCCACTAGCCCCATGTGGCTTTGGAGCCCTCGTCTGAATTTAGATGTGCTATAAAGGGAATATATATGCCAGTGAAGTCTAAAACACTGTAAAACGTCACGTCAGTTTTCAAGTATTAATTTCATATTGAAATGGTAGTATTTTTGAATAGAGAAAATATGAAACTAATTGCACCCATTTCTTGGCTTTTAAAAACATGGCAACTAGAAAATTTAGGATGCTACATATCGTTTTTATTGGATTTCTATTGGACCATTAACATCAGTGATAAATTTTGGTAATAATAACTGACAACATTTGTGGGACACTCAGACTGTCCCGTTCTTCTCATGTATCACTCAACTTTGAACTTGTTTTAAACAGAATCAAACATAAAAAAAAAAAACCAACACGACTCATTCTCATGATGTTCCACACACTAGGTTTTGGGGTAGATCTTTCTGGAGTTTTATACATGCTACCTTGCTTGATTCTTTTTTTCCCCAATGTTGTTCTTTTTTAATGCTTTCTTCTTATTATTACTGTTAGTTATTATTAGTTCTACCTACATGTACGTCTGTGTGTGGGTGGATTATACTTGGAGCTGGATTACAGACAGTCATGAGCAGCTATGTGGGTGCTGGGAATTGAACTCAGGTCCTCTGCAAGAGCAGCCAGTGCTCTTAACCACTGAGCCATCTCTCCAGCCCCTACCTTGTTTGATGCTTATACCAACATTATGAAGTACATACCTGTATGGCTCCATGTAAATTAAGAAACTGCCCCAGGCGAGACTAACTAAGGTCTAGACCGACTTCAGGGTTGTTTGAAAATGAAACTATACCAGCAAATAAAATACTTTGGCAATTAGGGAAAAGTAAAGGCCACTCAGTCGATGTGATGTAAAACCCCTCCGTCTCTCTGGACTTTGCTTTCCTCCTGAGGGCCTGGACCCCAGGTGTCACTGGGTAGCCCTTGGAGCCCTTTGCATGCTGGGAGTCCACTGCATCTTCACTTCAGCTCCATTTGCTCTCTTGATTCTTATTATCCTGTGCATGCCTGCCAGTCCAGTTAAGGAGGACCAAGTACCGGGTGAGGGATGGGGGGCAAGATGGAGGCATGTTTGGCAGGGGAGAAAGAAAGAGCAGCAGGAGGAGGGAGTTCACAGCCCATGGGAAATTCTGCATGAGTTGGGGGTTTGGTTTCAGGAGGGTGGAGCGCTCTTGAGATCTTCTCGCAGAGCTCGGAACCATGCTGCAAAACTGCCTGCAGCCTCAGCGGAGATGTGCCTCTCATCCTGAAATCTGAAAACCACGGGGAGGGTCTAGGAATGCAGTGGGAATGCACAGAGCTTTGGAAAGAAACTTTCTTCTAGGAAGAGAGAAGGGGCTGCTGGAAGGGCCCTGTTAGCATGGTTAGGCAGGAGCATACGGAGTTCAAGACTGGACTTCACCCAGCTCCAGTCCTGTGACAGACAGACAGTAAGCAGACTCTAACCTCCCTATGCTGAGCTGTCTCATCTGTAAAATGGGATACAGCTATACTCTGCAGTGTGATGGGGATTAAGTGGCATCTGGCAGTAATAACTTCTGCATGTTGGGTGCTTCTGCTTCACCGTGTCTTCCGCATGTGCACCGGGGCACCGAAGCAACATCCTGGCGTCGCCTGGGCTTGTTATTTACCGATAAGGTTATAACGAGTCAGGTTCTTGTTGTGATATTTACCACGTTTTGAAAGATCATCTGTTGGCTTTTTTTTGCCTGTTCTTGGTGAGGTTAACTTCTCTGAGATAGAGAGGCTCACTTATAAAAGGAGAATGAATTGGATTAGATGACCGGACTTTTCCTCCTCAAAAACATGGTGCCATTCTGAAAATTGTACATATTTATTGTCAGGAAGGCTAAAGGATAAATTCATATATGTGTGTGTGTGTATACACACATACAATTATTATAAGTTTGAGGGATAGTGAACAGCTGTTTGGCTGAGGCCAGGGCACGAGGCGACACACCTTAATTATTTGGGATTAGGCATTTGGAGGACATTTCTGACTCGAGAGTAATGACACACCATCCCAGCGGGCTCATGACAACATTGTTGATGCTGACACTCAACTTAATTGTAACTTCATCACACACATCTTCCCCGACTCTGAGGTAAAGTAGCTGCCCCTTGCCAGTTTCCTTTTGTAGCGCCTGAGATACTTCATAACTGCATCTTTATTCCACACTTAACATTTTATAGCTGTATCCAAAGACAGAGTTCTGCTATTATTTGGTCACCTCATGTGTCTCTAGTTGTCACATGACAGGTGCTCAATAGACATTTACTGGTCAAATAGATGATGATAAAGTTTTATTGATCCAGTGGTTGTGCTTTTTTAAAATTGTGTGTGTGTGTGTGTCTGTGCGCATGCACGTGTGTGCACAGAGCCATCTTGTTGACCCAGATAATGGTTCTCAATGGGTGTACCCCTCCCTCCCTCCGTCCCTCCCTCCGTTCCTCCCTCCGTCCCTCCCTCGCTCCCTCCCTCCCTCCCTCCCTCCCTCCCTCCCTCCCTCCCTCACTCTCTCTCTCTGTAAGAGTTCTCAAAAGAGACCTCAGATACCTCTTCCAACCTTCCCTGGGGGCTGGCCACTCCCAGCGTGTGTCTTCAGTTTTAAGGATGCTGCAGTGGCCTTCTGTGAGCCTGTGTGTTTTGGTGGAGGCGATGGATGGAAGCAGCAGGTGGCATTCCCATGGAGTCTGGAGAGAGCCTGGAGGTGCAGGCTGTGATGGTGTTGCCATTCTAGACTCCCCCTTGTTCTTATTGTGCTCTGTTCCTTGGAGAAAGCTGACCTCGGTGGGCCTTATCGGCTGAGCCCACTGTCCACTGGCTCTGGTTTGAAGTTGGCCAATATGAGCTGAGATGGAAGATGAGAGGAGACAGCACTGTGCACTGGTTCCTGGGTTTCCCAGGCCTTGAGTGCCAATGCTTCAAGCCCCAGGCCCTGTGTGGGACTTTGGCAAGAATCCCTCCACCCCTCCTGCCCCGTCTCTCTAGAACAGCAGTGGGATGGCTCCCCTGGCTCGACCACTATTCCACACTGACTCTCTCCTTCCATGCTTCTGTCAACGAGCACTACTTTAGATCTTTGATTCTCCCACGTGAACGAGAGATTGCTTTCACTTGGTTGTTCTTGTGACTCCCTTAGTTGGCAGGGACCGCACATCTAATTCCACCTCTCCATGAACCCTCTTCTGTGTGTGTGTGTGTGTGTGCATCGTGTGTGTGCATTGTGTGTGTGTGCATCGTGTGTGTGCATTGTGTGTGTGTGCATCGTGTGTGTGCATTGTGTGTGTGCATCATGTGTGTGTGTATCGTGTGTGTGCATCGTGTGTGTGCATCGTGTGTGTGTGCGTGTGTGTGTGTGTGCGTGTGTGTATTTGTGTAGATGAGGTCTGGGATCAAGGAGAGATTGGAGGAAAATTATCTAGTAAACCAAAATATCACTTAATACCTTTAAAATAGTTTCCTGTTTTTTTTTTTAATTTAGAATTCTCTGTCAAGAGTTTTGGGGAAAACCCTGTCTCGAAAAACCAAAAAAAAAAAAAAAAAAGAGTTTTGGGGAGCATTTTGGGTTTGAGGGGCACCTAGGGTTTGGGGAGGACCTGGGAAGAGTCAGAAGCTCTCTTTGGTCTCTCTCAGAAGCAGGCTGCCTCCAGCCCTATCTTTGCTTTACTGGCCTTCTGTGACCAAGCTTTTAACACATGAGCACTGAGGGGAATGGGACTTTGTGGGTCCAACTATAGCACCCACTGACTCATAGGCCCAGCAGGATAACTCCTAATGACTGTAGAAAATGCCCTGCTTTGCCGATTGCTTCAGGTTTGGGAGCAATGGACCTCTTGCCATAGTTTTCTCTGGGCATGGAAATGGCCTCCTACCCTGCTGCTCCAGGGTCTGTTGGACACTCCTGTCATTCTTTTTCCATTGGTTTGGGGCCTCTGCTTCCCCTTGAGTTGATGAGAACAGCCTCTCTGAGGTTGATAGCTTTTTATGGAACAAAGCAGAGCTGTGCAGCCAGCATGGCTGGGGGAGACTTTGGAGACAATAGTAATTAGACATTGTTGGTGTGCTTGGACATTTCAAAAGCCTTGTGGTCCTGGGTCCTGTTATTCCTCTTTATAGGTGGAGAAATGGGCTCCAGGCTCCTTGAGCATCTTGCTCTAAACCACACCCTCAGAGTGGCAAAGGCAGGGCTTAGACTCAGGCAGTCTGATCCTACCTCTAGAGGGCACCCTCTCTGCTCTACCTCAGCTTGCTCCCTGGAGTAGGCAGGACTGAGACCTTCTCTGGGACTCTGCACTGGTGGAGTAGAACCTAACCGGAGTGTTCCCTGGTCTGCTTGTCAAGAGGCGATGGCACTGGCCCTTTGAGTCCTCCCCAGGAACCCCGCATGTTCCCGAAGATCATCCTTCTAGTCCTGCCGGCTTCTGAGTGCCTGACCAGTCTGTCTGTGTTGCTTTTTCCAGAAGTAGAACTGCCCCTGAAGAAAGATGGCTTCACCTCTGAGAGCACGACACTGGAGGCCTTGCTTCGTGGCGAGGGAGTGGAGAAGAAGGTGGATGCCAGGGAAGAGGAGAGCATCCAGGAAATACAGGTACCCTGCCTCTGCCACGGGAGCCCCTGAACACCCTCACCTGGCACCTCGCTGCCTTCTAGGGGCAGGGCTGCATCTGTGTCCCGAGGTTCTTGGACACCACTACCAGGAAGCTTAGAGCTTCTTTTAAATTGAAAGCATCCCTCCACCCCAGGGGGGAAAATCATTGTTCCCTCCAATCTGTTCCCTGGTTTCCCTGTTTCTGTCCTCAAAAGGTATCTGCTGAGCCTTCTGATCACCAGCTACTGTGCTGAGTCCCAAAGCCATAACGGGAACAAGATAGACTGAGTCCTTACCTTTGTGGAATAAGCAGCCCATCATCTAGACTCAAGAGATGGGGTCCCTGCCTCACCTCTGCCCCTTTCCTTACACCCCAATCTGAACTCCAGCTCACCAGATCTCTCAGCTTCTCCCAGCACCACCTAGCCATCCTCCAAAGCCAGTCTAGTTACCCCCTCAGGCCGGGACAGTTGCTTCGGTCCTCGTGTGCCCGCTACCCTCTGTGTACACCACCTGTAAAGCTGCCAGGCATCACTGTGATGGCGGGCACCTACCATTTCTCGTTCTCAGTGTAGCCCAGATCCCTGTTATCTAATACTCTGTGGAGTACAGAGCATTATAATATCAATGAATCTGGATATATTATTGACAATGAAATATAATTAAATTATATTTAGATTAATTTGTATTACATATTAATTTTTATATTTTATGTCGTACATCTCATATTCATTCATTTTTATGTTAAATTTGATATTTAACTTGATTGGTTCACTAATTTACTAAAATCTTCATTAATAATAGTAATAATAACAAATATCATTTTGTTGCTTTGTAAATACTTGTGTGCCAGGGACTGTGGTGTGTTCACTATGCATATGCCAGCATGGAGTTGGCTTTCTATGAAGATGCCGGGCGAATATGAATCTGCCTTTCTCTGCCCTTCTAGTGGGAAGATGAATGATCAAATCTTCTCCACTTAGTTGCCACCACTGATATATTTAACCCCACCTCTCTTTCCTCAGCTGTAACCCTCAAGGAGATCCTTACTAGTTTAGACATAGCCACCCTGGCGCCATCTTTGATGCTCCTGTCTGTCTTACACCCAGCATCCCAGGCGTCAGCAATCCTGTCTGCAGTGTCTTTAGGAGGAACCGGTGTAGCCCACTGTCCCATATCCCTCTTATTGTCCTGATCACCCCGTCCTTTTCCCTGAGCTGAGTGTCTAATTGCTTTCTCAATGGTTGCTCCACTCGTGCCCTGGAAAGTCTTTAAAGATCTCTTTAAAACCCTGAGGTCTTTAGGCACATAGCAAAATGGAGAGAGACGGTGAAGGGATTCCTGACCTCTCCTGTCTCCCTAAGCTTAACCTCTCTCATCATCAACACCCTCCGCCTTTGTTTCCATTGGTGAGCTGCCTTCCAGAGGCCTTTCTCCCCTAGAATCCACGTTTATGTTAGGGCTCACTTTTGGTGTGCCACACGCAGCGTGCTTGGACCATTGTGTAATGCTACGTGTCCATCTAGTAGAGTGTAATACATTTATTGCCCTAAACCAATTGTGTCCCGCCACCTTCTGCTCCCAGCCCCCAGCTAGAACCGTCTCTCCCACCCCCCTGTCTAGCTACACGGGTAGTCCTTGCAGATTGACTTCTGTCACCAAACGCACACGGACTCTTTCTCCACGACTTTTCATGATGTCATAGCTCCTTTCCTTCTAGTGCTGAGCACTAGTCCTCCGAGAGAATGGAGGACTTCCTATGGCTGCTCACACCTGAGGGAAAACAAGGGCCTCTTGCCTCTCTCGGATGGGACATGCTCTGGTTGTTTGCTCTGTGTGGAAAGTCCTTGTGGGAAGCCAAGTCATACGGGGGCTCTCGTCTCACCTTTGGGTGCCCTGACCACTGTGATTAATGCCTTCACCCATCTCGTTCCTGTACTCTGCTTCTCTTTTTTCTTTTTATAATGCACTTATCACCATTTAGTATTCTTTGGTTTTTATTTTCTGTGAATGTTTATTCTCTGGTGGAACGTAAACCCGCCAAGGTGGGCGGCCTCTGCCTACCCCCTCCCTAACACGTCCCAAGCACGCAAACCCAGCTTGACACAGGTGCCCAAAAAACGCCTGCTTGCGTGGATGACTGGGGACCCTGATTCTGACCCTCCCTGGGTCCCACTTGCCCTGTTTTGCTACGTTAGTCTTAAGCACAGCTCTGCCTCTATCACCTCCTTCCTAACGTATCTTTTGTTTCCACTAAATAAATCTAGCGCGGTAGCCATGGGCTTCTTGGGTTTCCCCTTTCTACTTTAGGCTGGTGTTCAGACTCCGTCTCCCCCTTCCTCAGCTGTCTCCCTCTGAGCCTCTGGTCCATGTTTTCTTCCACCTATGATTCCATTTAGTCATTAGGCCTGGCCACAGCGCCACCTTCCCCATCGAACCTTGCTTGGTCCCTCATAACCAGAGCAGACTTTTTAAACTTAGGCATTTGGAACACTTCTCGCTTTCTTCACTGTGAGTGTGTTTAGCTAGTTGTGCATTAGTCCCCGTGTTTGGACTTGCAGAGTCTGAAGCAACAGCATGCCCTGTTGCTCCGTTGCTACTATTTTGCTCCATTAGTGTACTTTGACAGAATCAGTGATTGGTGCAAAGTCGGTGCCCGGAAGCCTGGATAGCTAGTGACATACTGTAAAGCTGGGAGCAAGTCTGAGCTGCTTTCCTGTGGTTCTGGGTCAGGAGACATGCTGCTACTATATCACCATCATGGCATCAGCCGTGGTGTTGGCAGTGTGGCAACCAGTGCACAGTGTGGAACTGTGCTGTCCAGGGCCACTGTATCGCTATCAGTCCTGGTGTTGGCAGTGTGGCCGCCAGTGCACTGCTTAGCTGCCAGTGCACAGTGTGGGACTGTGCTGTCCAGGTTGCATGAAGCTGAAAGTAGACCCCGAACCACTTAAGTTCTTATTGACTTTGCATTGCAAAATGGCATAGATAATAAATCGACTGTGTTCTTTTCTGTTCACATTTACTCAACAATTCACGTATGCACTTGACTGATAGAAGTGTGTCTTTTGAACAGAGACTGGGGTGCTGGTGGCCACTTGAGTTTGAGCGTGTCATGCAGGTAGGAAAACAAGCGAACAAATAAGAGAATTAGAGTTTTGGATGAATGAAGGCCAGCAGGAGGAAGCGGCGCTGAAGGAGGGGCAGAGTTTAGGCAGTGACCTAAGGGACATGGGTTTAATCACAGTCCTATGGGATGACAGGAACCAGCGATGTAAGATCCCTAGGGTGACGGCTCTGAGACAGGTCAGTACCCATCTTGTCCAGTGAACTGATAGAAGGCCCTGTGGTCAGAGCACAGTGGTGGGGGTGGGGAGGCAGGACAGGTGGGCAGGAGTCAGCCCCTTCAGGCCTCAGGAGACCTAGTTGTGGCTCTTTGGGCTTCATGTGAAACGAGAAGGAGGCCAATTGGAGGATTTTGTCCAGGGCAGTGAATTTAGATTTTATAAAGATTCCTCCCATTCCTGCCTTGCATGGAGAGGAGACAGTGCAGGGGTGATGGTGGAACTGATCAGTTAGGAGATCCTTCTCTCCCCTCCTCCCCTCTTCCCCCCTCTCTCTCCTTACCATTCCCCTCCTTCTATCCCTCCTTCCTTTCCTTCCTCTCTCCTTTCTTCCTCGTTGTTTCCTTCTCCCTCCTTACTGTTAAAAACACAAGCACAAATCATTGTCACCATTACAATCAAGGCTATTTAGAGTAATAGCAGGGGAAGGTATTTTCAATGTATCTGTTTTTCAGATGTCTATGGACAGGGGCTGCCAGCAGGTGACAGGGTGGTGGGGAGGTGTCAGTTATATTGGATGTCCCCCATCCTTCACTCCTACCTCCTGACTCCCGCTCCCCATCCTGAATCCCAGCGGAGGTTTCCTTTGTTAGGAACTCGTGTCTCCTCCCATGGAATAAGTTGGGAAGCTAGGCTTCTGGATTCAGGGTTGCATGGCAGGAAATGACAGCACAAGGGGGTAGTGTCTCAGAGGCTGGTGTTTTAGACTCAGGCTTCTAGAGTTACAAGATGACATCAAGTAGGATGGAACCTTGGGGAGATCAGATTGTTCCCGAACCAAGAGACCGTAAGACACTTAGGAACCTGCCCGATGGCCTTCACCTGTTTTTTTTCCTTCCATCCCAGAATCCATGTTGGGTGAAACAAACTCCTCGTTGTGAAATATGACAGGGGTATCAGAAATGTACTGGGATGCCAGAGGCAATGGCCTTTAGGTACCAGCACTTGGAACTTGCTGTGATTTAATGGGTTCAAGACCTGGGAGGTTTGTAAGATACAGCCAACAGCAGTACCCATGATTATACCCAAGGTGGTCGAGCATCTGATCCGGCCTTGCCTGGCTTGACTAGTGATCCCATTTTAAGGTCAGGAAGCCAAGACGCTTGCTCTGGACCCCAGTCAGCGTCTTCTAGCTATGGTCCAGAGGCCACGTCCAGCAGACAAGGACATTTCTCTATGCTGTTGAGGTTGGCCGAGCTATCTGTGAGTGCTGTGTCTTAGTTTGGGGTTACTATTTCTGTGCTAAAACATCATGACCAAGGCTACTTCTAGAAGAAAGCGTTTACTCGGGACATCACTTACAGCTTCAGAGGGTTAGCCTAGGATCATCGTGTCAGAGAGATGTCAGCAGGCAGGCAGGCAGGCGTGGCTCTGGAGGACTAGTTGAGAGCTCACATCCTGATCCACAGGCAGAGAGGGGGGACAGGGCTGGCATGGGGCTTTGAAACCTTAAAACCTATCCCCAGTGACATCCTTCCTCCAACGAAGTCACACCTCCTGATCCTCTCTACACAGTTCAACCAACTAGGAACCAAATATTCAAATATATCAGCCTGTGGGGGCCATTCTGACTTAGACCACCAAATGTTATCAGCCGCTGAGAAGAAGTCAGGGGACATGAATTCATGAAAAGCTCCTCCCACCTTGTGGGTCCCTGACACGGACTCAACTGGGCTCTAAGACCATTTCTTCCTGTCCTGCTCCCAGGTAGACTGGGTCCTCTCTGCTCCTTTACCTCACCTTTTACCTGGAGGAGCATTTCCTGCCCCCCCCTTTTCCTTCTGTGGAGGGCATGAATGCTCAGGTTCTGCCTGAGTGTCTGTTTTCTAGGCCTCTGAGGTTCTCAGGAGCAAGGGCTGGGGAAGGAGTGGGAAGCAAAGCTTGCCACGCTGACCTTGCTGTGGTCATGGCCTTGCTGGACGACTCTGAACATCAAAACTGTTGGCAGCCTCAGTTTATGCACCGTTAGAATGGAAACTGGCTCTTGTAAGCTGCCGTGCTCGGAGGGCTGTTAGAGGGGGTCATTTGAATGTATGAATTTAAAGCTTTATTGTAAGTCATGGGCTGTGCTGAAAATTTATTTATTCTTCCCCGCCCCCACCCCCAAACAGAGCCTCACACATGATCGTGGCTGGCCTTAGATTTCTATGTAACTGGGTGGGGGTGGCCTTGAACTCCTGTTCCTCCCGTGCTGGGATTACAGGCCCGTGTCACTAACACACTGAGGAAAATTTATTCTTCTTAAAAACAGCTCCACAGTAGATTACTACAGGCAGCATATTCAGGCTGTATCTTGGCCAGTTAGACAGGAAGTTCCTTGCTTTCATCAAGCAGGGCAGAGTTTCACAAAGGTAGAGAAAGGAGAAATGGCTTTTTTATGTTCTCAGGTGGCCTTTCAGAAATAAAAGAACGTGTCATTTTGATAAGGCAACTTGGCCCCATGTGGAAAAGCATTCTTAGGCTTTTGCCAAAAACCTCTTTTTAGGGAGTGAGGGCTAAAACGAGTTGAGAAAGGCCAGTGTTCTGGCAAGATTTGGTTGGAAGGGGCCTGAGGGTTTGAAGGAGTACAAGCTGCAAAGAGAGGTCCCACTCCTCGGCGGCAGCAGCACCCCTGCTTTGCTGAAGAACAAAACCCCAGAATACCCCAACACACCCTTTGATGGTTCTCCCTGCTGTGGTGTTTCATCTCTCAAATCTCATATTTGATTTTCTTGTCATTTTAGAGGGTTTTGGAAAATGACGAAAATGTAGACGAAGGGAATGAAGAGGAGGATTTGGAAGAGGACATTCCCAAGCGCAAGAACAGGACCAGAGGACGGGTAAGTGGGGAGGGGGACGCGAGGGAGGAGTTCAGAACGCCAAGGCCTGGCAAGCTTTCAGTCCCACTGGGGTTGACTGTAGTCCCCTCCCTACCTGGATAGACACACTCGGATGGTCTTACTTGGAGATGAGGAAGATGCTAGGGGAGCCCCAGGCTGGGCATGACTGGAAAGTTCAGAGCCAGCAAGAAGGAGGAGAGGAAGCAGAGGTCTGTCTCTCTGAGGGGCTTTGGCTTGGGAGAGCAGAGGGTGGGGAGAGTCTTCTGAGACCCCATTATGAAAGGAGGTATTGCCCTGCTGTTTGTAGAGTTTTTTTCCAGAATGACAGGATCAGGACACCTGCCCTGGGGAATGCTTCCCTGGGCAGAGAGAGCAGAAACTGGTTGGGGAAGGAGGCAGACTGTAGCTGGTGGTCCCCTGATGGATTTTGCATGAACTTTAGAGGCACATGGTCCCGAATGAACAAGGAAGGGGTCAGAGGTGGAAATGGCAGAGAGCCCCTGATAGGGAGAAAGAAAATCCTGGCTGGTTCCCAAGGGAAAGGGAGTGACCAAGACTGTGTCTTCAAAAGTTCTATTTGATTCTCTAGGGTCTTGTTCAGGAAAGTGTTCTGTGATCACCCCCAGGGATATCCAAGGGCATCATGACAAGTGGGTGGAGGGGGACCTCCAGGAGAGGACTATGACTCTTCACTGGGGAGTCCACTTTTGAGGGCCAAGGGTCTAGCTCCTATCAGCTCTAGGTAGGACCATCCCTACCAATGGGTGAGAAGTCAGTCCCGTGGACCCTGTGGGTCTGGGCCCACTGATGGTTACTGTGAACCTGTACTGTGTAGACAGTAGTACCACAGAGAGGATCTATTGGAATTAGGCACCCAGGGCCCGTGTTCAGTTATTAGGTCTGGGATCAGGCCTTGAGCTGTAGTATAAACACCTTCGCAGGTGATTGTTCCATGTCGTCTAGTGTTGACTACGCCGTGTGCTAAGATGCTTCCACTGTTGAAAGGGCCTCAGTTCTCAGTCTGGGGCAGGCCGGCTCTCAGATGGCACAGTTTTATCAGCCTGCTACCGTCTTCATCAATTACCAGCATCCCCACCCTTTTGTCAAATGCATTCGTTTCTCCTACTTATTGTTTGTTTGGCTTATGTGCTTGTTTCCCACTAGAGTATTTGGAAGTAGATCCTGTACATTTCGTTATATAGCCCAGTGTGTACCTCTATTAGGTATTTTTATACAAGACACAAATGTTCCTTGTCCCAATGCCTACTAACTACCCTTGCCCAGTGTGTCCACTCTATATATGCTGCCTGCATGTTAATTATCTAGCAGTTGTCATATCAGATAGACTGGTAGTATTGTTGTGCTTATGTTCAAATAACCCTTATTATACTTACCAGCCTACGATACCAACAATTCGTATATGTCAAAGAGAGTCCCTCAGTACTTTCCTTGAAGTAAAGCAAAAGTTCTCTTCTTACGTTTTGAGGAAAGTGTTATATGCTAAGGTTGGTAAACTCTATAGTAGGAATGACCCTTCTCCCTGGGAAACTGTGAAGGAGAAAGGGAGTTGTGCTACATTTGCTCTTTCACCCCAGAAAAACAGAAGTGGGGGTCATGGTACATGATAAGTACTTAGTTAAGATTGACAAGGCATTCCATTATAGGGCTCACATAATACTCTCTGGGCTTCAGGAATCCACGGGGCATCTTGGATCATGTTCTCCGTGGGTCAAGAAGCACTATGGTTGCTTGGAGATTTGAATAGATCCAGGATCTCTGTGTGTATGTGTGTGTCTACTCTGAGGGCTTACCATCCTTCCTGGGTGGTGATACGTACTTCTTATCACTTCAGGTGTGTATGTTGCATGCTGTCGTTCTGCCTTTACTGATGTTTGAACTGATCAGAACAGCTGTCGCGGCCCAGTCTCTCTCCTACAATGTTCCTCACCAGGGTTTCACCTAATGGTTCTCTGCAGCTACGGATGAACTTGCTTGGCCGTATTATTTCACTGTGGAGTGTGTGTGGCAGTAATAAAAGAAACCATCTATTCCGTCATTGAAGGAGGAGGCATGGGGCAGGGAGTTGCTGTGCCTGTTGTGAATGCCAAGAACTGTGTACCTCCCAACCTGCTTCCACCCTTCTCCTGCCCCTGCCAGACTTTGAAGCGTACATTGTGGAGCATGGCCCTGGCTCTCCGGGCATGAGTGTCGAAGATGGAAATTGTCATTAGTGAGTAGGGCTTGGCTGTCTTTCCCGTGGAGGTGTCAGGAGCGACAGCATCACCTGGCTCTTGTATACACTCCAAACCAGACAGAGTCAAGGGCTCCTGAGTGAGCCCACTATAGAGAACCATGATGCTGTTCTGGGGGCTTTATGTTCTGCATTCTCCGTTTCCGACAATGCATTGCAGCAGCCGCTGGCTGCACACGGCTCCCTAACACATGCTCGTCCAGATTGGAAGGTGTTGTAAATATAAAATATGCACTACATTCTGATGTCTTAGAATGACGAAAAGAATTCAGAACACCTCATTTTTAATTTTTATGTTGTTAACAATAGCGTCTTTTGTTATGCCTAGTTAAAATGTTACTAAGATTAAAGCACGGCTCTCTTTATTTTATATTTTATTTTTATTTTTGCTGGTTTTGGGACGCTGAGGGCTGAGCCCAGGTTTAAATGTGCTAATTTGTTGCTAACCACTGAGATACACTCCCCAGCGAGCTCATCTCATCCCTTTCAGAAAAGCAAGTTATTAGAAAATGTGGCAGCACAAGTGTGGCTTGGTATTCTAGAAAGGTTAAGCAGCTTGCTCAATGTTGCTCAATCTGGTCAGAAAGAAAGAATTTGAAGACAAGTTATGCTTTTCCTACTGAGTCCTGCCTGGCCCGGGACCCTGCTTGTCTAGGCTGAACGAATGAACTGAATGAGCAGAGCAAGGTGAAAAGTCATGTTTGAACTTCATGACTGAGTGACAGCCAATAGCTCCGGTTATACAGTGAGTGACATTGCAGGCATGTCACCATGCTGAGAGCTATGGAGGAAGCAGGGGGTGTTGTGAGCGAGTCTCTGGGCTGAACAAAGGTGGGAAGCTGCCTCGCCCACAGCTCTAAGCCTTTACATGGGTGTGCAGCTGCCGCTGGAACTTTCTGGCCACTGGAGCAACCACATGGGGCCTGACATCTGCCTGTGTGGTCTGGATTACAGCTTCATTCTCACCCGGGAGCTTGTTGGGAACGCAGGAGGAGCCCAGCCTCCCACAAGACCCTAGCTGCTCCGAATGCGCGGAGGGGTCAGGGCTTCAGTAGTGAGTTTGAAGCCAATCTTAGCTCTACTACCTACTGCACCTTGGGTAAATCAGGTAACTTCTGTGACCTGGGCCATTAGCCAGTTGGGAATAATAGCACAGAGTCAGAACTGAGTGCCCAATAAAGCCTATTGTAAGCAAAGTGGCTAACTTTCTGAGTCTTAATCCCATATGTTCTCTGAGGGGTAAGGACAGTGCAAACCCAACAACTAATAATTGTGTCAATGTTAACTTTAACCTAAGACATTCATGAAGTCCTTGCGACTAATCCTTGTATTATCAAGCAATCAAATTAGTAATCGTTGGTACACTTGTGGTGAGCAAAGACACCAGGGTGTTGCTTAATTTCAACACAGTGGCTGCACCTTAATCTACTGCTGTCTCAGCCAGCAATTGCAACTCCACTGTTATACCAGCCTGGCCTCTCAGGCTGCAGCCTGGTGACAATTCTGCTTCCGCAGGCACCGGCCCTGTTGCTGCCACTAAAGGTAGCTTTAACTAAATCTCTATCGTCCTAGTTATGAATGAGACTCGAGAGTCAAAGACTGGGGTGCAAACCTGTGAGCCCATAGAGGCTGAGCAGCAACTAGCTAACCCTCTTTCCTTGCTGGCATTCAAGGAAGGTCCACGTTTCCGCTTCGCCAAACCAGGAAAACCTGCATCTCCCCAAACCCCACTGTATCACTTCCTGTATCTCTCCATCCTAGATGCATTCTGAGGCACTACGATTCCTTTCTAGCTGCTGACACAGCCTCCTGACCCCAGGTTAATTTTATTTAATGAACATAAATGTAAACTCAGGGTTCACAGTGGGATCAAACATCCCCTAACCCCAGGGGTGTTGCCAAAGAGCAAATTCTGGTGTGCTAGTTCTGGGGTATGGGGGCTGAGTCCTTGCCTGGGTGATAATAAGCTCCCTGGTGTTGCTGGCCTGACGACCATGCATTCAATGGCAAGGTAGTTGAACAGTCCCCTCCCCTTCTCTCTCTGCCTCAGGAATTCTTGACACCCTTAACAAATACTGACAGCCCTCAAAGCTATTGTTCTGAGTATAACAGGTGGCATTAATCTCACTAATGATGTGCTCTATTCGAAATTAAGACAAAACTCAGCTTATGAATGTAGCTCATGAATATACAAGTGCACACTGAAGGCCCTGTCAAATGTCATGTAGCCTCTGGAAAACCCCGCTGTACGCTTGTGAGAAAATGAGAATGGAAAAAGGTGATTGGTCTTTTAGTGGCACCAAGAGAATAGCTTTTGTCAAAAAATATTTATTTTTAATTATGCCTGTGTGGTAATGTGCAATGAGTGCAGGTGTCCTCAGAGGCCAGAAGAGGGCGTCAGATCTCCTGGTTGTAAAGCCAACTGTGGGTGCTGGGAACTGAACCCTGGTCCTCTGGAAGAGCAGCAAGTGCTCTTAACTGGGGAGCCATTATTTCCAGCCTATAGGGGAAGAGGCCTGATGCTCATCCCTGGATACTACTCGAGAGCAGCTTTTGTAGAAAAACTGACTACCCTTGCCTGGAGTCTGTCTTCATTCTGGGCCTCTGTTATAGGAAGCTCAATGGCTTTAAGCTTAAATGAGAAGGATTTGAAACCTTAGGGTCATTGTCCCAAATGTGAGTGATCTTTGAAGATCCAGATCACAAAAGGGACCGGGAGGTGATGAAATCAGGACTGAGGAGATTAAGGATCCTATCTGTGGCCTCTGTGGCCTCTCTCTTCTCTCTGTTACCTGGGTTTCCTAGCTCTTCTGTGTACAGGACTCTAGAGCTCTTGAGTTTATGAATCCATACAGTTCAGGTGACCAACAGAGCTCACTGCTTTCAAGTTCCAAGTCCCTTAAAGGTAGACTCTAGTGACCCAGGTTGGAGTTAAAATAGGCTTGGGATAGCAATTAGTTGACTGTTCCTGAGCCTGTCCACTTATGGTCAGTAAGGCAGGGCCCTGTGGTACAGTCCTGCCTGCCATGGCCCCCAGTATGTGAATGGAAAGGTGAGCTTCCTCAGGGAGGGAGGATGGGACACTTTTGGAGAGTAAGTAAGGTTCAAAGGGTTTGATATCAGAGTCTAGAAACCTGTCCTGCTCTTTCCACTGGCTCTGGGACTGTGGGCAACTCATGGACTCATTCAGAACTGGCACCAACTGACAGACAGTGACAGTGGCATGACTGGTCCCAACTCACAGGACTCTTCCAGAAGCACCTGAGCTAATATATGTGGAAGAGCTTTGTGTTGTGCCCCCAGCAGAATGATGGGGTTCATGATAAACAATAAAATGCCATCTTTCCCCTCAAGGACACAAGACTCAATGGGGAGATGCTAAGACTCAATACAGTAAGAGTACCGCAGACTTCTCATGGCGTGCTAACCAAACATGAAGCCCAGAGGATCCACATGGTCATGGAGGGGTCAACAACTGACTGAACACTTCCTGTGGGCTTAATGCTATGTCCTGTGGCTTGACACTCCTAACCCTAGCGGTCTCAGCAACTGTGCTGCAGGGGTGTTTCTCTGTCCATTTATTTATCCACTTATATATGTATTGATTAAGACACAGTCTTTCTAAGTAGCCTTGGAACTTTCTGTGTAGACCAGGTTGGTTTAAACCTGCAGTATTCCTTCTGCCCCTGTCTTCTGAGTTCTGAGGTAACAGACATGTACCAACACATCTGGCCTGTGGTTGCCCATTTTATAAGTAAGCTAAGGCTCAGAGGGGTAGCTCGTTCTATGACACACAGCTGGTGCTATCTGTTGTTTGGATATGGCTTGTGTGTCCGTGAGACTTCGTGTGCTGACATTTAAAGTCCTTCGGGAGATGTGGAGAAGTCAGAAATTGGATGGCTGTAGCATTTAGAAGGAGCCTTTGGAAAATGACTAGGATTATTAGGTAAGGACAGGGTCAAGCTTCGTGATTGGTTCCTGGGGGTCAATAAGAAGAGGGAGAAGGGGTGAAAGAGAAACACATGTGGTCTCCCTGTTTCACCTATGGATTTTGGTAGCAAGAAGGGTATCACCAGATGAGTCCCCAACAAGCTGCACCTCCAGATCCATGAACCAAAATAAACCTCTTTTCCTTACGAAAGTCCTTACCTCAGGCTTTTTGTTACAGTAGCGAACATCTGACAAATACAGCTGGGATTGGAGTCTAGGCCCATCAGACTTCAAGACAAAGCTGGCTTACTCTGCAGTGCCGCAGGAGGGTTTTAGGAGGAGTGGGACGCTGGCCGGGCTGAAATGTAGGTTGGCAGTGGATGGCATGGTGGAGGTGACCCTAAAAGACCATGAAAACAAAGATGTAGACACAGCGTGAGTCTGGGGTGAGACTGTTGGGTTGGCAGTAGGGCTGCCATTGGCTGTGTACGTGTGTCACAGCTGGCAATGGAAGACCTCAAGCTCCCACTTCTCATTCCTTTTGGGCAGGTGGTCATGCAGGATGGGTTAGGCTGGGCAGTGGAGAGGTAGAGCCCCAGCCGGGAGCTTTCCTGGGGAGTTCAGGATCAGCTGTTGTCCTTTGGGCACTGGAATACAGATGAGGAAGAAGAAGAGTGGTCAATTCAACAATGGCCTGATGGATTGATGCCATGACCTGGCAACCGTTTAAGGAATGTACTTGGTTCCAGGAATAGTGGTGGCCCTGACAGGACTCTATCTCTCATTGGACAGATTAAAAAATAAAATCGACCAATGAGCTAACACATGTCCATGTAGTGCCAGATAACGACAATGCTGTGACCAGACAAAATCCAGAGGTGAAGAAAGAATGAAGCAAGTGATTACCAGTGGCTGGGGAGGGCTTCTTGGAGGAAGTGGCATTTGAGCAAGACACATAGGATTCTGAGTTGATGAGCTTGCGTCTTCCAGGAGATGAGATGAAGCTTTCTATTGCCTTAGGAGAACCCACATGCATCGCCTCAGATGCCCTATGGCCCTTATCTCTGTTGGGCAAGACCAGTGCGTGTGGAGCGTGGGAGCATGCAACTCCCTGCTGGTCAGCCCGGCAGCAGGGGGAGGGAGCCTGGCTCCCAGCAGCACCCTTCTTTCCCTCTGCTGCCTCCCTCAGAAGCCCCAGGTGCTCCCGTTCTCCCTTCCTCTCCTGCCTTGACACGGGGCCAGCCTTGTAGAGCCCCTTCTGGCATTTGCTGTGGCCTCGTCATTCTGCCTGACTTAGTTTTACCTGCTCCAGGGGGCTGTGACAGGGCTGCTGGCCGTGCATGTCAAGCTGTCTCTGGCATCACTGAGGAGGTGCGGGGAGGGCCAGGGCCCTAAGGTGACCACCTTCAGCATCCTAGACACAGGGTCTGTCAGTGCCTCAGGGTGACAGCCAGAGCTTGCAGCTCCTCTGGGGCTTAGTTCCGCATAATAACGAGGGTGTGAGGAGGAAGGAGAGGAGGAGGGAAAGGAGGACAGTAACTACTACTGACTGTCCATAGCAGGGCTTGGGCTAGGGAGGTAGCGAGGAGGAGGGAGGTGGAATTTCATTTCTTCTTCTTTTCCAAAAAGACAAGCTGAGGAGAAGACAAGAGTAATAGTCTGGCAGGTGGAGGTGATTGTGAGGTGTGAGGTGTATTTTGAGAACGAGTGCCACAGGCCTGGAGAGTGGGCCCGTCTACAGGGAAGTCCCCAGAAAGATGCGAAGACTTATATTTGTGAGTGTGTATGTGTGGGGGAATCCATCCCAGGCCTTTCCACCATGAATCCTATGGCCCACTTCCCTAGAGCAGATCCTGGGCTGGCACTCCAGACCTCTGTCCTGTCGTGTTCCTCTCCTGTTGACCTTCCTCTCTGTCCCCGAAGACTGCAGCCAGCTCTTTCCACGGCTGGGAGTTTACTGCTACCCATTAGCAACACCTGGCCGGGAGGAGGCTAAGGTGCAGCAGGAAGGCCGGCATGGGGCTTACGGTAGCTTATGAAAGCCTTGCTGTTTTCTGGTAGCCGCTGTTCGGGATGCAGAGCTGTTGGCAGCCTTTCAGGCTCATCTCTGTTACCCATGAAGTCTTGTTTCTTATCCCAGTCCCCCCTGATCACATGACCCACCCAGGGAGACACAGGGCTCTGGTAGGTATCAGGAATTCAGCTCTAATTGACCTTGAAGGTTAAGGTCTTAGTCCCTAGCTGGAGGCCTGAGGTTGACCTCATACAGGAGCCCTGCCTGCAGCCCAGCCCTATTGTGAAGGCCAGACATGATGGAGGAGGCAGGGTGGGCCCAGGAACCTGATGGGGGGGGCACACCGTAGTTCTACTCCCCTCCCCATCCCCTACCCCCAGGGTGCTCATCAGGTGACCAGCGTGTACAGCAAGCAGCAAGGCGTCTTCTACACTGTCAGTGAAATAGAAGAGGCACTGTGTGGTGGAAAAGTAGAAATCCCCATATTTGACAGATATGGGACACAGCATCAGTTAGACTTGTTGTGGGAAAGCGCTGGAGAGAGTGGGGTTTTAGTTTGGCTCAGGGCTTCAGAGGGGTCAGCCGCGGGGTTGGCTTTCTCCATTGCTGTGGGTCTGCGGGGAGTCAGACCCTCATGATGGTGGCGAGAGTATATGGCTGCACAAAATAGTTTCCCTCACGGTAACCCGGAAACCAAGAGGGGCGGGAAGAAGGAAGGGTGCTCAGGACAAGTAAAACCTTTAAAGATGTAACCCCATGTTTTCCCTACATAGTCCAGTTTGCTCCCCCTTCTGCGCCCTCACGAGAATAATGCTGCTAGCTGAGGATTTTCATAGTCAGGCCAGGCCATCTCCTTTCAGCCACACGTCCTGTTTCTATTCTGGCTCTGCATTTGGCAGATGAATGGCCCTGGGGAAGTTACTCCACTTCTCTGTTGCTTCAGTCCCTTTCCCTATACAAGGAGACCGCTATTATAAACCTCCTTCTTGGAGTTATTATGAAAATAATAGGACGAGCCGGGTGAGTAGCTGAGTGATTTGGGACAAGTTACCCGATCCCCTGGGTCTCCGTTGTCTTGCTTGTAAAGCAGGGTTGGCATGGGAACAGGGGCTGTGATGCAGGTGGTTCACGCAGGCCCTCAAGAGTGTATGTCCATGAGCTGAGTGGCTGTGGTAACAAGTGTCTCATGCTCAATGTCTCCTCAGGCTCGTGGCTCTGCAGGCGGCAGGAGGAGGCATGATGCTGCTTCTCAGGAAGACCATGACAAACCCTACGTGTGTGACAGTGAGTATCCTGCGTGCTGTGTCAGCCAGTCTTCCTATGCTGCCTTGGCAGCTCTGGGCCCCACCAGGCTTTTCTGCTTCCAGCTCTGTGTGGCCACATTCCCTCCTGCTGTGGTGGGGTTCTGGGCACTGTGGACAGTCTGGCAGGGGACTCCACCCTCTCGGGCTGCCATCCAGGATGGCAGGTCTCCTTTCTGGCTTTCTGTCTACGTTCTCCCACATTCTCTGTCTCTTTCAAGGCTTATCCTCCACATCTTTCTCCAGTTCAGAATCACAAACAAAAGTGTCACCCTAAACTCTTTGGCAAAGGTGACTGGCTCCTGTCACTTTCCATTTCTTTCCCTCCAATTCCATTTCTCTCTCCTTTTCTCCTGTCCTAGGCAGGACTGGTTATGAATCTTTCTATGACAATGGCTTGAATGGCCCTCGATTCATCTCCACCCTCCCTTTCCTGATTCAGAAACATCACTGGAAGAGTGGTTGCTTGGCTCCCGGGTTAGAGTCTGAGGTTAGAAGGAGGGTAGAGGCCAAGGGAGGGGGACAAGGAGGGACTGTGGTCACCAAGAAGGCAGCAGCTTTCTTTCTCCTCACATGCCACGGTATGGTGTGGTAGGTAGGTTCCACAGCCGTGCCCTGTTGACTGTCACTCCGTTGGGCATTTCTGCTCACTCCATGGCAAGACTAGCCATCAATAGCACATGCCTGGGGATCTTCCTTTCCTTTCTCATCTGCTATTGAAACCCAGAGCTTGACCACTGGGCCCACGCTGCTCTGAGAACAGCAGGAAGCTAGACAAGGCAGGGCCTGGCATGGTGGTCCCTCCCGGTGCCTCTCCGTCTTGTCAGATCCTGCAGCTCTGTGAGGACAAAGCAAGCCAGGGGATAGTACATAAGGAGCACATGGGGTGGTACCTTCCCCTAGCCCCTCACTGGCCTCTTGATTTCAAGATATCCTGTGCCCTGTGGAGATTGCGTCTGGTGGGATAACATTTTGCCAGAACTCAGACTCCATGGCGTTCATTTGGCTGCTTATCACCCCACGCAGATGGCATTCCCGAGATGCCTGCAGGTCGTGTCGCCATCCTAAGCAACTGCGTTCCAGGAAGAGAAGGGATCAGTGCCTGGGGTCTGGTGGCTTTTGGCAGAAAGCACCAGCTTCGGTCTGGGCCTCACTTCCGAATGACATTTACTTGGGTTCTGATAAGTGAATAACCCAAGCATGCTGGTCCTTGGGAGACTGGGCAGAGGGTAGGACTTCCAGCTGTGTACGGCACCCCAATAACAGGGCCAGCAGTTGCTTTGAAGCTGAGACATAACTACTCCGTTTCTCTTTTAAAAAGCTATGTTTCCCATCATGTGATTTTTCTGCTGTCATAGATAGTGGGATTAACTTTTTACTCTATTTCTGCAACTCTAGGAAAAGGTCTTATGGCGTTGATGGGTGGTGACAGATTGTGTGTCTGTGGCTGGGATGCGCACATGCAATGGCTAGTGTGGAGGTCAGGGGACAATGAGTTGGTTCTCTCCTTCCCCCTGTGGGTTCCAGGGATTAAACCCAGGTCATCAGGCTTGGTGGCAAATGCACTTACCAGCTAAGCCGACTCACTGGCCCTCTTTCTAGAATTTTTGTGGCATTCCAAGGAGAGCTCCTGGCTCTCCTCTTGGCCTGGCTCCTGGCTCGCTTCTTGCCTGGCTCCTGGACCTTCTCTTCTGCTCAGAGCCTTTATATCATCATCCTTCTTCCTGGCTCCTGGTCTGCGCTTTCCGCAGATCCTCTTCTCCAATCCCCCTAGCTTTGTTTAGAGCCCCTTGGTGTCCTTGGCTGCTTTCTGCTCCCCTCCCTATAGGGTCACTTCCTCCCCCTGTTTCCCCTGAAGAAAGACTTGGAAGGACTCATCACAAAATGGCATCAGCTTTCTGGAAGTCTTTGCAGCTGCTTCCTTGACTCTGCCCACATACGTACTGCCTCCTTCTTCCCCCTTCTGCGAAGCAAGGTTCATTGCAGTTTGCCCTTCTTCAGGACATTGTGTGACAGCTTCGTGATTAATGGACTTTATTTTTATCTGGTGCCCTTCAGACAGGTGATCCCTAGGGGTAGAAGTGACCTTTGAAGAGGTCACGAAGCCCACCCCCCACCCCTGAGTTGGACAAGAAATGCTTTTAATCATCTCTAATGCATCCTAACTAGAGAGGTGTTCGGTCGCCCTCCTTCAGTGTCCCAAGAGATGGCGCTACCACTAGCCGCCCTTTCTCCACCATTCCAGCTGTGTGTGTCCTTAATGAGAGCTGGAACTGCCCTGTCTGCCACGTTCCCTTGTCTTTTGTGTCTCCTTCCCCAACAAGTCGGCATGCTCAGCGTTTTGGTCTTGCATCCTCTGTATTCTTGGATGAACTTGGGTCTGTCTTACTCCATAATCCCGGTGCCATCATCCTGCTCTGAATTCCCGTCTGGAAACACTTCTGCTGGAAGCAGCACAAGGCCAAGTAGCTCAAAGGATAGATATTTCCTTGTTTGATTTATACACCAGTTCTTGGAATGACCTCCATTTTCAGAGAATACCCAAGTGCTCCGTGCACACCGAACCACTTCCCGTCACTTCCTATCTGTCCAGCACTGGGTCTGGTCTCCAGGTGTAGACTCTTTCTCCTGAGGCATTTGATTATCTTTCTTCCCATAAATCACTCAGCATTTGGCCCCATCGAATCTCAATAAGCAGATACAATAACGTGTGACTTCAATATACAAGATTCAATAAAGGCAAATTTAAAGACATTGCCCACTAGTTAAATTCCATTCGCCACAGACTTGCGGTCCCTGCCATTTTTGTATCATCTGTGGTTTGATTTGCATAATTCCCACTCCATCTTTGGAGTTATTTATGAAAATATTAGGTCACCTTGGACCGCAAACACCTCTCTCTGGATTTATGTGGGTTGGTAATAGCCATTTCTTTTCAGATGTGGTTGTGCCTCTTCCTAGTATGTGTTCTTGAATGTAGTCGATGCTTTTTGATGTTGGTGGTCCAGGATTCCTTTACACAATGGGTGGCTGAGATATTATCATAGCGGATAACTTCAGACCATAGAGGTTTACATTTTGCCTTTCACTCAGCCATTAGATTTATTTCATCTCAGAAATACTAAATCATCTAAGTGTAATTTATTTTTCACCCAATCTATGGTGCGCTCGCGAATCCTTCATTTTCTAGTAACTAACCAATCTCTATTAATTATTTTGAAATTTTACCGAGTTGAAGGCTTAAAGTTCTGCTTCTCCACTATCTGCCTTTTGTTTCGGGAAAGGTGTTCATCCCTTTCAAAACAAAGCAACAGAAATGGGCTTTGTGGGCGAGTCTGCTGGTGTTTGTGGGTCTGGACCACCTGTGCAGAACTAACCTAGACACTCATGAACATGCAGATTCCAGGCTCTTAGGGCAGACTTGCTCCACCAGAATCTCAGGAGTCAGCCTGGAGCCCACATGGTCCTGCACTTCTCAGGGGATTCATATGTATGCTGATGTTTGAGGATGGCTGGTTCTCCTCATTCCAACCTGAGGACTTTGAACATCCAGTCCTTTTAACATTCGCTGCCTGGATCCCTCTCTCTCTCTCTCTCTCTCTCTCTCTCTCTCTCTCTCTCTCTCTCTCTCTCTCTCCTCTCTCTCTCTCGTGTGTGTGTGTGTGTGTGTGTGTGTGTGTATGTGTCCCTGTCTCTCTCTGTGTATGTGTGCATTATATGTGCACTTACGAGCCTGGCTGCATGCACATGTGGATATCAGAGAAGATATCAGATGCTCTGCTTTGCTCTTTCCCAGCCGGGTCTGTCTCTTACTGAGCCTGGAGCTAGCCTGGTAGCCAGCAGGCCCCAGCCATCCTCCCAATTGCAACTCCATACAGTGCTGGGGTTATGGGTGCCCATCCTGCCACAGTATTTTACATGGGTGATGGGATCAGGACTCAGACCCTTATTCTCGTATAGCTTCTATGTGCTAAGCCATCTTTCCAGCTCCCACGCCTGGAAATCTTACGGCCCCAGGATTCTCTAGGCAGCTGGACGCTGGCTGGCGTCGCTGCTTTAGCTGACTTCCCTCAACCCTTCCTTAGTAGTTCTTTCAGCGATGACAGAGCTTGGCCATCCAGTCTAACACCCAGCACTCCTGCACCTGATTTTCATTTGCTCGGTCACATAAAGCCCTGCTAGTGCCATTATCACATGCTCTCGCCGGGGTGTTAAGTGGGGACAGACATGAAGAGAATCCTTGGGTGCGGGTTCCTGGGATGTGTTGGGAGTCATTGCCTGAGCTGCTCAGCCTTGTCCTAAGTGCTTCCAGTTCTGAATCGCTCTGTAGCAACCTTGTCCATCAGGGCAGACTCCCGAGGAGAGACCCACTTTCATAGTTTCTTTGTTCAAGGAACAGGACCGAGAAGAAGATGATGGTGACGCAGAACACTCAGTCTGCACATGGGAGGCGTTCTGGGAGGAACAAGAAAGTCCCTGTGTTCTTGCTGGACACAGGGAACTTTTTCTCAGTCTTGTTAGTGTGTGTCTATAGCTCACAGGGAAGCGTGCCTGGAGTTTTGTAAAGACTGCCCCCCTACCCCCTCCCACAGTAAGCTTGAACCACAGAGACAGCTGGCTTCACTTTTCTGTGAAGAAACTGAAGGCTCAGAGAGGTGAAGGGACTTTCCCCAGGTCACACAACTGATCAACAGTAACCCCAAGACACGGACCCTACTTCCTTAAGCTCTAGAACCGGCACAGTCTAGGTCTGGTTTAGTCTAGGTCTGGTTTAGAGCGTCCTCCTACCAGGGAGTTCTCCCAAACGCTGAGGGGGAAAATGTTTTAGAAGTTAGTTAATAAACATGCATCAGTCAGGCAATAATTGTAACTGAATAGAGTACGTGATTCCTAGGCTTTTAAATGTCAATCTATTAAAATCACACCACACTAGAATATTAGTGGATGTTAGTGACACATCTGAGTATGACTCACCTCTGGGTCACACTTGGTACTGACACAGCTAGAAGGTCCGCTCAGCACCAATTCTCTGTTAGTGGGCTCTTTGTCCCTATAGATATGGCCTGCGACTTTCTAATGTCCACACCGCAGGGTGATCTCTCCTACAGACCCAGCTGGAGGTATCCACCTCCTTACAAGGATTTTCTTCGGCTCCTGCTTTGGAAGCATATAGTCAGTTCATCATGGCAGGCAGAGCATGATAAAGTTCATGTTGTCTCAAGGCTGTGGCAGCAGGCATAGGAGTCTGCTTGCTCACATTATAGCAGATCTGTGGGTGGCACTGTGGGTGGCCACAGTGCCAAGCTGCAACTTACCAGATCTGCTGCCCCATGACCCACTTTGTTGTAAAGGGTCCACATTTACCCCAAACAGTATCACCAGCCTGGGGACCAAGTGTTCCGTGAGTCAGGGCTGGCTGGAGGGAGCCTTTCCCATTCAAACCGTAATGGGGTGCAACCATGTCAGAGTAAGATCTGGGGGTCTCTGCCCGCTCTGAACATCTGTTTTCCACTGTGTTTATTCCAGAGGGAGAAGGAACTAGGGTGAAGTGGGTCTCTGTTCAGTTCTGTGAGTGACAGTGGCATTTCCTCCTTGTGGTCTCTCAGAGCTCTGGGCCTCCCTGATCGGCACCCTGCACTGTGGCCTTCTTTCCTCCCACACAGCAGCTTCCTAGTGAGGCCATCTGCCCAGACCAGATGCCAGGAACAGAAAGGAGGATCGTATTGTGGGACACCAGGGGACTGTGGGATGGGTGACTGGGGGGTGGGTGGGCAGCCATAGGGGTCCCAGGAAATCTTCTTTCCCCTCAGCTCCCTTCAGATCACTGTGGTTTCATTTAACCCTGTGGGTAGCAGGGAGAGGCAGACGACTATTTCTGTCTTATTAAAGTTTCCTTTGGAAGGCACAGAGGCCTGCATTCTCTGAGGCTCATGTGTTATGTGCTTTAAACCGTGGCAAAAAAAAAAAAAAAAAAAAAAAAAAGCCAATAACTTGGCCTTCAGGCTTGCTGCCCTTCTGCAGTGGCTGGCCCATCACTCAGTTGTCTCTGGCTGTTATCTTGCAGATCCTTGGATGTGTGTGTATGAGGGGGTGGCAGAGGAGGCTCGGTGCTCCAGAAACTTGATTTGTGGAGCAGGGCCTGTGGGAGGGATTGATCACTGGTGATGGAATGTATTTGTTCTCACAAAAGACGGGCCTGTTTAAATATGCAAATGCCGTTGTGTCCTGGACATAGGTGCCAGTGTCCCTGCAGGGCTGGCCAGAGGCAGGGTGGGGAAGTTTCTCTTTGATGCCTACCCAGCACCTTGCCTGCCTCTGTTTTCTCTGCCCTGCAGCTTGGCCCTGGCTTCCCTGCCCTCAGATGTCCTCCCATCCGCTCCTCTGAGCATGCCACTGTAGCCACCTGTGCCCTCTGGAATTGCCTTCTTATCCACAGGAACCTTTCTATCCATGGTGATAAGTGGTTCCTTTCACTTCTGCAAGTAACCTTTTTCCTATGGAAATAGTATCTGTGCAGGGAAAGCAGGGGCTGCAGGTAAGTCAGGAAGGGGAAGGTGAAGCCGTTGTCACCTTAGTCCCAAAAGGGACGAAGTCTGCAGGTTTTGTAGGATTCGCTGTGATTTGTTTCTTCCCTCCCCAATTGTCCTCTTGCCTTCCTCTCACCAGTACAAGTGAATGATATCTGTCTGTGTCAACACATGTGTTTCTATGGCAGCAATCCTAGGGCTACATAGTATTCCTCAACGAGGACATCCCACAGCTTATGCCGGTTCTGGTGTGTGCGGTCAGTTGTCAACTTGTTAAGTGCATGGTTTAGAATGTGTTCACTGTTGGCAACATTGCAGCTATTTCGTCACACACCTTTGTCTCTTTTCTTAGCAGATATTAGCTACACACAATGATGGTTTCATTATGGCGCTTTTCACAAGGGAATAGAATATATTTTGATCGTGCCCATCTCCTATTACCCTCTCTTGTCCCCCTTCCCACTCCCACGGATCCATTCTCTCCTTTCAACTAACCTCTCTTCTTCTTCCGTATCATTTACTCATTTTTATTTATGTTTGCTGACCAATGAGTTTAATTAGGGTTGCCTACCTGGCCTCTGGGAAGGAGTCACTATAAGAGTATGGGCACCTTCCAGGCCCATACCGCTAAAGAAAATGATTCCCCGTTAGTGTCGCTCCATAGGGAGGGGTGGGTCCCTACATGCTCCTCCTCCATCCATGATCAAATGTTAATGGGCCCAGTCTTTGTAGAATGCTTTATTATTTCCTCAAAGCAGAGCTGTGAGGTCAAAGGGCCTGGTGCTAGTCTCGGTGTGTGTGTGGCCTGTGTCAGGTGAGAGAGCTGGGGAAGGACATTACCCTGACCGGAAGGAGATGTTTGAAGCCATGCTGAGGCTCTCCCACTTTCTGTCTAGGACTTGGAGAAGATGGCTTGTTTTGGGTGTCGTGTCCTCTGTGTGCGGTAGGAAGGGCACCTAACAACTGTGATGACATATATATAAAAGGTTTGCACACAGTATGGCTGAAGAAATATTTCTTCCACCTTAATTCCCTCTTTCTTAGTATACCTGGGGAGACCAGGCTTGTCGTACAAGGAAGGATTTAGTTGAGCAGACACTAGGTGCTCTAGGGGCCAGAGGAGTATTACGTGCGTGGTGGGGTGTGGTCAGAGGACACATCCTGAGGCCAGTCAGATGTAAACAAGCACAGGGTGAACAGATTCCTGTCTCCAGGGATAGGAAAGCTTATGTACCGGTGTGGAGAGAGGTCATGATAATAAAGGTTTCCGACTTAGGTTATGGGTTTGGAATGTTCTATGGGTTTCCTCTATATGAGCTTTTTTGTTCCTTCAGCAGGGTCATGAGATAGAAATGTGTTTGTGGTCATCCCCATCTTCTAGATGAAGACTGGGGAGAAGATGCCCATGGGCACTGGACAGTGTAATAACTCCCAGGGTCACACAGGGGATAACCGGGGAGGTGAAACTCAATGGCTGTGGATCTCGTCCACCATCTGCCATCCACCGTCATGGATGCTTTCTGCGGGGACACTGAGTATGCCTCCCACGAAGCTCCCTTTCAAACTGTGTGGTCACAGTTTGCCCGTTTGTCTTTCCAGGCTAGACATTATACCATCTGGGGACAAGGGCCAATGTCATAGGCCACTGGCACCATATCCCTAGCACAGTGGTATTCCTAAACCCTTGATGAATGGCTGGAGAAAGGAACACGCTAGGAACAGCGATGACTACCTTGTCCAGAACAGAGTGTGCGGCAGTGTGACAAGTGTCTGCAGCAGGAGAGTCTTATGAGACACCAGTCTAGACTTGTCTGGAGAAGATTGCATTGTCAACCTGGGGACATGTCTAGAAAGGTTAATCTATAGGATTATTTAGGTGAGATCCCTGAAGCCCAGGCTGGGATATCTTCCCAATCATGAAGAAGATGGAAGCCTGGATGGTGTTGAAAGCGATAACGAAACGAATGAGGCAAACAAGGCAGGGCCTTCTGACAGAAAATGCACAGCCGTGGTGGGATGGCTCAGTTGGTAAAGCACTTTCCTGGAAAACACAAGGACCTGAGTCTGATCCCCAGAGACCACATGACAAAAGCTGGGCGTGGTGCCCCAAGCTTGAACCCTAGGAGAGTCAGAGACAGACAGATCCCTGGGTCTTGCTGGCCAGTAAGCCTAGCCTGCTTAGCAATGTCCCGGCCATTGAGAGACCCGTCTCCCAAATAAATGGATGGGACTTGAGGAATGATGATAGAGGTTGTCCTCTGGTACACACACACACACACACACACACACACACACACACACACACGGGAAAGGGAGGAGACAATGAGGAAACCCCACAGAACCTGGCTGTGGCAGAGAGTATGAAGGGTCTTTAAGAGTAGAGAGAGAGGTACTGATGACTCCTGGCATCTTGGGTTTGGGTATCTGAGACCCCAAAGGAGGCTTAACTGGAACATTCTGAAAGGGGAAGGAAGGACATTTGGAGAGTGATGGAACTTGGCCTTGAAAGCTGGGGGAGCGGCAAGAGGCCCATGCAGGAAGTCTTTCTTTTCTCTCTTTATTAGTTAATGCTTTCATTTATTTTACATCCTGACCACAGTTTCCCTTCCCTCCTCTTCTTCTGTTCCATTCCGCTGCACCCCCGCCCCCCCCCCACCGCCGCAGCCCTCCCATTCACCTCGCCTCTGCTTCGGTTCAGAAAGGGGCAGGCCTCCCATGGATGCTAACAAGGCATGGGATATCAAGTTGAGAAACGACTAAGCTCCTCCCTTTGTATTGAGGCTGGGTGAGGCAACCCAGTATGAGGAATAGGTTCCTGAAAACCAGTTCAGATGTTAGGGACAGGTCCCAATCCCATTGCCAGGTGAACCATAAATAGACCATGCTACAGACTGTTACACATATGTAGAAGGCCTAGGTTGGTCCTATGTGGGCTCCATAGCCATTGGTCCGGAGTCTGAACTCCTATGAGCCAGGTTAGTTGTTTCTGTGGGTTCCCTTGGGATGGTCTTGACACCCCTGAGTCTACAATCCTTCCTCCCTCTCTTCAACAGGATTCCTGGGTCTTTGCCCAGTGCCTGACTGTGGGTCTCTGCATTTGTTTCTATTCGTTTCTGGATGAAGGCTCTTTGATGACAATTAGGGTGATCACCAATCTGATTATAGGAGATGGCCTGTTCAGGCACCCTCTCCACTATCCAGGCAGGAAGTCTTAACAGAAGCAGTGGACTTTGGTTTCCCTAAAAGTGATAGTAGTCCCACAAGGTGCTTTAGGATTCACGAATAAGTCTGCTCTGCTCCTAGTGCCAAATCTGTCAGGTTGTAGTCCAGGCCTAGCACGTGGACAGAGGTCTCCAGAGGGAAGCACCCACAGGCCTCCAAGTGAGTAGGAGCTGCCACCATGATAACGGGCTCCCTCCCTTGACTTTTCTCTGTTTACTCTCCCCAGAATGTTGACCATTGTATTTATTATTTCAATGACTTTTCTATAATCGAATTATATTTTACTTTTTAAGCTAATTAAAAACATGCTAGCATGAACTTCACTAGCCTCAAACACCACCTTGTAAGGCACAATGGTTGAGAGAAGATGGTCTTAAAATCAAGAGGCCAGGATCTGAGCCCCTGCCTTGTCATTTCCTAGCCATGATCTTGGGCACATCCCAAAGCATCTTCGAACCTTGATTTATTTGTCAAGTGATAATACGGATATACATGCTAGAGTTTCTAGGAAGGCTCAGTAAGAGAATATGTAAAAACATTAGCCTATTGCCTGCTTCATGGATATTGTCAATAAATGTTTATTTTCTTTGTACAAACTGACAAAGGCACTCCGCATCCCAGGGGACCCCCTGGCTGTGATCTGGGCACTAGGTATTGAAGTTGTCAGGTCTACGAAAGCAGTTTGTAAAATGGAATGAACTGGCAAAAATGGCCTGTGTTCCAGATCCCCTGCACTCTGCCCTTTGTGATCTTGTGCCGACACGGGTCTCACCCTGTCTCTGTGGTCTACAAACTTCTCACTTCCATTTTACAGACAAGAAAACTGAGGCTTGGGGGAAGTCACTTGCCCCAGGTCACACAGCAAATTGCTAGCATTCTGTTGCCATGGTTCTCAGGAGGACAGGAAACTTCACGGCTTGGCTTGTGGTCTGTCTGCACCTCTCTTCCGGGTGCTCAGGAACAAGACACACAGTATTCTGGAAATGAAAGACTTGCAGCTTCTATCTCTTCTTCCTGTTATTAACTGGGAGCCACATTCACATCTAATAAATTCCTAGAATAAGCCCAACAGCGGTCCTTGAGTTACCACTGGGCTTGCTGGGCAGCAGATCCTGGGTCTGGACACATAAGATAAAAGGCAGTACCAGGCCTTGAGACTGGTGTCTGTAAAAAGTCAGGGTGTTAGTTGGGTGTGATGGTGTATGTGCCTGTGATCCTAGTACTTGAGAGGTGAATTCAAGAAAACAAGGAGTTCAAGGCTACCCTTGGCTACATAGTGAGTTCAAGGCCAGCCTATGTTACATGAGACCTTGTTGAAAAAAAAAAAAAACCCAAACCAAAAAACAAACTACACAAAAAGAAAATAAAACAATAGCAAAAAGCAGAAGAGCACCACACACACACAAAATGTCAGGATGTTACAACCTACCACTCCCCCAGCTCCTGTGATCCTATCCAGAGAATTAAGTTTAAAATAAGCATCATGGGTGGTTTGAAAGAACAAATGACATCACAGGAATGCAGCTGCTGGCCTCGCGCGGGGTAGGTGGGGAGAAGGGAGTCGGCAGGCCCTGGGCGGATGTTGTGGCTAGGGGCATATATCATTTTTCTGTCATGCCTGAGGGGGCACCTAGACCTTTCAAGGCCCAGAGGAAACAGAACCAGGAGGAGCTAGAGCGGTGAGGACTTAGAGGGAATCTGGCCTGGCTTTGGTATTTTCATAGTGGGGTTTGTCCAAGATATATAGAGGGTGTGCAAAAGAGTTGGAGCTGGATCCCAGGGTTCCCGGAGGCAACCGGCTCATCTGGAATCCAGCCTTGGAGATCCACCCCCAGTGTGGGAGCCTTGGCCTGGCCAGAGGATTCCTTGCCACTTACACAGCTACAGGTGCAAACAGCTCAGGGATAATCTTGTACTTCTCTCATTTTGAATCCCTGGGAACACCTAGCTATTTCAAGTGGTCCTTAGGGCTGAGCAAGGCTGCCCCCTGAGAGTACATGGCTGAGCAGCATCTCTCCTGGGTGTTGGCCCCAGTCTCGGTTTATTGTGGATGCTCCCCACCTGGGGAACTGGATGTGGGCTTTCCTCCACCTCCAGATGGTACTGCAGAGAGGAGAACGGGATGCTGGGACGGTGTGTGGAGCTTCAAATGTCCACCGAGCGGCCTGGCAGCACATGGTCCTTCTGACCAAATGGTATGTGTGAGGCCCTGTGGGCTGTGGGCGCCACTCTGAAGCGTTGAGCGGGAGAGACTATGATGACATCAGGATTATGAAGGGCCCATTGGGACCACAGCAGAGCAGGGCACAGGCCCTACCTTACCCTTCTCAGCCTCCATCCTCCTGCAGCTGCTTCTTCCTGGCAAATTGCCAGATGTAGAATGAGGGCCCCTGAGAGAAGCAAGATAGGGAGGTCAGCCTCACGCTCTGGGGAAGCTGGGGACAGGAGTGACAAGCAGAAAATACACGGAACATCTTCCAGCCATATTCTCCAAAGGCAGATAAACCACAGTTTGAATCCTGGGCTTGCCATTCGGGGAGTCACGTGTCTTTCTCCAGACTCAGGGCCTCTCCTGAAGAACGGGATTCGGGCCTTGTGACTGGGGTAAGATTCTGGGTAGGGACTGGGGGCGGCCTGCTTGTCTGTAGTTACAATGCCCTCGAGCAAACGCTGGGTGCTGTGATTTGTGTCCCAGCTGAAGGAGTTGAGCTACAGAGAGAAGGGGCTGTGTGTCTGTGCCACGGGCAGACGCTGGGAATGTGACGCGGCTTGTGGCTCCCAAGGCCTAGGCTTTGTCTCTCGGACACTCACTCTGTAATTGCTTTCAGTCGCTGCTTTCAGTCTCTGGGAACCACTGGCTCAGATACCCACTGCGTGCTCCAAGTTGGGCTGATGAAAATGTGCCAGAGTCATTAAGTTATCAGTAGGGAAGGCAGCCGCTTCTCCCCGGCAGGAAGGATTCTGCTGTCTGCTGCAACCGGCTTTGTTCACACAAACTGCCAACCCCCCCCCTTCCCCACACTCCCCCCCACCCCAGCCCCAGCCAGTGATTGGAGTAGGACTAAGGGGGATAGGGGACGTGCCGTCCCTGCTCTGGGACAGCACTGATGGCATGCTGTAACTCTAGCCTGGAGGTCCCATGTGGAGAGCCCAGCTCTGGACCGGGAATGTGGGCAAAGCTATTTCTGCAGCTTGACAGATGGATCCGCCCCAGGGGGAAGGAGAGAGAGGGAGGCAAGCTGGACTTCCCTTGTCACGGCCATTGCTCTCCACATGCACGGTGCCAGGAACACAAAATCCAGGTGCTTGCTTGCCAAGGTGAAAAGAAGGACCTTAGGCTGTGCGCAGATGGGGCGGACTGGTCCCAGGGGTGAGGGCTGCAGAGGTGCATGACGCAGAGGAGTGGGCCCCGGGGGAGGGAGACTATAGTGAGAAGATGGGGGTTCAGCCCTCTCTGCATGCTTCAGCAGTCTTGGGGCTTAGTCTGATTCCCTGCGTGCGACAGCTCCTTCCAGAGCGGGATTGCTGACTTGATAAAAGGGGAGCAGATGGTGCCGATACTTTCCTTTCAGAATGTTTTTTTTCTCTTCACCTTCTTTTCCACTGTACACCATTAGCCCAGACTTCAGAGGAGAAACGGCTAGCTCTCTCCCTTTTGGGGTTTATTGTCTTTGCTGAGCCCCTTTGATGGCAGTGGGGGGATGATGGCAGCTGATGAGAACTGAGACTTACCATGGGCAGGATCCTCTTTTAAATCGCTCTCTTGCCTCTTTCTCCTTCTGGTGAGGTAGGTGTGCTGTCGCAGTGGGCCCCATTTCAGAGAGGAACATGCCAATGTGGAGAGGCTTAGCAGCTTAGGCTAGATCAGGCAGCCGACGGTTTCCGTGGGAGTTTGAACCCACTCAATTTAGACGTGGACCATTTGGACGTCACTGTAGCCCCTCACCCCATGACAGAGCTGGCTAGGGCCAGAGCAGCTGATTACACTGGAATAGTGGCCAGTGAGGTGCCCTAGGCAGACTTCTGGGAACCCACTCTCGACTGCTTGGGGCCTAGGTTCACCCGGGTGGATTTAAAGCTTTCAGTTGGAGTCACTTATTCCGACATCTCCCCTCCCAGATTTCCAGTGCAAGATAAGATCCAGAGGGTCCGGAAAGAGCTCAGCTGGTAAACTGCTTGTTTTGCAAGTATAAGGGCCTGGGTTTAATTTATGGAATCCATCTACAGTGTTAGGTGTGGTAGGGAGTGCTTGGCAATCTCAGCACTTGGCATCTAGAGACAGGTGTTCCTGGGGCTCACTGGCAGTCTAGCCTGCCCTATAGTAAGCTCCAGGCCATTTAGGGCACATGTATGCACATGTATGCACGCACTGATACAACAATGAGGGACCCTTGAAGGAGTCTCTAGTAAGTGTTTCAAGATGGCGGCCACAGACCATGAAACCCAGCACCCAGATCAATTGTCTATGAAGTTGGCCCCTGGTGTTTGGAGTGACGACTGGAAAGTAGAGTTAAAGGTCAGAGGGCGTCCTCTCCAGCCTGTCTGGGCAATCCCAGCAGGGTTTCTAAAGCGCTCCTACCCATCGAAACCTCGCCCTCTGATTCCATCGCGGCTCCATCAGAATAAATCACGGAGTCAGGGCTTCCTCTCTCACCCCGTGATGATGTCATCTGAAAGACTAAGTCTTAGCCTTAGCAGCTTTGTTTGGAGCTCCATTAACTCCAGGTCCTCCTAATTCTCTCTTTCAAACTACTGCACCTCCTGCTGCCTCCTTGCAGCCTGTGGCCTGCTCAGAGACCTACCTGATAAATCAGGACACCCCCTCCTCATCCTGGTATCTCCTTCTTCCACCAGCTGCCCTACCTTCTCCTGGAAGGAGTGATCTATTAGTAATCTATTAGCCTTTTGCTATTCCCTATTTCCTGGAGCATACCAGTGACCCGCAGCATCATCTCATCCTCTAGGAGGTCATGGATTATTTTCATGCTGTGGTGGCCCCCTGAGGGTCATACGCAATGGTTTCCCCTACCCCATTCTCCATCCCTTTTGGCCTTACTCAGTGCCCCTGCCTCTAAGCCTGAGTTCTACTCACCTTTAAGATGAGTGAATTAGTTACTTTTCTGTTGCTGTCATTTAACACCATGGCCAAGGAAACTGACAGAATAGCAAGGGTTTATTTAGGCTTACAGTTCCAGGGTTAAGAGTCCATCATAATAGGGAACCAGGGTAGCAGGCAGGGCAGTAGTAGCAGGTGAGAACTCATATCTTAAGCCCCAAGTAGGAAGCAGAAAGAGTAAGCTTGAAATGGCCTGAAGTTCTTAAACTTGGAAGCCCACCCCGCATTGACATACTTCCTCCAGCAAGGCCACACCTTCTAAGCCTCCCAGATAGTGTCACCCACTGGGGACCAAGTGTTCAAATGCTATGGTGGGGGCACTGCTTGTTCAAGTCACCACAATGGGGGTGTGCGCTGCCATGAGCATGTTTGCTTGTTACATTCAGAGTCCCGGCTTGTGAGGGGCACTTGGGGACTGAAGGCAGGAGCTGAGGCTGGGGGCCTTGATGCTGCTGCTTCTGAACGTGCCCCCCCCATGTGATATTCTTGTGGCTCTCATGTGAGTCTTTAACAATTTTAAAAGGGAATCTTCCTCTCCACAGTTTCTCTTGGTGTGTCATAACACCATAACTTCCAGTGCCACTGTGCCTATAGCCAGTCATGTCTCTTTCCATGAGAATTAAAGTACCGCAGGCCGAACTCATTTTCCTTCCTTCCTTCCTTCCTTCCTTCCTTCCTTCCTTCCTTCCTTCCTTCCTTCTTCCCTCCCTCCCTCCCTCCCTCCCTCCCTCCCTCCCTCCCTTCCCCCTCTCTTTTTTTCTCTCTCTCTTTAATTTGGCTTTTCTCCTATATCCTTCTAACAACTCATCCACGCCAGGAATCTGGGAGTCTTCATTACCCCTCTAAGCTGACATCCCAGTGCCTGTCACAGGCAGACCCCATGCTGGCCACTGCAGATGTAACCTGTGTGAACGGACAGGGTCTGTCTCACTGGCTGCCTGTAGGATTGATGTGGATTAGTCCCAGGAAGGTGAACCCCGGGGTCCTGATGATTGGCAGGACCTCCCTGGGGAAGGGCATTAGAACTAAGAGCTGAAGGATGATTAGATGCTCATTGGGCAAACTGGGGGTGGGGGGTAGGCTAGGTAGAGGGACGAACATGCTTGAAGGCTCTGTGGTGAGAAGAAAACTGCTTGAATAAGCAGGGAGGCTGAGAAGGAGCAGGACCTGGTGCCAGATAAGGCCAGGCTGGGCACTGCACATCAGAGACAGCCGTGTTAGCTGACACTTCGTTGTGTTCTTATATCCCCTTCTACAAGATTCTATCTCAAACCCCTCTCCCCATAACTCATTTCTACCTATAAGGCCATATCTTTTTCGCCCATCCATCAGCCAGGCAAATAGTGTCCTGCCTTCTTCAAATTCATCTTGTAAGCAGTGTGCTAACAGGGGAGCCCGATTAAGATGACCCTCTGGGCAAAGTCCTCCCCTGGTCCCTCATTGTCAGGATGGAGTCAAGCCCAGAGGCCTTTAGTATTAGCTCCCTCAACCGCCACCCCTATTCTTTGCTGCAGCTTTCTCAAATGGCTCGCAGTACCTCTGAGGTGTTGTGTGGATGTGCTGGGGAGCCCCAGGGGAGGTCTTGCTCATCTCATACTCTCCTATCAAGGGATTCTCACTTCAGGAAGCCACCTCCCCCAACTCAAGCCATCTGATGCCCGGCTCAGCTCCCCTTCTCTACCGTGCCTGCTCATACAGCCAGCCGCTCAGTCTCTCCGCTATAGGCACAGACCTTCTGCTAGACTGGGAACTATTTGGAGGAGAGGGATGCGGGCCCCTTTATCTTCATCCTCTTTGGTGCCACCATCTAATGTATGTTAACATTTAATAAATGTGTTATTGAATGTGAGGGTCTAGTGATGAAGGAAGCACACTGTTCAAGTGAGCCATACGGGATGAGGCTCCTTCCTGAGGCACTTTAGGAAGGTGTCTGGCTTCCAGGACACCTTTTTGAATTCCCTGGATCTGGAACTTCCAGCAGCCAGTCATGTTTCAAGGTGGCCTCCACCCCACACCCACACACTGGGAGGGTAGGTAGACCAAGTTAGAGTCAGGCCTAGGTCTTCTCAAGCTTTAGTGAGTTCCAGGATAATGTGGGTTCCCTGGCTGGGTGCCCCCTGATTGCTTGATTCAGCGGGTGGGGTGCTACCAGAGAATTTGTTTCTGTAATACGTTCCCAGGTGATACTGGCGGCGCTGCTGCCCCGGGAACCACATGCTGAGAATCTGTGTTCTAGCAAAAGAACTTGTTCTTCAAAGTATCACTCTCTACGTGCTAGGGGAGGAAATGGATGGTCTCGCTTGGGTTTAGCTTTGTAGGTTTTAAGAGTCATTAGTATGAGATTAGTGTGGATAGATGCAGGCTTGCCTCTGCTCCTGGCTCTTGTCTCTCCCACAAGCGCTCCAATGTCCACACCAGTGACTCAACAAATATGTTTTGTAGAAGGTGCATGGCAGCTGATGAGGTGGAGCGGGGGATGGCAGACAGGTCGATTGGAAGCCACCCTGAAGGGAAGGTGGCAGGTGTAGACAGGATCGTAACTCAAGAAGTCCAGGGAGGGGTAACTGCTTTGAAGCGCAGTGAGTTCTCATCCCTGGAGCCTGAACAGGCCTCTAGAGCATTAGTGGGAATGATATTAGTGGGCAGTTAGTGTAAGTAACTGTTAAGATCTTGGAGTTTTATGATTAAGAAGAAAAGCAATGGCTGACCCTGCATTGCATAAATGGCTCACTTGGGATCATGACTGATCTGCAGAGCTACCAGACCGCTTGTGCAAATACTGAAAGCAGTTCTTCCTTGAATCCTTGAATAGACATGCATCCCTCAACAGCAGTGTGTTTGGTGTCTAAGTGGATTCATATTCAATGACCCTGTAATTTGTTACTTATTGACCTCAGATCATTTAAAAGGTTAAATGGAAAAGCCACAAGCAGGCAGAGAGTGTACCTCAGGGGCCTCTTTATGTCCTGCTTCCTAAGTCACATGGAATTGAGATGCAAGGCACCATTTTAGTTTGTTTTGTGTGTGCACGTGAGAGAGAGACAGAGAGAAAAAATGAGAGAGAGCGCGCGCGCGAGAGAGAGCGAGAGCAAGCGAGAGAGAGAGAGAGAGAGAGAGAGAGAGAGAGAGAGAGAGAGAGAGAGAGAGCATGAATTTATAGTGATTAGGTCACCAGCTTGAATTTCAAACACTCATCAAGGAAATCCAACCAATTGCCAGATTCTGCAGTGTGGTAGGAGAGATCAAAGTTTCTCTTGGGGAGGTTTTACCCTTAAGATGTGATAAACAAGACTGGTGTCTCTTGTACAATAGCTACCATTTACTGAACATCTATTATGTTATCTGGGTGAGATTCCTTACAAATATTATTTATAATCTTTCAATTAACCTCCAAAGTATTACTATCTTCATTTCTAGAGAACAGGCACAGAGAGATTAGGAGTCTTTGTCCAGTTTCACAGAGAAAAACCTGCCCATTCATTTTTGAAAGTTGACATAACGGTAAAATTGAACCCTGATAAAGATAGTTCAAAAATTATAGCTCTATTAGTCTGAGTTCAGATGCAATATTATCAAGTTGAATCCGGAACTATATCAAACAAATAATACACTCTGGCCAATTGGAGCATGTTCTAGGAATGCAAGAATGGTTCAATAATAAGAAATACTAGGAAGCCAACCTAATTCACCATATCCACAAACCAAAGAAAAGCCATGTATTAGAGATACTTAAAGGGCAGTCGATAAAATGCTTTTATAATAAGACTCTAAGACAGGAATAATAGGAACTGCTTCAATTTAATAAAGGCTAAAAATTAGCTATAACGTCATTCAAAACAGTGAAATCCTAGATCCAACTTCATAAAAATAAGAGATGCCCGATTCTTCCATTAGCTTCCAATAGCTATTGTCCTGGCTATTACTCAAAAATGAATTATGCTCCTTAGAAGTAGTTTACTTAAGAGAGAGAAGAGATGGTGCTTTTTTTTTTAAACCAAGCCCGAGAGAATCTGATAGAAAAAGATAAGTTGTGAGAAGTCCATATGGTGGTATCTTCTTAGAGACAAGGTCACAGCCACTGAATTGGGACACCTGAAACTGGGATTGGAACTCAGGTCTGATGCTGAAGTCTTGTTCTTCCTCTCTATAAAGAATTTATGCTCTCTGGTGATCTGGGAGAAGGGAGAGTCCCTCAGAACCAACCTACCCCCCGGTGCTCCAGCATAGTCTGCCAGGCTTGGCCTGCTGGGAGGGGGAAAAGGATGGGCATTTGCAGGGGAGAGGAAGATGGGCATTTGGGGGGAGAGGAAGATGAGTATTTGGGGGGAGAGGAGGGTGGCATTTAGGGGAGGAGAATGGGCATTTAGAGCGAGAGGAAGATGGAAATTTGGGTGGAGAGGAGGATGAGCATTTGGAGAGAAAGGAAAATGGATATGTTGGAGAAAGAGGAGGATGGTCATTTGAAGACCCTGAAGCCTCTGTTCTTGGCAATCCTATCCCTCTAAGGCTGAGGTCTGGGCTGAGTGTGGGAAGGCATGGCTGGTGGTCTGGCCGAGGGTCACTTTGCCTGCCTTTTGCTTTCTAAATCCTGAGCATCCAGGGTACGGAGTCACCCCCTTTATTCTTGCCTCTAAGATGCCATGTTAATGTTACTAGTTGCCTTTTGTCTCAAGCCATCTCATTCGAGACAGGTCTGGGGTGCCAGAGGCTAATTGGAGCATTGAGGTCACAAGCTCTTGGCTACTACAGCCACTGGGATGCCTCAGTCCCATTGTGTTTGTGGTGTGAGTAGAGCACATTCTCCTGGCATAAATCAGAGGGTGATACATGGAAAGTTTGCTACTTCGTGCAGAATTAACCGCAGAGCAGCAGATGAGGCTCTGCAGAGGAATCCAGCAGACCTGGTTTCTGGCAGCTATTCTACCGATGTGTTCCACGTACGTCACTTAGTGCTGCTGGGTCTCACTGACCTCATTGGTGACCTAAGACATTGGACTGCATAGGCTTCCAGTGAAGTTGCAAAGTTCTGATGATAATCTTCCTTTCCGTATGCTCAGTACCATTTAAAGTATCTTGTTTAAGGCCGGGAGTAGGGCTCAGTGCTGGACCACTTGCCTAGCATACCTAACACTGTAACAAACACACAGTCAAACAGTGCTCGCCTAAGGACTCTGTTCTGTGCATGGTTAATGAGCTCATAGGGCTATCATTCCCATTTTGTCTCCAAAGCAACGGAGACACAGAGTAGTTCATTCACTTACCCAGT
Source organism: Arvicola amphibius (assembly GCF_903992535.2). Lineage (NCBI taxonomy): Eukaryota > Metazoa > Chordata > Mammalia > Rodentia > Cricetidae > Arvicola > Arvicola amphibius. The sequence goes on from NC_052053.1 coordinate 95,639,954, forward strand.
GTCTCTCAGGTAGAATGATAGAGTATACAGTGTCTGTGTTCTTATACCTCTTTTGCATACACGAGCCCCGTGGTTACAGTGGTGTGGGTCTGAGGGTGGGAGGTACTTTTAAGGGGAAACCTAGCTCCGATGTGGACAGCTGGGGACTGTTACCTCGAAGTGTGAGAGAGTGACCGCAGAAGTTGCTGACATTGCCCATCATTTCTTCCTTCTTCCTCTCTAGTCTGTGGCAAGCGCTACAAGAACCGACCGGGACTCAGCTACCACTATGCTCACACTCACCTGGCCAGCGAGGAGGGCGATGAAGCCCAAGACCAGGACACGCGGTCCCCACCCAACCACAGAAACGAGAACCACAGACGTGAGTCCCCGCTTGTAAGGTTGGGGAGTGGGGGATGGGGCAGGTGTTGTGGGGAGCAGTTCTTTTCTTTGTACTCTGGTGGCTCCTGGCAGCAACAGCTGATGGGCCTTGGTGTTCTGCAGTAAAGGAACCCCTCAGCTCAGCCAGCCACCACTCCTATGGCTGAGCTGGGCAAAGAGTAAGCAGGTTTGAATGCATGTGATCAGCCTTGTCTCCAGACAGAGGTGGGACGTAGGTGTCCGGCAGAAGGGGAGTGACCTCACCTGGTCACTGTCGCAGGCCAGACCTGCCCATCATTTCCCTCAGCTTCAGAAGGGCCTCTCACAGCTGTTGGGAGCGACTGACGGTTGCTGGTTGATTGCTATGGTTTTCCTGTATGGGTCACTACTTTGGGTATGGGGCTCTCCTGCCATCTGGATGGATATGTCACTTGGGATGACAGTTGGCTCTGAAGACTCAAAGCGATCCTGCAGATTTGTTTCTATTCTTTCTCTCCTTCCTCAACTTGCAGTTATGAATTAGAAATGAAAAGGGGGCTGGGCCTTCACTCTTAGACTGACTCTCTCCCATCCTTTATGGTTTCTGAAATGACAAAAGCCCCCAAACAGGATGTGGTCATGGAATCTGTTGAGCTTGCTTCAAGATCTGGGTCATACTAAGATCACTGGAGGGAGAGGTATTTGTGGACATATGATGTGGGCTTTTGCTTTGTTTATACAATTTGTTGGTAGATAATTTAAAACTTTTTTCATTTAGATTTGGTTTATTATTTCATGTATATGAGCATTTTGCCTACATGTATGTGCATGTGGTACATATGCACATACATGCAGTGCCTGCTGAGGTCACAAGACTGTGTCAGGTCCCCTGCAACTGAAGTGACGGGGTTGTGAGCCTCCATGTGAGCAAGAGGTATCGACTCTGGATCCTCTGGAAGGGCAGCGAGTGCTTTTAGTACTAATGCTCCAGCCCTGGTATACATTCTCAAAGTGAACAAAGACTCTGCCTTTTAAAAACAGCCAGATTCTAAATTTAAAGATGACTCTTGTGTAGTTGAGTATCTCAGCTTGTGGGACAAATGCCAGATGGACACTTTTACCATCTGTCTGAAACCATGGGCATTCCCTGGCCAAGACCTTTGTTTAGGTTTGTGTGTGGCTCTTCCAGGCCAGTGTCCCATGTTCACTGGTCATGTTGCCTTCTCTATCGGTGTGCTGTGGCTGGCACAGCAAAATACCTCAGACCAGAAGTCTTAAACTACAGCAATTAGTTCCTCACGGTTCTGGGGACTTGAGAAGCCAAGGTCAAGGCGTTGTCAATGTTGGCTTCTAGAAATCCCTCTCCTTGGTTTGCAAATGGCTGTCCTCTGGCAGCTCTGCCCTTTTCTCTCCATGCACATGGGTTCTTCTTATAAAGTCGTCAGGCAGACTGGATCAGGACCTGCCTGCCCTAATGGCTGCATTGTGTGGTGTGTATGCGCCTGTGTGCATGCATGCGAGTTTGTGTGTCTGTCTGTGCGTCTGTGTGTCCGTCTGTCTTTCACACTTACATTAATCTCAGTTGGCTTTCACTTTGCTTTTTGAGACCAAGTCTCTCACTGAACATGAAATTCATTGATTTGGCAAGACTGGCTGTGGAGACCTCCAGGATCGCCTGTCTCTGCCTCCCCAGCTCTGGGATTATAGGTGCGTGCAGCTTTTTCCATCTTTTTGTATGGGTGCTGGGGCACAGTCTAAACTCAGGTCCCTGTGTCTTCATGACAACCACTTACCAGTTGAGCTGTCTCCCCAGCTTCTCCAATAGCCTCATTTAACAAACGTCACCTCTTCATTTACTACTTCTCCTCCTCCTTCTCCTCCTCCTCCTTCTTCAAAAGATTTATTTTCACTTTAAATCACATGTATATATGTGTCTGTATGTGGTTATGTGCACATGAGTGCAGTGCCTGTGGAGGCCAGAAGAGGGCATCAGGTCCCTTAAGCTGGAGTTACTGGTAGTTGCGGGCCACCCTATGTAAGCTCTGGAAACCGAACAAGAACAGTGCACTCCCTTAACCACTGAGCCATCTCTCCAGCACTTTGATTACTTCTTTATCTCTATCTTCAGTAGAGCCAAATGCCAAAGTACTAGAGGTTAAGCCTCAATATAGGAACTAGGAATTGGGGAAAATGTATCCTGTGACATGAATTTGTTTTCAGCGTTGAGGGTTCGATCTTTTAATGTGACAGACCCTTGCTTTCTCACCTCCTGTTGCCATCTGGGCAGACTCTGGGAAGCAGGGCTGGAGGAGGAGGGTGACTTCTCTCTTTCCGCACCAGATCCTGAGTCTCTATGACAGCCTGCTTTCTGCCTGCCCTTTGGGAGAGCTCTCCTTTTCTGTCAGGGAAGAAGACCTGTCTATTGAGGCAGCTGACAGTGCCATTTCCCTTTCTCTCCTCTTTACCTTCTCTGGTCTAAGTGTCTAGAAAGTCACAGGGAGCTGTCGCGTCCTACCAGGAAGAGGCTGGAAATGATCTTTGGCTTTAGGTGCTATCTGGAAAGCACAGATTAGTGATTTGTTCTCTCTCCAGCATGTCTGTTAGCTTTCTTTCTCACCCCTCCAGTGCTAGCCTAGCTCTTGCGTTTCCTCAATGTCTGGCCATTTGCTTCTGTGTACAGGCCCATCCTACTTTATAGCATTTTGATGGCTTCCTTTCTGTTGTGTTTCCCCTCACTTCTTTAGTGTCCACAGTGAGTGGTGGCTTTGCACACTCGTGTGTACATGTGCAAAGTTCTGGAAACAACAGTAAGCGGAAGGAGACGCTCCTCCCCAGCCATTCCTGAGGTCTTGTCCAAGTAGACTTCTGTGATCAGCACTGACATTCTTTGCTCTTTCTGCCAGGTTTTTAAATGTGAAATTATCAGTGACATCTGCGTCCTCCTTAGGTATCATACCAGGGAGATCACATGGATGGACTTGCTTAGGAAAGAAACTGCGCCTTTCCTTTCTTTACATGGAGATATGTCTCACGCTTGTCTCCATCATCTGTGGGCTCCAGTTCCCCCTCCATCTTTTTTCCTTTCTCACCCTGGTGATGAGACATGGACTTCTTCACAAAGCATCATTTGACAGACCAGAGAAGACCAGCCATATGTGGGCTGATCTAGGCCCTCTTCAGACAAAGACAGTTCCAGAAACCCCAGAAACACCCATTTTCTCTTTGAGGTGTACTTCTCACAACTTTGTCTCTGCAAACTCTGTGCCCAGCCCTAATTTCACCCACAGGGAAGTTGGCAGAGCAGATAAGCCCCTAACCCTAGTCTCTCTGGATAAACCCAGCGGTAGCTGGTTGCCCTGACTTCTGTGGGCCACACACACTACTGTATTGATTCGTTTGCTGCTCCGAATGTGCGCTCTATTTCCTCCCACATGCCCCTGGTGAGCAGGCCCCCGCCATTTTCCTGTGAGCACTAATTGCTGGCATCATTAATACCCAGTCATTAGCTGCTCTCACTGTTTGGGGCTTGGAGTGGGCTCCCATCCACACTGCCCCTAAATGCCACCAGGGCTGTGTGGTGAACTGAATGTGACAGCTCAGCAGCATCCTAAGGGCTCAGCTCCCTGGTCCTCTCTCAGCCAGACCTCCAGATCGAGGGAGGGAGACAGAAGAGCTCAATCTGGGCAGGGTAATCTGTGGCTCCCCCAGGAGAAAGTCTGGATGCTGGCAAGTGGAAATGCTGACATTCCCTTTAGTAGAGCCGTGGGATGATACCCAGGCTGATGTCATAGAAAAAGAGCCCCACAAATACATAAATATGCAGGGCCACAGGCAGCTGGCTTACACACCTGCAGCCATTGGGACCTTTTGACTTTGGTACTGCACCTGTCCTTTGCTGCATCCCCTTCAGCTGTGTCCTCAGCAGAGCCCAAGCTCATCCCCATATCTGCAACTTTTTAACTGAAAGGACAAAGTGGCCAGCTGGAGTCAGCAGTGACCTTCCCTTCCCCAGCCCTTGCTACCCTGAGCTGCCAACTTAGCAGTCACCTGGCACCCCTGCTGTCCTCCTGCTCCTCCCAGAGGACGCATCCCCTGCTGTCCCCCTGCTCCTCCCAGAGGATGCATCCCCACCTTTCTTCCTCTTCTACTCTCTCTCATTTTCTCCTGAGTGTTCATTTCTGGGTTTCTTCCCTATAGATTTGCCTCCTTTGCTCTGTGCTTGAGGGTCTCTACCTCATTAACAGATGAGTATCTAGGGAGGCTTGGAGCTTAGACCTCCCTCTGGGAGAAATGACCTTTCTGATGGGTCTTTCTCCTCTATACATCCATCTATCCATACATCCATGCATGCATCCGTCTATCCATACATCTATGCATGCTCTCTCTCTGCCCCGGGATGAGGCTAGGGTCTTTTTTTCCATTAGTTTCTCTTACCACATTCATCTGTATGTAGTTATGCCAACATATAGCTGTGGGTGTACATGAATAAAAGGAGGGGTGGTTTGATCAGGACTCTGAGTGTCAATGAGATTCAGTTACTCTCTGCTGTGATTTTTTTTTTAGAGTAATCAAGATTAACATTCAAAATTTCAACAACCCAGGCCCACAATTTTTAAAATCTTTAAAATTCCATTTACTTTCTTTGTGCAACTGGAATCTACTAAAGATGTTTTCAGGACACTTTTGGGAGTAGTGATGAGATCAAAGTTTAGGATTTAAGCATAAAAATGATGTAAATAAATCTGTGTTGTTCATTCATCCATTTATTGAATCCATCCATCAGTGCATCTAACCATCCAACAAACCATCCATCCATGCATCTATCTGCCCACCCACCCACCCATCATCCATCTACCTACCCACCTACCCATCCATCCACCCACTCATCTACCTATCTACCTATCCACCCAGTCATGCATCCATCCATCCATGCATCCACCCATACACCTACCCATCCACCCCAACCCACTCACTCATCCACCCATCTGTCTACCCATACATCCATAGATGCATACATCCATCTATCCATACATCCATGCATGCATCCGTCTATCCATACATCTATGCATGCATACATCCATCTATCCATACATCCATGCATGCATGCATCCATCTATTCATACATCCATGCATGCATACATCCATCTATCCATACATCTATGCATGCATACATCCATCTATCCACCCATATATCCATGCATGCATACATCCATCTATTCATACACCCATGCGTGCATACATCCATCTATCCATACATCCATGCATGCATACATCCATCTATCCATACATCCATGCATGCATACATCCATCTATTCATACATCCATGCGTGCATACATCCATCTATCCATCCATTCACTCATCTATCTATCCCCAAGTTTGTTGCCTATACACTGAATGCTGCCTAAGTACTGAGGCTGAGAAGCAGAGGTGTGAATAAGATTTGTCCTCGTCTTTGAGAATCTCACAGTCTTGAGTGGGAGTGCATAATGGATCATGTGCAAAGGATGAATGTGTCTAAGGTTCATAGTCCTATGTGTTATGCGTAATGAGACACGGGTGCTCTTGATGGGGCACTAGCCTTATACTTGCTGACTCATTGGACATGGAGAGTCTCAGACTTCACCAGCAAAGAGTCTCAGGGTAGGAACCAACATGAAGGGTATTCTGGTTTATGTGAAAGTTTAAGGACCACTGAACTGTAAGGTTTTGAAAGAGTTCACCAAGGAGGGGATGATCAGGTTGACCCTTGAAAAGCAAGGAAGAATATTCAGGATGGAGAAGATACCAGGTTTCAGAATGGATACAGGCTGCGAGGTCGAAGACAGAATGGCCATCTTCATATAGTTGATAGCAGCAGGATCTCATGGTAGTGTTGAAATCAGGACTGGATGAGACAGGAGTCTACAATTGGAGGCATCTTCTGTATCATGTAGCAGAGTCTTTATTCTGTGGGAACCATCAGAGCCATCCCTAGAAGGAAAGAGAGAATTTAAAAAGAAGCCCCATTTTACTTAATAACGTTTATTTAAAAGCATAACAAAATATATGCTTTTAAACCAAACTTGGAGTTCTTAGGAGGGAAGTATTTTAAAATACTGTTCTATAAAATTGATCCCAAGTTTTCAGGTTCATGTAATTAAAGTTGGGATGTCCTAGGTCCCTGGAGGTCAGACTCCTGTGTGGGAGTCACGTGCTGGGTCAGGATTAAGCTTCCCCTTTCTGTCACTCTTGAGAGGAAAATGCCCAGAGCTAGTCTGTTGTTGAGGACAGGGTGTACTTTGTGGAACTGTAAAGGGAGAGCCAAATTGATTAAGGGTAATGTCGGCTGATTAGATAATCTGGAAATTAGTCTGATAATGTGCAAATTATCTAAGAGCAGTGCATGACGTCATTTCCACAGCGCTGGGAAAAGTCTCACAATGTTTTGTCTTCTGCCGTGCTGTCCTCTGCCATAGGCAGGGGCAGCTAGCGCCGGCTTCAGGAGGCGAAGGATGTCTTGGAGATGTGCTTGGAAATCTTGGGCATCTCTGAATGGTATCTGAAAAGCTTTAAAAACCCATTTAGCCTACTCCTCAGTGAGCTCGGTACGGGTATATCAGCCCTGGTTATAGAGGAGATGAGGCAGAACCAGATGTGTGGCTCTTCTTGAGGAAGTCATCCTCTTCTCTCCTTTTATTTTCCCAAAGAGAAAATCTTAGAACTGGCAACAGATGGACTTTTGCTGAGTGATGATTTACATGGTTTTCGGGCTACAGAGCAAGCCTGAGGGGTTGCTCGGGTCCTTGGAGGTGTAAGTACCTGGAGGTAATTTCTGTCCTGTGTCTGAGAGGATGGTGGTGGTGTTGGGATCGGATGTGTCCAGAGTGTGATCCATGACCTTGTTGATCTGCTACCCACTGCTCTGGGAGACACCTCCCTCCCCTTAGCTGCCTTCTCTATAGCCCAGAGATAACCACCCTAGCCTCACAGGCTTGCTGTGCATCTTCAATGGGGTGAAGGGGTATGAGATTGGCACTAAACCTATTCATTGTGAATAACCACATCCCATCCCTATTTGGATCGGCAGAGCATGTCTGTGACCACAGATGGTTAATCTGAGTCAGGAGCTCTATCTGAGGCAACATGAAGGGACTTTTCTGACATTCTGATGCTAACTGCCCCCGAGGACTCACTGGCATCCATGGAAATTATCAGAGCCTGACCAGACCCTAGCAGACAGACACAGTGCTGCAGAAGGAGCAGAGAGTTCCACATCCTGATCTGCAGACAGCATCAGGAGACACCATGTCTCATACTAGACAGCTTGAGCACATGAGACCTCAGAACCCGCCCCACCCTCCCTCCAACAAGGCCACACCTACTCCAACGCTTCCTAATAGTGCCCCTCCCTATGGGCAAAGCATGCAAAGACGTGAGTCTCTGGGGCCACATCTATTTAAACCACCACAGTTGTCGTCCTTGGAGAACTTCTAGGGTAATAGAGAAATAAGATGGATACATGAAACCAGGCCAGAGAAGGAACCGACGTGGAATCCAGCGAAGGGTGCCCTCCTGTATTCACCAGGCCGTTTTCCTGGAGCTGACTCTCCACATGCTGACTGTGTCTGAGTCTCTATGGTTTCTCTCGCTCTCTGTCATAATTATATAGAATGTTCAGGATTGAGGAATCCTACAGACTGAGCAGTCTCCGTGACAACAATAACACTTGCTAGCATATCTTGAGTGTCTCAGACATTCTTGGCTCATTCACTCGTTACAGTGGCCCTATGAGGTAGGTGCTGTCTTGCCCAGAAGGACTTGAAAACCAAGTGACACTCGGGTGGAGGTGGCATGAATGTGGATTCGTGCCTTATCTCTGTGTCTTGAGTAAGCTTACTTATTTAGGCCTTTGATTCTCTTCCTGTTTAATCAGAAACGAAATGATTTTGCATGTAGGAGAGGAAACGGGGAAAGAAATGATGGACAATCTATTAGGTACCTGGCAGTTCTCACACATCATCTCCAGTAATGCTCACAAGTCCGGGTGGCATGTGCTAGAATTCTCATTTTACATAGGAGAAAATGGAGGGTCGCAGAGAGGTTGGAGTAACTCGTTTCATTGCAGACAGCGAGTTGGAAAGCTGAGGTGTGGATGGCTTGGACACCATTCAGCTCTGTCAGGACACTGCTCCCAAGCGGTGGGTTCCAGGCCCAGCCTCCTGGAACTTTCTCATGGACCTACTCATGATGTCCTTTTTCACCTGTTAGCCAGCTGTCACATGCATCTTATTACACAGTGGGATTTCAGAAGTGATGAATGTGTTAACAGTCCGCGTCTTTGTTAGCTTATGCTGCCTAATAGCTTGTGTCTTAGTTAGGTTTCTATTGCTGTGATAAAACACCATTCCAAAAAGAACTTGGGGGAGGAGATGGTTTATTTCGTTTTAGATTTTTAGTTACCATTCTATTGCTGAGGAAAATCAGGGCAGGAATTCAGGCAGGCCAGGACCTTGGAAGCAGGAACTGAAGCAGAGGTCATGGAGGGGTGGCTTGGCCCTCATGGCTTGCTCAGTCTTCTCTTTTTATGATGCCCAGGACTACCAGCCCAGGTGTAGCACTGCCCACAGTGATCTAGGCCCTTCCACATCAATCGTCAATTAAGAAAGTGCTCCAAAGCCTTGCGCACAGGCCAATCCAGTGAAGGCATTTTCTCAATTGATTTCTTCTTCCAAAAATGACTTCTTCTTCTTCTTCCAAAATGACTCCAGCTTGTGTCAAGATGACATAAAAGTCAGCCAGCAGCACAGTTTGCTTTCTGTTGCTCTGATAAAACACGGACTGAAACCAACTTGGAGCGCAAAGGGTTTAGTTTAGCTTGCAGGTTAGAGACCATCATTGAGAACGATGCCAAGACAGGAACTCACAGACACTCTTGAAGCAGAAATTGGAGACAATGGAGAAAAACTGACTTGCACCTTCTGACTTTCTCAGCTACCTTTCTTAGACAATCTGTGTATTCCTGTCTAGGGCTAGCACTTCCCACAATGTTATCTCAATTAACAATCGAGAAAACACCTTGCAGATATGCCCACAGGTCAGTCTCGTGGAGGCAATTCCTCAATTAAGGATCCTGCTTTTCAGATGTGTCAAGCTGATAGCCAAGATTAGCCATCAAAGACGGCCATCACGGAATTCTAGGCTTAAACCACAGAAATGGACTTCTTACAATGCTAAAGATAAAGGTCTAAGATCAATATGACAGTAGAGTTGGTGTCCTGTTGGGCATTATCCTTGGCATATACCAGCCATCCTTGTGCTCTGTTTCCTCTGTGTGTGCAGGCAGAGAGAAAGAGAACTCCCTGATCGCTTCTCCCTACTCCCATCGTGATGGCCCCATCCTCACAACTTCACCAAATCTTTTTACTTTCCAAAGGCCCCAGCCCCAAATGACATCACATAGGGCGTAGGCCTTCAACCTAAGATCTGGGGAATATGGGGTTACACTTAGATCCACATTTATTTCTTAAAGGTCTTTGATGACTTTTGCTATTTATGATGGTTTTATGGACCTCACCCTTCACGTTACAAGAGTCTGAATGGGTCTGTAGTCTCTAGGCAAGTTTTAGTATAGTTTTTAAAAGGTCACACATCACACTCTTTTGTGATTCTCCTGAACCTTTTCCTTTTTACTTTGTATCTCACCATTTCCTTAGCTTAAAAAAAAAAACCGTACTCTTTTCATTTAAAAATAATGATTTATGCCCCTAGTAAAAATTTTAGAAGGCACCTTTGACTTGCATCTGTTATTTTCTTTCAACTCCCATATCAGATCTTCCTAAAAAATACATACATGACTGTCTCATTCTGGCCACCACTGGCTTCCGCACGCATCACAACAATGCCTTAGTCCTCTGTTTCCCTGCCTCTTCTTGCCTCATGCAGTCTGTTCTCTGCAGAGCAGCCAGAGTGGTCTTTCAAAGGGACAGAGGAGAGCATAGCACACTTTTCTCTCACACGCACACAACCTGTGCTTCTCACACAAGACCCTCATGTTGGCTTCTTACAGTGTGGTCAGCAGAATCAGCACCACCTGGGACCATGGTGACCAGTCATCCAGGGCCCCAGGAAACCCTTGGTCAGAGCCAAACCTTGTAGGTTGGCCATCTTACTAGAGATCTTGTGAGAGACGAGTTTTGAGATCCTTCCCTAGATCTAGGAATTCCAAGTTGAATTTTAATGGACTCTCTACATGGTTTTCATTTTATTTTGTGCATGGGGGTGTGGCCTATGTCATAGCACATGCATGGAGGATAATTTGTGGGAGCGAGTTCTCTTTTTCCACCATGTAGGTCCTAGGGTTCAAATTCAGATTTCAGGTTTGGTGGCAGATACTTTTACCTACTGAGTCCTTTTGCCAGCCTCCCCAAATAATTTTCATAGCAAAGTTTGGGAAGCCCTGCCTTATAAAATTGAAATATCATCTATCTATCTATCTATCTATCTATCTATCTATCTAGCCTATATATACTGCCAGACTTTTTTTTTGTTTTTTTGTTTTTTTTGTTTTTCGACACAGGGTTTCTCTGTGGCTTTGGAGCCTGTCCTGGAACTAGCTCTGGTAGACCAGGCTGGTCTCGAACTCACAGAGATCCACCTGCCTCTGCCTCCCGAGTGCTGGGATTAAAGGAGTGCGCCACCATCGCCCGGCACTGCCAGACTTTTGAACTTGAGTTTCCTGAAGGCATAGTTGTATGTTGTGTGGTAAGGAAGGTGTATTTGGTGGGCTGGTCAAGGACACGCTGCCTGGGTTCATTGCCAAGATAGTTGTTAACTTTTGCCTTGGGCAAGCTTCTTGGGCCTCAAGTGTCATCAATGTAAAAGGCATAACATTGATGATGCTAACTTATGGCTGCAATGAAGATTCAGTAAGTCAACTCAATAAAAAGCACAATGTCAGCAGCTAATGTGTGTGGCATCAGGTGATAGAGCTGCCACATGTCCCACAAGAGTTGTGTGAGCTGGTTTCCATCTGAAATGTTCCTCCAAGTCTTGTGTGTTGAATCCCTAGTCCTCAGCCCACAGGACTACTGAGGAATGGTCAAATCTTAGATGGGGGTGGACATAGTGAGAGGTAGGTAGGTCATTGTATGTGTGTGGGATGTGACTTTAAAGGGGGATATTATGACCCTTGCTGTGTCCTGTCTTTCTCACTTTGCTTCCTGATAGCCATGGGTTGAATAGTTTTCCTGCCACATCTGCCCTACTCGTGACAAACGGTGCTACCACAGGCCTAACACAACTGACAGGGATCCCCCTGTCTCTGCCTCTCAGCACCAGGATTACGGGTCCATACTGACACATCCAGCTTTTTCCGCGAGTTCTGGATTCCGCAAGCTAGAGCAGCAACCGCTTTCCCCACCACTCCATCTCTCTAGTCCTCCACTTTGTGCTTTGAGACAGGGTCTCCCACGAGCCCAGAACTCTTAGGTTAGGTTAAGCCAGCTGGCCATGGAGCTCCAGGGATCTCCCTGTGTTTCTCTCTCCATTGCTGTGCGTCCACACCTGGATGTTTCATGTGGGCTCTGGGAATCAGAAGTCAGGTCCTCACGCTCATTGACTGAGCTGTTGCCCTATTTTAACTTTCAATACTCTTTCTGTCCAATACAGCAAACCCTTCTGGCTCCCATCACCTGCCTCCTGCCCACCCGGTGGGTGTGTCCTTCTGCTTGGGCCATCATGCCTGGGTTTGGCTGCCTTTTGGTGTCCTAGTCTCTTGGTCTTTTCCTATTCCTTAGGTCTGAAGCCCAAGGCCCCCAGCCTTTTCTTTTTTCTTTAAATACTCTATTTTTAGTCTGTTGGGCACAGAAACTGTGAGTTCTTTTGCAGACGGAGTTCATAGGTGGTGCTGATGCAGAGATCACCCTGGCCTGGCACATTGTCCCTCCACAAAACCAGCCTCTGTGACTATGTGTCTGTCCTTTCATTGTTTATTATCAGCTTGGTGACAATCTTATGTGCCAGGTGCTAGGAACACGGAGAAGAAAGACAGTGCTCCTGCCCTCAGGGAGCTCCTGGCTAATTGGAAGAGAGACACAAACATGAAACGATGAAAGCCGGCCTCCCTTTGGGTTGGGATAAACTCCCCCTCCTGTCTTTTCTTCTACACTAGTCTAATCCTCAAGTAATAGACACAAAAGGACATTAAATAGTCCTCTAACACATTGCCTGCTCGAGACAGGTGTATGCAAGGGGCTCCCCCATCCGCACCCCACCGTGTGCTGAGGCCTCCTCAGAGATGCCAGCCCTCCAATCCTGCCTTTCACTCCTTGCCACCTTGTGCCTCGCTTCCCTGTGGCATGTGCTGCCTTCCAGCTCACTTTGTCTCTTGTTGTCCTTGACGATACAGAGTGTGGCGATTTATCAGGCTTATCCATAAACTTGAAGACTTATTAAATCAGCCCTGGGCCTTCCCTTCTCCAGACAGACTAATCTCAGGGCTGTGGTTGTCCCAAAACAGCTGCCCCCTCTCCAGCCTCACCCTCCATTCTTACTGTTGTTCTCAGTGGTTGGTGGCCAAATGGCAAGGGAAGAGGACTCTTGATGGCTTAAAGGTCATGCGGTGAGCAGACCTCAGTGTCCATTTCCCCAGGAGGGTCCCTGGATCTTCTCGCTTTATGCATCCAGGGCAAAAGGCATTGTTTGCCTTTCTCCTGTAGCCTGGAAGCAGGGCCTGATTGCTGGGAGGGAGGTGGCCACACACCAGCCTGAATGGAATCCCAACACTTTTTATTCCTTGGATCTGTGGGATTTATTTTTTCATCAATTCTAGGGAAGCAGTGAAAAAGGTGGCAGGCCTTGAGGATAATTTATATGAGTAAACACGTAAGGAGTCGGGCAAGCGCGAGCATGAGAATTAAGGCCATTTATCGAGGCTTTGATGCTCTGCTTGCCCTCTGGTCCAGCCTTCCCCACAGTCTCGATCACACCACTTTTAACCCTCTCCTGGCTCTGCTCCACGTCTGGCTGCTTCCATCTCTGCTCAGCTGCCTTCCCTTCCCTGTTTGCTGCCTGCTTCCCTGCCCCTCCCAAAGCCCTCATTAAAGGCTGGGAGAAGGTAGTGGATGTGGCGGTGGCCTCCAGCTGAGGCCTGCTCACTGATTCTGAAGGGAAGGCACATTGGTTGATGCTCTCCCTCCTCGCCCTCCCTGTCTCCAAGGCTGCTTCCTCCAGCCTAGCCTGTCCACTGTGTCTTCTATGGCCAGCCTGGGGCAGCCTTTCTGTACGGCCTCTTTCCCACTCCCCTTTCCTTTACTCTGTCTTCTAAAGATGCGCCTGCACAGCCAAGTGGTACCAGGCTAAGATGCTTTACACTTGAGAGATGAAGTAATAACAGGTGGCAAGAGCAGAGGCTGCTGGAGCCCAGGATTCCAGTTGCCATGGAAACATGTCAGCCCGGTAGAGGGACACAGAAACTGTCAGTCATGGAGGGTGGTGGGGGAACAAGTGAGAGGGGTTAGGAGAGGCACATCTCTTCCTGGAGGGCTCTGCTTATAGCTCCCAATTTTTTTTCAGGTGCTATGCACCCCAAGCAATCAGTCTCTGGACAAACAGCTGCAGAATGGGGCCTGGAGCTCATGCTAGCTAGTGGACACTGAACATGGCCTCGTGCTTGTGCACACCAGGTCCTGGCAGGCAGCCTGAGCATCTGCTCAGAACGAGAGGCCGTGCCTTTGTGCATATGCCAGGAAGAAGCAGCAATGGCTGGCCTGCTTCCTTCTTCCCCAGGACACCTGGGATATGGTTCTAATCTCTCCAGAGCTCAGGGGAGAGGATATTGATGGTGTCCAGACTGGGCATGAATGACAGGTATATTGCAGCAGGGATGGCATTCACAGGAGAGCAAGGCAAACCTGTTATGGATTTGGGCCTTTATTTTCTATGGCCATAAGACATAATTTAATCACTAAGCCCTTTAGCATACTGATGTTCCCTGGCATGCCTGCTCTCTCTTCTCTGAGCATGGTGGCAAGACTCTGTGAACCAGTGAAATAGCCTATGTTAGATGTGTAAGTTAAGACACCTGTTTCTTTTCCTTTCTCTTGCTCTGAGTTATTTAAATATCCCCGCTCACTTCTCTGTTATTTTCCCCTGCATTTCTTCATGACCTTTGTTCCTGACCTCTATTTATCCAAATTTGAGTTTTTTTTTTTTTTTTTTTTTTGAGTTGTCTGCCCCAGGTAAAGTCCCAAACTCTCAAGGCTCACTTTCTTTTCTTGGGAGTTTACCTGTATCCCTTCTACAATCTCTGTCACAAACACCAGTCACCAGTGAAGCAGATCTGTTACCATGGACACTGCCATCAGGACACCATTGGGGTCTTTGTCCTCCCTGTTGTCTTCGGCTTCCAAGTGAGGCTAAAGGGGAACTTGATTTCCCATGAGTGGAAGCAGAGTCTCTATTTAAAGCCCACTTTAAAGGTCTGGACAAGGCCCCTATTTATAGTCAAATCCTTTTTATAATGATTCATGTATGGTGCCTGGAAATTGCTCATGGCTAGATCAGACCATAGGCCAATGTGGCCATAGGATGAGCTATGGTTTAGTACTCTTTCAGACTCTCTGGGGTTCACCAGAGAAGTGTTATCACAGAGTCAGCCTGGATGGATTACTGTGGCAGGGACAGTAAATTGAAGTTCCAAAGGAATCTGCTTTTATCAGGCCAATCAAAATAATTTTTATTGCCTCAAGCTTTATAATTAATATATTGGATGAATCAAATAGACTCCAAAGAGGTTTATGAAATGCTTACTGTGCAAGGTATGGCCCAGAAAGTGTTTGCTTTCAGACCTCCTGGGAGGCTGAGCAGTGTGACCCTCTGAGGATGTAGACAACTGGGGATGAAATCCATCTCCTTTTTTACAACTGAGACCTGGATTTTTGGATTTTGGGTACCTCCCCTTTCAAACAACTCCTGCTTCACACAGCTACTATAGGAACCAATAAACGCCAGGCATCTAGCAGAAGCCCCGCCATAGCAGTAAGCGGTATGGTGGATCCCTGATTCCCATCCTTCTCAACAAGCCTTTGAGCCACAGGGAGGCTAAGTAGGTAGATATGACCTTGTATCATTTCTTAGGTGATAACAAATTATGGTTTTGTGCTTTTTGGAGTGGCTGTGCTAGCCAGACTTTCATTGCTCTAATAAATACCCAGAGGAACAGTTCAGAAGAGAAAAGATTGATTTGGTTCACAGTTTCAGAGGTTTCAATCCACAGTTGTTCAGTTTGGATTTTCAGGGTTACAATGAGGCAGAGCATCATGGCAGACAGGGTATAGTGGGGGCAGAGCTACCTACTTCAGATGGTCAGGAAGCAGAGTAGCTTAGCATGAAGGGGCCAGGGCCACGATATGCCCTCCAAAGACATGCACCCAGTGACCCACTTTCTCCAGCAAGGCTCTCTCTACAGTTCCACTCTCTCCCAATAATCTGTTTGGATTTTGAACATACCATTGGCTTAGATCATCGATTAGGTCATAACCTGCACAGTACACTCAGTCCCCTTAAAGTTCTACCTTGGAATACTGCTGCTTTGGAAACCAAGCTTTTGAACACATGGCTTCATACCAAGCCATAACAGTTATCTACAGTATTATTCTTCCAGCCATTCAGGACCTTCAGCTACCTACTCGTACATATTCTGGGAGTGGTTGTGAGTTCGTCTGTTTGGACATAGACTGTCTCTTTGAGGAGTCAAGAGAAAAGCCAAAAGCGAGGAAAGATTGCTCTGCTAGAGGGGAAGCTGGTATCATGCTCTGTATTCACGAAGAAAGTTCCAGGAGCATCGTATGATTCCTGTTTATATTTTTGTCATCTTTTCTAAGCCATTCATCCCACAAATTGTTGGTCACCATTTCCAGTGTGCAAGTCATGCAGGTAGCCCAGAGTTAAATCTATCTAAAGAAGTAGATCATTGCGTGTTAATATATGAGGCCGGTGTGCACATGTATCAAGAGATGCAATAGTGCTACCAACAAAGTGCCTTCTCAGAGCCACAATCATTGTTGGGAATAGGTAGGGTCCATGGAAGCACCTGCGCTCTCCAACCATTCCTGAATATCAAGGAGCATAAGAGAACCAATGTATACGCTCTTAGGCCGTACATTGTCATTTTGCTGAGATGGAAGGAGGCCTTGAGCCTATTGCTGCAAGAAGAGTAGAACCTCAGCTGAAGCTAAAGTGGCAGGTACTGTCCCCCTGCCCCCTCCTTCCCCACCTCATGGTGCTCCATCACCGAGCCACACCCGTCTCTCACTGTCACTGTCTAAACTGGACCATTGCTGAACCACAGCATACCCCTCGCCTCTTCTTGTACATCCTCAAGTCTACCCTCCTCATTCCCTTACACAGGCATTCTGTCTTTCTGTGTACACAGGGACACTGCCCTGACACCCTGTCCTCGGAAACTTCTTTAAAACTCGGGTCCAATGCCTGCCAGATGAGTGCTCCACTAGTGAGATGTGGCCCCTGCTCTCTCCTGGCTATTTTATTTTACATTTTGAGACAGGGTTCCATGAGTTGCCAAGGTTGGCCTTTAACTTTCTTTGGCAAGCCTTGAACTTAGGATTCTCCAGCCCCAGCCTCCTAAGCACCTGGGAATACAGGCCTGTACCACCAGGCCTGACCTGGAGCTCTTGATTCAATGGCGTAGTCTTCCTCTTTGGTGAAGAATGTGAAGAACAGTCTGGAAGTTACTGTTTTCTCTGTTTTCCCTCTTCAACCATCAGGGAAGACAGTCAACTGAAGGCTTGCAGGGTTTGTGGTGGCAGAAGGATTTTGAGAATGGGGAAGACGTCTGATATTGCAGGAAGCCTGTGTGCATGTAGGAGAAAGTCAGGCTGGGAGCCCGCGGCCTTCCTGGCACGGTGTATACGGGCCTCTTGTCCTGTACATGGGAAACTACTCAGAT
This sequence comes from Arvicola amphibius, assembly GCF_903992535.2. Classification (NCBI taxonomy): domain Eukaryota; kingdom Metazoa; phylum Chordata; class Mammalia; order Rodentia; family Cricetidae; genus Arvicola; species Arvicola amphibius. The sequence continues at coordinate 95,657,239 of NC_052053.1, forward strand.
GTGAGGAGCACAACCCACTAAATATCTAGTTCACCCAATCGTGAAACTTGGCTTCTAAATTTAATATTTTCCCACCGCTAGTTTATATTCACCACCACTTACTAGCCTTCCGTGTTTTTTTTTTTTTTTTTTTTTTTTTTTGGTTTTTTGAGACAGGGTTTCCCTGTAGTTTCTAGAGCCTGTCCTGGAACTAGCTCTTGTAGACCAGGCTGGCCTTGAACTCAGAGATCCACATGCCTCTGCCTCCCGAGAGCTGGGATTAAAGGCGTGCGCCACCACTGCCCGGCCAGTGTTTCTTTTGAATACGGAGACTTAGACGTTTATTTGCTTCTTAAACACACTTGGACTTTCTCTAGGAAGTACTGGCAATGAGGGAGAGGGCAATTGAAAAAGGCAGAAAGGGCAGAGACTGGTACTTCTTGCTCCGCAAAGCACATTTCGTAGGCACCGTCAAGTTTCGGCAGATGCGCAGGCCTTGGGAGAGTGTTCAGAAAGTCACTCTGCGTGCTCTTCATATGTCTTTGCGATCCAGTGTCTGTGGAAGGGAAGCCCATCCTCAAAAGACCACAGAGGATGGCCCGTTCCTCTGCCTCCCTCCAAACAGCCGACACCTTTCTTGCAGAGGATTGTCTGCCTTCTTGAAGATGGAAATCAATGACTTAGAAACTGATTAAACAATTCAAATAGCAACTGATAAATGGATTAACCCTCTGTAATGTAATTCCGCTAGCTTTTGTCTTCCGCCTTCCCCAGGTAAGTTTTCTATTCCTGGAGGCAAAGCAGAGGAACGGAGGAAGCCAAGGCCAGAGGGAATCATATTAAAGGGGGCGAATCCGTTTATCACTTACGGTCTGGCTGGTATTTCTGCTCACATATCTGCCTCCTCTTCACAGATTCGTACCCTACGGGACGCTGATTAGTGTTAGCCAGTGAATAATGAAAGATAGCAGCAGACTCGGAGGATGCCAAGGAGGAACATACCCTAGTGGTTAAGGCTGACTCCACAAACAGAGAGACTTTTCTTGTTAGTGGCAATCAGGGAGTGTGAATATCTCTAAGAAATGTCTACAACAGGACGAGAGAAATAAGAAATTGGAAGCATTTTCCCATGTGAGGAACCTGGTTGGGGCTTTCCAACCAGCCCCTAGTAACTGGGAATGACTTTGGGCCACAAAGGCATGGGTATTACCACTGGGCTCTGTTTCCAAGGTCGTATCTAAGGAATTTTTAACACCTTTATTTGGACATTCAACAGGCGTAGGTTATGGAGTTGTTGTGTCCAGTTACTTAGGAAGATCTTTTTTTTTTTTTTTTTTTTTTTTTTTTCTCGTGGTTTATTTTTTTTATATTTAAAAATTTCCATCTCCTTCCCTCCTCCTCCCCCCTCCCTCCCCTCCTTCTCCCCCTTCTCTCCCCTCCTTCTCCCCCTTCCCTCCCCTCCCCTCCACCCATACCTCCCCTCCCTCCCTCTCAAGGCCAAGGAGCCATCAGGGTTCCCCACTCTATGCTAAGACCAAGGTCCTCCCAACTCCCCCCAGGTCCAGGAAGGTGATCGACCAAGCTGAGAAGGCTCCCACAGAGCCCGTCCATGAAGAACAATCAGAGCCCAGAGCCATTGTCCTTTGCTTCTCAGTCAGCCCCCGCTGTTGGCCACACTCAGAGAGACGGGTTTGGTCGCATGATCCATCAGTCCCATTCCAACTGGAGTTGGTGATCTCCCATTAGTTCTGTCCCACCGTTTCCATGAGTGAACGCACCCCTCTCGTTCCTGACTTTCTCCCTCATGTTCTCGCTCCTTCTGCTCCTCATCGGGACCTTAGGAAGATCTTAAGCCTACACATATGCTCATTCCCCCATCATTCCATCCATCTCTGACATGGGACACAGTCACCCTGTGTCCACTTCTAATTCTAGGCATTTGGGGTTCTTCAGATGAACTTATCCTACTTGCTTTCCATGATCAATGAGTCTACAACCTGAGAGCTGACGCTAAGAACAGACACTTGTGCACACTCCGTGGTATTTACCAAGAGTTCTCAGGAACCTCTCCAGCACGCTGTCTAGAAGTGACTAGCCACAGATCCTGAATAAGCATCTCTCTCAAAGGCTAGGCCAAAGCATTGGTTGCTCTCTCCCTCAGAGTATCACTGTTGGCAATTTCCTTCTGACGATCTGGAGCCTGTGCAGGATTAACAGAGGCTTGCTTAACTAATAACTCATACCATTTTGAGTAGTTTATTAATTTAGAGATGGAATCAGAGGGGCAATGAGGTTTCTATAAAAAAAAAACAACAAAGAACTGGAAAAATTTGCAAAGATGAGATTCTGAATGACTTGCAAGATGTATACCAATGGACCAAGGCAGGGTGGGGGGAAGCAAAAGCAAACAAATCCTAGCCCAATATCACCGCTAGGCTATAGCAAACTCTTCCATCCTAAGCTTTCTGTTCTTTCTGGACGAGACTCTGCTATGTTCCAGTGGAAGAATGGGCAGCATCTAAGTCTAAAACTGGAATTCTTTCTCAATGTTTCCACAGCCCAGAAAGGACCAGATGGGACAGTCATTCCCAATAACTACTGTGACTTCTGCTTGGGGGGCTCAAACATGAACAAGAAGAGTGGGAGGCCGGAAGAGCTTGTGTCCTGTGCAGACTGTGGACGCTCTGGTGAGTGTGGCCCCTTCCTGCACTATGTGCCATAGGCCTCTTCTGTTTGGATTGCTCTGCCATTTTACCATGGCTGGGGAGGGAGAGGAGCATGAAGAAGTGACGGTGGTGATGGTTTTGAGGAGAAAAGGGGGTTTCAGGTCACTTCCATGTTTTTCTTCTTTGGGCCTTGAAGAACAAAAAAAAAATTATCTGGGCCCCAGGTGAGAGGATGAGGAGGAGGTACGAACCTTCCACGGGGTGTACATTGTTTTTTTTTTTTTGTGTGTGTAGTGGTGGTCCAAACCAAAGTAGAGCAGAGATACCTGGAGGTTCCAGGCAACACGCTAGCCTGTACCACAAGATGAACGTAGCAAAAATTGTGTTTGTTCTGTGTAAATACCTGAGGCAATCCCAGAGTATGGAAACAGAAGTATTAGGGAAGCCTGAACTGTGGGGCTTGGAGAGTCCTGGGCTCCTTTATAGCAGCATAACCCTACCACCACCATTGGCCGCTCATCCCATATTTCCATGTGTGACAGCACAGAGCTGCCTACCCAGGAGGCATTAGGGCAAGCATCCTTGAGACCGACCTGCAGCAGACCTTTTGCATACTCTTCTCATCTTGTCTATCCAAAGGCTCAAGTATCAAAAAGAGACTTGGTCTTGTTCCTTCGTTCTTAAAACGACTTAAGAGTCTTGGCTGCGGATTGGTTTTAAATTGTAGATAAATCATTCTTTTTGCCTGATCATGGTTGGTTGGTGCCACCCCTCCCCAGTTTTTCTATGTCCTAATTAGACCAAAGCACAAGGCAGGAAGGAGACACGATTTCAGATGGCGTCTTCAGTTTCGTGAGCTGCTGGCTAGAGGCGAGACACTTTGGCTGGGTGACTGCATAGCGTGAGAGATCATTCCATCTGATACATTTTGACCCCAGTCCCGAGAGAAGGACCGAGGTGACCTCATCTTGGTTTTCTGCAATGACTCAGTTCTCCATCGTGTGCCCCCCAACTTTACCTTGTGTTTTGAAGCTAAAGTTGTTCAGGGCTCTAGACAGCCTGGAGCGGTAAACCAGCAATTGGAAACACGACTTAGTGTCCATTGCATAAGACTCTTTATTTAATTCTCAAGGACCCTGCCAGGGAATTCCTTTCATGCAATTCTGTCAATTTTGTTCATGGTCCATAACGTGATATGTAACATTGAACTTTTTACTTAGAAGATACGACCCTTATGATAGACGGCGCTGGTTTTTAGATTTTAAAAACGAAACTTAAAACAAATGAACTTCAACCGAGTGCTTTTCATTTGTTTTAAGGTCAGGCACTCAAGCAGCATCTCTCCTATCAGAAGCAAGGCCATTTGGTGGAGTGGTGCGCTAAGCAGGGTGTCATGGAGTGCTGTAGGCTTTGGGTGGTTTAGAGGAGGCAGTTAGAGACTTCTCACTGTGGAATGCTGTCATTCCACCCTTTCCTTCCCAACAAAAGGATGAGGTACTTCAACTGATCCGTGGACATCGTAAGCAGGATGTCGGGTTTTGTTTTTTTTATTTTTTCCTCTCCTACATGAAACCTGTCTTTGTACAACTTTTGCTCAGCGTTTCTTTCCTTGGTTCTGCTTGATATGTGTGCCTCATGTATCATGTTACAGTGACATAGGTATTTTCACCGCGATTGCCGGGAATTAATCGGGTGGGTCACTTATTACCACCTGAGTCTAATGCTCCTGAAATCGTTAAGAGACAGGTAGCATTAGCCCGTGAATGGGACCTCTAAGTCAGATGGGTGAATACATCACTGGGGCCTCTCTAGGGCCCTTCCAGAGGAGAACATGAGTTGGAATAGCACCTATTCCCTGCTCACGTACCCATTGCCTCTGATTCCTGGAAGAAAGTGCCTTGTCCAACCCTGGCATGGAAGGGTTCCAGTAGAGTACGAAACAATATAAGCCCAAGTTTTACAGATTTTAGGATACTGTATTCATTAGTCATTTTAAAGCCCCATTTTCACCTTTCGGTGTGTCTTGAGTTCGAGTTGACAGGATGAACTTTCTGGAGTAGCTAAGACCCTGGTATGTTTAGTGGTGGTAGTGTGTGAGATTGCAAGCATTTCCTTCAGGGTTTAAGAAAGTGAGAAGTTGCTGGGTGTTGGTGGCACATGCCTTTAATCCTAGCACTTGGGAGGCAGAGGCAGGTGGATCTCAGTGAGTTCGAGGCCAGCCTGGTCTACAGGAGCTAGTTCCAGGACAGGCTCCAAAGCTACAGAGAAACTCTGTCTCAAAAAAACAAACAAAAAAACAAAAAACAAAACAAAACAAAAAAAAGAAAGTGAGAAGTTTTCCGAACTAACACTTCGACTTTCCACTGCTCTTTGCTTTGGCACAAATGAACTACATGGCGTAAGGGTGGAATTGAAAGAGCTGTCAAAGAGTGGGATTAGAGCTGGGTAAAAATAAAAATAAAACGGATGGAGGCTTAACCACCTTGAATGGGTTATCTGAGAGTAATACCTTGGCAAAGCTGACTGTCAAAGTGACGGACGAACATTGTTCAAAGAAACGTCAACTGAAACTACAAAGAAATACCAACAAGGCTTTAAAACCCGCCAGGCAAAAGCATTGTGTGGGGCAGGGCTGGGGGAGCGTGTGCCTCTGTGCGAGCGGACCAGAGGAGACAGCGTGCGTGTATCTCTTGCTGTGTCATGGTAGCGATGGGAACTATCCAGGGAAGTGGGACCTTCCTGGAAATGTGTGCTTTGTCCCGAATCCCTGTTACCAGGTGATAGACCCCGTTAGTTCCTTTTGGTGTAACAGTGGCTGATTACCTTGCTGTTAGGAATAACACTGTAATGATGTAATGAGAATATTAATGATGCTGTCTGTTGCTTAACCCATGTGCTGATATATTCATCATACATGTCAGCTCATTTGGGAGGAGAAGGCAGGAAGGAGAAGGAGGCAGCGGCCGCAGCACGTACCACGGAGGACTTATTCGGTTCCACGTCAGAAAGTGACACCTCAACTTTCTACGGCTTTGATGAGGACGATTTGGAAGAGCCTCGCTCCTGTCGAGGACGCCGCAGTGGCCGGGGTTCACCCACAGCGGATAAAAAGGGCGGCTGCTGAGCCCGTGGGACAGACTGGCCGATTAGCCACCCCCTCTGACTCTGGTCATTGTTCTAGTTGTGATATATATTTTTAAATGAAAGACGACTTGGGCTTTTCCCGTTCTCCTTGCTTTTTTCTCCTACCTTCCACGTGTCCCTCCCCCTCCTCGCATCCTTCTATTTTGGGTACAACAGAAGCACAAACCACTGAAAACAAAAGAGCGGAATAAGAGCCCTCTGTGGAGAGAAGGCACCATGGTGGGCTATTTATTTTCCCTAGAAATAGGAAGTTAGGTGGGTTTTCTTTCTGTTGGGCAAGAGCATCTTTTTCGTGTGAGCAGAGTTGATTTCCCTGGTTTTCAAGAGAAGAGGAACATAAGGTTTGGAAACAAAGAATAAATAACATTAACAATTATTATTTATACATGTTAGCTACTATTAGATTCAAATGAGGGAAGAGAGAGAGAGGGAGGGAGAGAGAGGGGAGAGAGAGAGAAACATCAAAGAAATGGAAGTAACATCCTGTTTAGAGACCAGCCACTGGGTGTGTGTGTGTGTGGAAATTTTCCTCAATGGGAGTGGGTGGCTCCACAGAGCAGACCCCTTCCCCATCTTTCTCTCTGCTTGTGAGAAAATGGCAGCCATCCCAGAGAAGCCTGGGGCCACTTACGTCTGGCCTCCTTCCAGCTCTGGCCCTGACCAGCAGTGGCCGCTTCCCTTGGCTCCTCTCTTCTTTTCCCTGTGGCTGAGTTTCCCTTCCTTTCGTCCTGGCAAAGATCAGCGTCCGTCTGAACACAGGAATGGAATGTCAAGCAAGTCACAGGCTCGGCCCTGGCGGAGCGACTGAGGTGGCGCTCCTGGAAGGAAGAGAGATGCCGCACAGAGTATCTCCCCTCCCTTTGCCCCTGCGTAAAAAAAAAACCATGTAGCCGCCCACTGGATGATGACGCCTTCCGTATTTCTTCCACTTTTTATAGTGCCTGCCAGGCACTTTGTTTTATCTTTCCAATAGCATTTCCTGAGATAAACCAAAGCAACACTTGGTCCGAGGCCTCAGGGATAAGGAAGACTGTCCACCTCATTGGCAGTCCCTGAGAGCAGCTGGGAGGCCCTGCTTAAACAGGTATGTCCTAGCTGAGTTGTTTCACAATGAGTGCAAAACCATCATAGTTTTTTTTCCCCTCTTCGTTTCCCCCCTTTCTATTTCTTTCCTTTGGTTCCTCTAAGCTTGCTCTTTTGTGTTTCTGGGTTCCCCCTTTGCGGTGTGGGGCCGTGAATGAAGAGTCTGGCTTGTGTGTGCATGCTGAGCCTAGGTGCTGGGCTGATGCTGGCTTGGGAATAAGGGAGGGGCTCGATATAGAGAACGGCAAGCTTTTGGCTTCTGGCTTTGGCTTTGGCTTCAGCTGCAAGAGAAAGTGGCTGGGGAAATGCTTGGCTGACTTTTCCCTTGGTTAAATGTGGAACTGAAGTCTGTTGGCTTGGGTAGGAATAAAGAGGCAGAGAACAGGGTCCTGCATGTCTAGGGTGGTACTTTGGGCTCTGGGGATCTGTTTCACAGCCAAGGGACTGAGTCTAAATTCAGGCTTTCTGGGCTGGCGAGATGGCTTTTTGGGCAAGGGTGCTTGCAGCGAAGCCTGACAGCCTGAGTTTGATTTGTGGAATTTCCATGGTGGAAGGCGAGAACTGACTCTTGGAAGCTGTCTTCTGACGTCTACATGCGCACCCTGGCATGTATGAACATACAAAGACACATAGGAACATGCATGAACATGTGGCGCATGCACACACAGAACAAACCAACCAACCTACCAAACAAACAAGGACCTCTGATTTATGACCGCTGATCAAGCACAACACTCACCTGGGCTTTTGGAAGACTCTGAATCCCCACAAAGGATGGCCAGGGTATTGGGTTTCCAGAGGTCCTTCTGGTTGCCTAGTCAGCCGGCTACTTGTGAGTATCAGAGGAGATCTGCTTTAACAGTTCAGATTTGAATGGTCTCTCTGAATTAGATCACTCATAAAATAACAAGCTGACTCAGCAAAAGTAAGGACACGCAGACAAAACTACAAACGGACCCCTTTGAGTTTTCCTAAGAGCCCGAGGTAGAGGGACACTGATGTTTCAGGCGGATATAAGCTTATCTGAATGTTTGGTCTCAGATTTGAGAGATACTGCCACCCACTTTGGGATATTTTGCCTAAACGTCATCCTAGTGAATGGAAATAGACCTCCATGTGAAAATACTCCTGCATGCTCACGGGCATCGTTTCCAGTAGTTTCTGCTCTTGCTGCCACTTTCCACCTCTGGACTTCCTTCCTTTGGTTCAGATATTGGATTCATAGCATGAAATATGAACTTCAAAGTCGATAAAAAGTATATTCTGTCTACACAATCATTTGAACTCTTGTCTAGTTGGTCATGGTCCTGGAATTACCAGTGATAATTTGACTTTGAGTGCGGGATATTTAAAAGAAATTATTTTTAAAAAGCCACTTGATTTATGAGTCTAGCCTGTGCATCTAATAAAGAACCGATAGTTTAGAACTGTCTACCAAGGCGAACCCCCAGGACAGCGACCGAGGGACTTTTGCTTGAGTTACTTCACTAGCTTAGCTTGCTTTTCAGTCTCTCCTGTTAGGTACCGTAGCTGTTGTCATTCTCCGTTGGTGTAGCAGCCATGAGCAGGGTCGCTACCTCACACTGTAGAGCCTCACGTCTCATTTTCCATAGAGCACCAGAAACAGATTTGGAATTCATATTCTTTAATGAAAACTTGATGAGGAACTGGAAGGAGCCCAGAAGATGATTAGATTCCCATCTTTCACCTTTTCTTAAGGGAAAGTCAACCTGGACAGGTTAACTGAGCTCAGTGTGAGTGAGTGGGACAGCCATTACTTTAGAAGGGAGTGTCTTCAAGCAGAGGGCTAGTGGCACGCTAGAGAGAAGGGGGCAGAGGTGACAGCTGGCTGTCCTAGATCCTAGAAAACTTCATGGTATTGATAGGAGGTCCGATCCCCCTTCTCCAGAGGACAGAGTGAACCTGTGTGTGCTGGGGACTGTTTGGGGGGGTTTCCCTTACAGCAGTTCACTTGACTTCCATCATGATACGCCAAGATAAACGCTTGTATTACCCCCAGCTTATAGGTAAAGAAGCTGAGGCCAAATAATGTGGTTAAGTGTACCAAAGGCCCCACACATAGTATGGCACCAAATTTTGACCCCCCAACAGCCTGATTCTCAAGCCCGTCTGCTGGTCCTCTGCCTGTGCAGTCTCTTAAATGGGTCTCAGTTCAGAAATACGCATCATACATTGTGCACCTCATTCAGTTCCAGCTGAAGCAATGGATACCCGTAGTGAATGTACCTCCTAAAAAGCTATCTCAACCACCAAGAATAAGCAGTTAGATCTCATTGAAGAGAATGCTAATTCTGATCCATGTTTGTACAGAATGTTGTAGGTAACTCACCTTCACAAACTGTAACTTTTAGACAAGACTTCGGATGCCTCATAGGGACAAAAAGCCCTTTCTTGTGACCTCAGGGACCGCAGTAGTTACATGAGCTACTAGAAGGTTTTGGTTAAGTATCACTATGAACATTTTGGATCACAAAGGAAATCATAATCATCTATGAAATGACATGACCAGAATGCTTCAGAAATGTCACCTAAATTTTTCTCAGTGCCAGCCCCAGCGTGGGGGAAGCAAAGGCACAGAACTCTCTGCCGTGTTCAAATCTTCCAGGGAGCCGTTGGTGTAAAGGGAACTGCTCTTGTAATAGGTGACTATCTGGTGTTTGTTCCAACCTCAGTCTAAGGCATCATTTTCTGTTCCAAAGACGGCGAGGCGATCAGAGAGGAAGATCCCTACAGCCCCGGGGAATGAGGAACATGCATTTAATTTTTTAAAGGTATTTTAAAGTCAGTAGTCCAATTTACTGCTGGTATTTTAGAGACAGGCATTTAATAAAGAATAGGATGCTCACATCAACAGCGTCCTTTTAAGCCTTCCTGCTTGCTTTGTGTCTGTCTACGTACCTAATGGGCTGAAGCCTGATATTGCCCTTATATAGCACTTGAGGGAACGTGAGATCATTACTTGGGGAGAGAACTAAAGGCTGTTTGGAGGTGCTTACTTCATGGTGGAATAAAATTAATTAATTTTATTCCAATATGCCTCCTGTTACAGCTGATGAATATGATCTTGAACATGTACTTAGAGTTTGAGCAGACTCACGCATTAGGAATTTTTCCACAGGGATTTGGGAAGAGAAGTTGCTTATGTCATGAGTTTTCCGAGTGAGACATATTTGATCTAGTGAGTGGAAGCCTAGAGAAGACATGAAAGACTTCTGATTTCTAGACTCAGCTCCCTGTGTGAGTTTATTACTGTGAGCCCTGTCTTAGCTTTCTCTGTGTCCAGGATGTGGACATTGCTTTCTTTTTTAATCATAATATGTGACCAATATTGTTGATTATAACTCTGAAGACAATCTCATGAGGGGAGAGAGATGGCATCTAGTTCCATTTTGCTAGTGAGGAAACTGAGGTTTGGTCAGTTTACATGACCGGTCTAAAATTCCAAGGTCAATGAGTTCTGGACATCTGGGTCTACCCATTTTCATCTTTTAAAATGCAATCTTTACTAACTTCCTCACAGGCTGCATTTTTAAAGGTATCTTGAATAGAATTAGTAAAAGGGTTTGCATATTCTTTGGGTTGAGAAGAGCTTTCAGTATAAAGCAACAAACCCACCCATTAGACAGTGGGCAGTGCTGAGAAGCAGCACGGTCCAAGGTCCCACAAACCTTTGGAAAGGGCTAAGCCTGGACTCCCGGTGTGGTCAGGGTTTGGGTAGTGTGGTGGGCGTTGTCCTCTGACTTGCCCAGCAATGCATACATCTGCACTCCCCACCCCACATTTACACAAAAGTCCTTAGCTCAAAGCAAAGCAAAACAAAACAAACATCACCAAAAACCCCAGTAGGTTCAAAACTGCAGTAAGTTTATTTAGGGAAAAAAAAAAAAAAAACCTCAAGACTTGCTTTCAACCAACAACTAAAATTAAAAACAATGACAACAAATCCTAATAATTTCACATTTATCGAAACTTCTAAGATACTAATTTTAGAAATCCCATATACCACTCACCCAGATTCTCCAAATAATCACAGTATGACGATCACAATCAGAAATTCATTTTGTTACAACACTACAAGCTGACCTCATCCAGATTCTGCCTGTTGTCTTGGTAATGCCATTTTTTCCTGATCCAGGATCACATATCACATCTAGTTAGCCTCTCCTTCCAAAGTTCTTTAACCTGGGTTAATGAGTCCAGTGTCTGCCTTGGGTTTTCAATTTCTTGATGCTTTTCTTAAGTGTTGGCTAATCATTTTATAGCCATTCCCTGTAGGTTCCTGTGAGGTTTTCTAATGATATAAACAAGGCTTTGCATTTTTAGCGAGGATGTTATAAAAAGGAGGTTGTATCTTTCCCAGTGCATTGTTGTCAAGGAGGCCCTTGATCTACTTCGCAATTTGCTGGTGAGAAAGACATTTGACCTATCACACCAGCTGAGGTTTCCAGCTAGTAAGTTCCTAGATCTTGGGTGATAAAGCTTTTACTCAGCTATGCCTTTCTTCATTTGGTGACTAGGAACTGAGTAACACGGAATGCAGTACACACTTGACTGCTCAGCCCTGGAAAACTAGGATGCAGTTGAACACAGGACTAATAGATTCATTGGCCAATAGAACTGCTCGCAATCTAGACCAGATATTCACAAATACACAATATGTAAGGGCTGTCATTGGATGGTATGTGATGGTCTTTCGCTGTGGCTCACAGTGGTCAGAGAGACTTTTTCTTAGAAGGAGCCTTCCAAACCAACAAGCTCCAGATGGACTGCTGTTCTTTAAGCCGTAGGCTTGCTGTCGGAGAGAATGGAGGTAGAGCTGAGTCAAAAGAAAAGCTGGGAATCACAACTTGATCCATGCAAAATGGCAAAAATAGCAAGAAAGAATGTTTAAGTGTTGTGCTGTATGTAATATGTTCTTCTTAGCAGTAGTTTTTCTCCTCCAAAGATGGTGCGTTCCTGAGGTCAAGGGTGATGTCATTCGTGTCTGTTGGATAATACCCAATACCATGATAACATAATTATTTATTAAAATTAAGTGAGCTCTTAGCAATGCTTCTGAGATAATTAGTGGAAATATCCTAAAATTTCATTCCATATACTTTGGAAGTTTAATATTTCCGAGGCAACAGTGGAGAAGCTGTCTTGGAAGGAGCATCCATTGGTCAAGGGAGAGAGGGAAGATGAGAGCCGAAGGGTAGTGACGTGGTAAAGAGGGATAAGGAAAGAAAATGAGGATGTGAGAGATGAAAGTGATGGAGAGCTGTCAGCGCGGGGAAGGATGTAAAAGTTAGCTTCTTTAGAAGGCTTGAGGGTAGGAGACCAAGAATAGTGAAGCATTTTCCATATAGTTGACTTAGCCAAAATAAACAGGAGAAAAATATATGTCAAGAGTACAAACTCCAAAAACTAACTTGTGATTTTCTAGGTGGATTAAATGGAGCAAAAGTAGTTGTGGTGTGAGTGTGTGTGTGTGTGTGTGCGCGCGCGCGCGCGCGCGCGCGCGCATGTGTTTTGTTGGGGGATGGGTGAAAGGTAAAAATTTGTAGACACTCAAAGGGTCTGGTTATGGTTATGATATGAACTCTGGCAAAGTGACAGGAGACATCCAATCACAGGAGTCAGGAGCATTGTCGGAGGAACAAAATAACTCTTTCAGAGGATACAGTGGTGATCAGGATCCAAGGAGCAGACAAATGGCAGGCAACCTGGGGAAAGTCAAATGAAAGGTCACTGTGGCTTATATTCCAAGTGAAAGGGCTGGAGTCAGGTGGCACTAGCTGAGCTGAGGCACAGGAAAGAAGACAGTAGCTAGCCAGGGGGCACCACATCAGAGATGTACAGACATGGAATGGAATCAAGTAGATGGAGAGGAACAGGAACAGACATGGATAGAAGAATTGGTGGGCTTGGAAATGTGGAATTTCTCAGGCTTCCTTTGAAAACAAAAGTAGGTGAGTAGAGTCAGTTTTGGAATTGTGTTTCCTCATGGCCTGTACACCTGGCCAGGGGATGATGTCTTGGATTGACCAGAAGGAGCAGCATGGCAGGCAGAGGAATTTGAACTTGGAGGAGGCGGAGATGTTTGCTTGGTTTTAAACCTTATTCCTTATGCCTTGGTCATTTTCCAATCAGGCTTCTTCAGAGCCATGTGGTCTGTCTCCATTGGTGTCTTATCTCTGTTCTCATGAACAGCTTCTAAGGGGAAATGCCAACACACTTGCTGTCCATTGCCTGATCCTCATATTGACTACCTCATAATAAAGACCAAAACTAACTTCATGGGCTCCATTTCCACCGGAAGCAAAACCTATATCTCGTTGGCATCCCTCCCACCTGTTTTGAAATGCCAAAGCTGACAGCTGGCATCACTGGGCTAGTAGTGGACTGGAGAGCATTCTGTGGTTTGGTTTCTCTTTGAATAATTCTGACACTCTTATCACTTGGCCAGGATTAGAGGTGAAGATTGTGCGTGTGTGTGTGTGTGTAAAAAGTCATGTTCTTTCAGTCGTGGGCCAGATGGGACAGTGGCCGGGGTTCTCTGTGGCTGTTCCTATACCTCAGAACGACTCATTTCCTTATAGGTGATTGGAAGGTATGATTTCACAAGGGTCTTTTCTGGTTCACTTTGAAAGATTTGGTTTGTTTGGTTTCCAAGTAGAGATCTTTGCTTTACCTTTGTGCACGTCCAGTTTTCTCTTCTGTATTCTGTCTCCTGGGCCATTGAGTGGTTACCTTGCCCTGTTGCCAGCTGATTCCACATTGCTGCTGTCCGAGGCACCAGAGAGCCAAGCCTGGTTTTCATTGTCCTTAGCTGTGGTTTCCTTAGCTCCGTCATTAATTAGTGATTTTTTTTCTTTTACTTTTCAATTCATTTCAAACACCCCATCCCCACCCTTCAGTTTAATCTTTCTTTCTTAGGTAGCTGTTCTGTTGTTCTGTGCTGCTGTTGTTTTTTTTTTTTTTTTATCTCTCATTGCCTTTCCCTCTGCAGTCCACTCTGTGACCCAGGAACTGCACATCCTTCAAGCAAGTCATTCCTGAAGAAGGTGAAGAGAACCCAGACACCGAGCCCCTCCTCTTCCTCCTCCTCTTCTCTTGCCCAACCCTTCCTGAGCATGGATTTCAGCTAATGCCTGACGGAACCTGCAGGGATTGGATGGAGAAAGCCTCCCGCATCTCTCAGCTCGGCTCAGCCAAGAGTTGGAAATGGCTCAAGTTTGTGCAATAAGAAGATTTTATTTTTTTTCCTTTTGAAATTCTTCATTGCCTTTGCTTGAAATGTCTTTGAGACAGTACCCAGCTCAGAGTGGAATTTGCTCTGGAATAGAAATCACAACAAAAACTGACAAAGACAAAAAAAGGGAACTCTTATTTATTTCAATATTTAAAAGAAAAAGTGCCGACTTTGCACAATATTTTTGTTTAAAGTACCTTCTACTTCCAAAGTTTTAAAAAAAAAAGGCAGTTTTGTGGAGACCTGAAATCAAAAGAGCGCTTACTGTAAAATAAAGGCATCGTGTTGACTCTAAGGAAAAATGCCCCACGTTTTTAATAAGGAAATAAAGATCAACTCTGCTCTCTCAGGCTTTTAAGAAAGCTGTGTGTATGTGCTTTAGGTTTGTTGTTAATTTCTGCTAGTTGGATGTGCTAAACGAGGAGTGGTCAGTTCTTCCAAAATCCACTGGAAAGTATTGTTGATAGTAAGTAATTACATGTTAGGATCTGACTAAAATAAATTAATCCCAGGTCAGCAGCGGTCCCCTTCCCTACTCTCTGTCACCTCAGGTGAGCCCCATTGGTCTGAATGTAAAGCCTGCAGCCTGTTCATCTTGTTTCGTGAGGTTGTTCCAGGAAGGAATCCTACCCACTAACTGAAGGCATTGCTACGAAGTTCAGCAGAGCCAAACAGAAATGATTTTGCTTAAAACAGTTCAATGAAGACAAACAAAGTAAGCAGTGGGTGAGGTGACATTAATTCAAGTCAGCTGGCAACTTCTAGAAGGAGTTGGGCAGGGGAGCTCTACTGAGTGGACGTCAGGGGACCTGAGAGCCTCGAGTTTCTCTGACCACTAGGGAGCCGACTGAAGGGTAGAGACTTGAAGCTCAGTCACTTGAGGGGAGAAGTAAAAAGGCGAGTGGTCTGTGTGTGTCCTTTATGGCTGGTGTGGCCAATGAAATGGAGTTCAGCATTGTACGTTTGACCTAACTCAGGAAGTCACCTGACTGCACCTCTGGGTTCTACCTCTTGGCTTCCGCTTAGTTTGTCTTTTGCATGTCTAGAGCAGAGTCATGGACGACACAGTTTAAGGCTGGGCGTTCTTGTCAGCAAAGGTGCTTGAGCCACAGTATTACTGCGATGTCCGCAACCTGAGACTAAATCTCACCTGCCATTGGAAAGGAAGGGTGGGCAGGCAAACTTTCCAATAGGCCCTCCAGGTTTCCCAATCAAGAGAAGAAAGGTGTCATCATGAGCGTGTTTCTATAATTTCTGATAGAAAATGTCCCTTGTCAAAAATGTTAAATATAATCACGATCTGTTCTCCAAACCCACACTCACAAGTTATGATCCATGTAGAATTGTGATAAAGCTTTGCATAATGTAGGGCTGGTGTGAAGTCTGTGTAAGTTTCTGTTAAATAAAAGACTGTTTTCCCAATGGCCTTCTAACATCTGTAAGAGTTGCTTACCAACCTCGTCCTGCAGGAATGACTCTTAGAATGTGGTGTGAGAAGAACTCCTTCCCAGACTCCACTCCTGTGCATGCGCAAGATTTGCTTTTGATGTAGAAGCGAATGCTGAGACAGCAGTTGCCACTGGCTTGAGTACCACATAGGGGCATCACACATGAGCAAAGCCTGGTGTTGATGTTTCCATCTATTCTCTGCTCTCAGAGTTGCTGCCACCCACTCACCATCGCCACCACCCCCCATCCTCCTTTTCATGGTCAAAGCAGACTTGCTGAAATCCTGGCTGTGTGTAAAAGCATAGTATACCTGTTCGATGTTGCTGTCATACCACTGCCAAGAAGTTTTGCACAAATGTGAGGGATTGAGCATAAGCTTGGAAAAAAGATGGGTGGTTACCATTTTTTTTATTGCCTCAAAGGTACTGTTGGGGTAGGTCCCCCAAGCTGGTAGCTGTGTAAGCTGTAAGTGGACACCCTGAGGTAGGGTTTTTCTGAAGTTGAATGTGGATGCTCTCTGAATGGTCATCTAGGTTAGCCTGTCAAGCCGGGTGTCTCCCTCTGAGCCTTGGTGCTGTCCCCACTGGGGCCAGGTAGAGGAGAGCATGACATCGCAGTGCTGTTGCCATTGGATTGTGCCTTCTTTTAGAACAAAGGTCACATGCGATTCTATTTTGGACTTCTTAAGTTTTCTAAGTACTAAAGCGGAGGTTGTTCCTCACCTCGAACATGGTAACATCCCCATCTCCCTATTCAAAGTTTGTATTTTATTTTTGTATGTATGTTTACATGTATGCATGTATTTGTGTGTGTGTGAGTGTGTGTGTGTGTGTACCAGAAGTTGATGTTGATGCATATTTTTCTCTATCATTTTTACCTTATTTTTGAGGCATGATCCCTTACTGAATCTAGACCTGTGAGCTCCAGGGATCTGGTTGTTTCTGTCCCCTCCCCACCATCACTAGAGTTACAAAGGTGTTGCTGTCACTCCCAGATTTTCATGTACAAGTTGGGGCCTAAACTCAGGTCCTTGTGCTTGCACAGCAAAACACTACCCAACTGAGCCATCCTCCTAGCCCCTTGCTCCTCACCCCCTTTACATTGTGGGAAAATATACAAAAGATAAAGCTTGCTACTTTAGCCACTAAGTGTATAGTTCTATGGTAAAAGTACATTCATATCATTGAGGAGCTATTTTATCTTCTCCAACTGAAACACTCCCTTTAAACACCAACTCTGTCCCCTTCCCCGCCCCTGGGGGCCATTATTCTATTCTCTGACCCCATGAATCTGACTACCTCACATACCTGAACGAACGGACTTATGCAGTATTTGTCCTTTGGCCATTGCTTTAATTTATTTTGCATAATATCTTCAAGGATACTGTATGCTAGGGCATGGGATGACATTTTCCTCTTTGGGGGAGTTGAATGTATGTACAAAGTATAAGAAATTTATCCATTCATCTGTCCATCAACACTTGGAGCACAAAGCAGATATCACACATTTATTATATACCCCCATTATCTAGAAGATTTGGAACATTAGAATCGAGTCCTAGGTTACCTGAGGGGTTAAATGTCTTTTATAGAGAGAAGTGGTTACAGCTGAAATCTTCCCTCTAGTTTACATTCTAGAAGAAGGGTGCCTTGAGTCGGAAGAGTAGACATTCTCTTCCTAATGGGTGTCTTTCTTTATGACTAAGGCTTTTTCTGTGGATACTGTCATAGCAATGCTTATTGGGATGAGAGGCTGCCATAGAGTTGTAGTATCAGTGTAAATGACAAGGGATGGAACCTACTCAGGTTATTCAGGTATCCTCAGTGACAAACCATGAAGGCAGTGAGTGTCATTTGAAGCATTGGATGGTGAGTTGTTGGCCAAGAATGCAGGTGCTTTGTGTCCATAGATGTTCCCTGACAAGAGGGGAGAGGAGGGTGCAAGCTTGCAAAAAAGGAGAAGAGGAAATCACTTTCCTCTTCCCCTTGAAAACTTATCAGTCACCTTAAAGGGTTAGCCCTTGGGTTGAAGTCCAAGCACATTGCTTACCATAAAGGCTTAGAAGGAGAGTTGACATTCAGATGCCTGCAGAGCAGGTATCTTCCGTAAGCCAAACAGGTGCGCATGCGGAAAATAGCAGTGCTAGGGAGAGGGGGACAACTCTCAGTGCTCAGCCTCGGGGACAAGAAGAGTCTGTGGTACTGAGAACAGCTCTGTCTTGGTGGCAGAGTTGCTACATAGCTTAAAGAATGCTGGGTGAAGGAATGCTTAGGGTTCTCAGGTTTTCTGAGAGGGGGGAGAGGAGAGAGGGAGACAGAAGAAGAGAGAGAGAGAAGAGAGAGGGAGAGGGTGGGGGAGAGAGGAGCGAGAAGAGGCAGAGAAAGAAGAGAGGGGGAGAAAGGAGAGAGACAGAGAGAGGGGGAGAGGAAGGAGGAGAGGGAAAGAGAAGAGAGGGGAAGAGGGGAGAGATGAAAGGAGAGAGAGAGAGAGAGAGAGAGAGAGAGAGAGAGAGGGCAGGACAGAGGTCAGTGTTTGGTATCTTCCTCAATAGCTTCTCCACCTTGTGTTTTGTGACAAGGTCTCTCCCCGAACCTGGAGCTCACTGGCTGCCCAGAAAGCCCCAGGAAGCTCCTGTCTCTGCATCTTCAGCACTGGGCTCACAGGTGTGTCTCCGTGTCCAGCGTAGACACTCATGTGCACAGCAGCACTTTACCAACTCAGCCACCAGCCCCTCAGGTGTCTTCTGTTTGCAAGGGAAGTAAAACATAAGCGTTTCGGTGAGATCTTTCCATTTAAAATGTTTGGTCATAAATGGAAAAAAAAAACACTGAAGATCAACTTGGTGTGGGCTAAACCACATGTGACTGTATACAGGACATACTTTGAAGGTATTTTGATGGTTTTGGACTTAGAAGTCCGGGTAAGGTTGAAGTTAGAGGTCGGAATGCCTTGTCCAAAATCCTTGAGAAGAACAAATCATTACATTAACTCGGGGATGCAAGTAGTGTATCCTGGCCTAGAGTTTTTATGTGATGGGAACGGCTCTTGGGTGGTCTCTGGGGAGAGCTACGTCATCCATCATTCAGTGTGTCAGAGACTTGGGATGTGTTTCCAGCAGAACAAATGTCATCATCCAGGCCCTTTCCTCTGCATGTCCATGGAAGAGCCTCTCTGTAAAGTTCCAGGCAAAGTTGTACAGTTTATAGATGTTTTCATGTTACATCATTATTGTTGACCAACCAATTATCCACCATGTCACATTCCTCCTTTTTTAAGAACTCCATGTCATAATCCATGTGACCAGAGCTGAATTTGGGTTTTAGCCCCAAATGAGCAAATTCAAGAACTTTGAGTAAAATCTCTCTCTCTCTCTCTCTCTCTCTCTCTCCTCTCTCTCTCTCTCTCTCTCTCCTCTCTTCTTCCAGAATCTTTGTTATTTAAATTCTTTGTCTCTTAACTCTTTAGATCTTATGTGCATCTCATTGTAGAAGATGCTTGTAAGACAGATAGCTGATCTCCTCGTGAATTTGCAGACACTACTTACTTGGATTATTGATGTCTTATTTGATCTTGCTGGGGAAGAGGTGATTTTGGACAAGCTCTCCATTTCCCTGTTTATAATGAACACTCACAAGCTCTTCCTGTAAAGACCTTAGGTGGTGGAGGCCAGGCCTCTGTTGGAGCTGCCCCACTCTGGGTCTGGACACAATATGTACAAAATGTGTGTGGTTGTGTTTCAAAAAAGCCTTTGCAGAAATGGGCAGCTGGTGTATGGGACGATGATGATCATTGATTCAGAGAGTATTGCACATTTAATTGGGAGTGGTGTTGCTAACATTGGGTCTTCTTTTAAGCGTTAGGACGAAGAAAAAAGTTTTACATCCCCAGGAGAAAGGGTAGAGGGGCATGTTCCCCGTAGTAACAGAAACTTTTAAGGCCTCACTATCAAAGGTTTTCAGAGGCAAAATGTCCTACAAGTTCTTCTAAAGCTCAGGGGTGCACAGAGCATCTCAGGGGTGCACAGAGCAGTGTTTACCAAAGTGTCTAGGAACAGAACAGCCAAATCCTCCCTGACAGTGGGTCCCTGAGGACATAGTGATGAATACCCTCCATCCCTGGCAGCTGATTTGTTTTTAAGAATGAAAAATGGCAAGTAGCTCCTGCATCGACGTGAATGTAGATATTAAGTTTTGTCTGTAGGAGATAAATGATAAAGGACATTCAGTGGGAAAGGTATAGAGTCACTGGAGGTAAAGAGATGGGCTCTTGCTGGTGTGGTTTGATGACTACTTGGTTATGGTTATCTGTGATGTTGACATTACTAAGATTGTATTTCTTCCTAAGAGCTCATATTCTTGTGGTTTTATTCAGGATCATAACACACTCCACAATGTTTTATTTCATCTTCCAAGACAATTCATAAGAAAACATTTCCACATATTTGTTAGTGGAGAAGCTTACTAACCTGAGACTTACTACTGAATGGAAATTTTGTCTTACGAGTTGAACATGGGGTGGTCCTGAATAGGGGACCGTGAGGCCAGGGAGCCAGGGATGCTAAGAGGCAACTGTCATGTCAAAATTTCTCAAGAGATTTTTTTGTTGTTGTTGTGGCTAAGAACTGCTCAATTAAATATCTTAAGAGGACCAGATAACCTTTCTGATCCCAAAGGGAACCTTTGATTGAGAGTTATTGTTAGGTTTCCTGAGTTAAGGGAGAAGTGGTAGGCTAGAAGGAGGAGATTATTTAAGTAAGTAGATCCATGTTATATATTTTACATATACATGAGGAGCACGCGTCTCTTGGTTAGGTGAGCTTCCCTCCATTAGAATAGGAAATACTTTCTGGGAGTTACTGACAGTGGTTATCTGTGGTTTAGCACTGACCTGACTGAGTCAATTATGTTAATCGTGTTGCCATGATTATTATTCTACCTTATGTGTTAGTGGGATAAGGGGCAGGGTCTCATTGTATAGTCCAGGCTGGGTTCAATTTATTGACTCTCCTGAATTTGCCTCCTCAGTGCCAGTATGCCCTCTCTCTCTCTCTCTCTTCCTCTCTCTCTCTCTCTCTCTCTCTCTCTCTCTCTCTCTCTCTCTCATTGTTGGAGATGAAAAGTGAAGTCACTGAGTTATGCACCCTCTCGCAAGTACTGGGCGTGTAAGAGTGCACCACTATGCCTTGTTCGACTGTGTTATTGTTAGTCATCATCTGGCAAGGCTAATTATACACAGGATAGATCTAGATGGTTCTAGTAGCCCCCTAGCCAAGGGGTACTGGTTTATCTTTGAGTGCATGGTAGCAGGTTAAGTTGGGAACGATATGTAAGTGCTGAGAAGTAATTCTTTGGCTATGTTTGCATTGGTATTAATTGTGATAATAACATGTTCAAATGAAAAGAAAAAGACTAAAACAATCTAAAATTGCAGGAAAGATTTACAGTATGCCATAAGAACAAAGAAGCCCTTTAAGGAAAAGTTTAGCCTTAGAGGTTCTCTAATGTGGAAAAAAAAAATTAGTGGTCTCTTAATAACTTCAGCGTATTGTTGAGAAAAAGACACTGACCAGTTCCTTGTGGTTTCCTGTGAGGACAGAAGTGCCTTGGGGGATTGAGAACAAATAGGCCAACTCTTTGACACCAAGAACTGACTTTAATCTTTGGAGGTTTAAGATGGACTCGCCAGTAGCCAACGTATTTTCTTATGTAGAGTTAGGAACATGAGAGAGACGAGCACCTGAGCTCTAACCCTGAGACACACTGGGTTACAACTGGTAGAGTTGAAGAAGTCAGTGTCTAACGCACCACCAGCAAGTGGAGAAACACTTACATATTAGAGTCAGGGGTATTCTACTTCTGATCATGCTCCGTTCACATGTCCAGTTAGGTGGTACCAGGCACCAGCTGGAATGTGAACACTGTGGGAAGAGACAGCTTCCTGCAGGGAAATGCCAGGGATGTGAACAAGAACAGGAAGTCACCTAGAGGTCACCAGGTGAGCAGGGTACCAGTTCTCAGCTCCCTGGACCCCGCAAGCATCCTTGTGAATGAAGCACGCGGTTGTGATGGGACCATCACTGTCGCGTTCATCATCTCGGACAGAGTGAGCTCCCTGACATTCTCAGTTGTCTCCTAACCTCCCCAAACTGGTCAGGCAGAAAGGCCCCAGTAAAAGACCTTGTCTTAGAAACAAAGTTTTGCTTGGGGGAAAAAAAAGTGGTCAGCATTCCTTCTTAGAGAACCTAAAGTCATTGAGGAAAGAAATCCTGCGTACATGTTTTTCTACGTGCTTGTTTTAAAGAAGAGACAGTTGTGCTGTGTTGGGTGAAGAGAGCCTTCTGGGAGCTGTGACTCTAACGAGGCTGCGTCTGCTGCCAGCTGGGGTGAGAGAGTAAGGGAGGGACGGACCACTGTGATGTTGTGCTCTGGTATCTGCTTGGCTGAGGTGTGGATTTGGAGGCACAGGCAGAGTTTGTAATCTTGAACACTTCTTGGGGGCAAAGTAGATTGTCCTACCTTCATAAATACCAACCTATGTCCACAATGGGAAAAAAAATAAGTCAATATGTTCAGACCATCGTTACTTTCTGTAATAATCCTCGCGTTACCGGTTATGATGTAAATCAATTAATTGGTAATTGATTGAATGGCTTCTGCGCTACAATACCGTATGAGGTTCTGAAGGACACAAAGAGAAGCAGAGTGCGGGTGCTTTCTCTGCGCTCGTGTGAGTGGCTGGGGTTAGGACTTTCGTAGCTGGTTGCTAGTTAAAGCCCTGTAATAGCACTTGGGGTTTAGGTTACTAATTCCATTGTATAGAGATGGAAACGGAGACTCAAGGGGGCTGAAGTGACAAGTGCTAGTGATAGTGGGTGGTGGGGTTACATCTGAGTTTTCTAGTCAAGATTTTTTTTTCTTTTTTTTTTTTTTTAATAGTATGTGCTGTTGAAGCAAGCTCAGGACTTTTTTTTTTTTTTTTTTTTTTTGTCTTTTATGGCTCTAAAATGTTCTCCAGTGCAGCAGACATCTTTTGTTTTTGTGGAGGAGAGACAGGTGGTTAACATATTATTCAAGACAAGCCCATGCATAATTAAGCACCATGTTGCTGCAAACTGCAGATGTTAGACAGGCTCATCAAGGAGAGTTACCGGTACTGGCTGATGTGGGGGCAAGGCTTCAGAGAGGATGGATGGAGTTGGTGTGGACAAAGAGGAGGCAGGCCACTGAAAGCAACGGCAGGAAGTGGCTAAGCAGAAGCTCAGAGGTGTGAGTAGGCCTGGGGGTTTTGGAGCCAGAGCAGAAAGAGACCTGACTGGAAGAGAAAGCACGGTGTGGGCATTGCTACCGGCACTGACGTCAAGGGGCGGTTTGATCCACAATAAAAGAATTAGGAAGAATTGGAAATAGGGCCCCTTATGAGCTCGTAAGAAGGATAGATGCGATGCTTAGCAAGGCTGTGTGGGTGTGGCTGAGCAGTGAGAGTCAGGAAATTTGGGTGCATCTATGCTCCCTACCCCATCTCTGTCTTCTTGAGAGAGATGGAAAGATTTCTAGTCCGCATAAGCAAAGCCACCATATTCCTTCTAGATGACATAGAGCCGAATCTCAGTATCTCCATCTTCCGTGTGATGTCCAAGTAGTAAAAATAGGCACCTTTCCTAGTGTGAAACTTGGAGGTTGCTGATTCCATACGTGTTTCCTGCCAAGGATTGTTCTTTCACAGCCTGCTGGTTGGAAATGCACTTAGGAGGAGCATGGTATATTCTGCGAGGCCCACTGGCCACTTGGTCCTAAAGAGAGCCTGTTTCAACTTGAGATCTAACTCTATGATTGTTCCGGTACTTGATCCTTTAGGTTGACAGGTCCTTGAGGGTAAAGTGAAGAGAAGTGGCTGGGATGCTGGCCACGCCATTGTTGGGTGTCAAAGCATCTCGAGGTCTCAATGTTTAGATGCTCCAGCAGATTTACCTCTTAGGGGAAACAAGAAGTTGAACTTGTAACCCCTAAGCCTTTTTTTTTTTTTAAAGATTTGTTTCATTTTATTTACGCATGTATGTGGAGTACAGGTGGCCATGAAGGCCAGAAGGGGCTGTCAGATCCCACGGAGCTGGAGTTCCTGGTGGTTGTGAGCTGCCCTATGAGGATGATGTGAGTGAACAAAGCCAGGTCCTTTTATAGGAGGAGCACAAACTTCCTAACTGCTCCAACCCATGAGTCTTTCCGTTCTCACCCCTCACCCCTTCTCTCCTTATTTCACGGTGCTGGTGGCTTCTCTACCAGGCCTCGAAACTGGAAAAGGTGCAGCCGTGTGTCAGAAGTATGGGCTGTTTGTGAAAAGAACATGGGCCACTTCTCCACAGTGGCAGAAAGGGGCCGGCGCTGTCTGTCATGCTAAATCATCACCGCTGTACTCTCAAGGTGCTCCTCCTGGAAGCCTTGTCAGATGTCCTTGTCCCACGTACAAGATGAATAAATAGACGGGCTCTTAGGCTAAGGGACCCAGCCAAAGCCTTGCAGATGTGCTGGGCTGGTCCAGGCTCCAGGGGTCCTCTGTGTTGTCTGCCCCAGTGCTCTTACCTTTAGGTGTTGCTTGTCCAGATGTTCAGTGACAATTGTCTTGGCTTATGCGTGGATAAAAGGAGCAGAGCGCTGGACTAAGTGTGTCCTGAAACTACAGTGTAACAACAGCCACCTTCCCTCTAAGGAAAGGAAGAACTGGATACAAACCTCCAGATTGGACCCTCTCCTGTCTTGCTTTTCTGTCCTTGCAAAGGACCTAAATTTGGTTCCCAGCATCTATGCAGGGTATCTCACAACCACGTGTAATCCAGCTCTGTGGGATCTGACAGGCTGACTGTAGCATGTGGACTCAGCATAGACCTCACTAAACCTTTGCATATGCCCTCTTTCCCTCGCCTGCCTTCAGACTGTGGTGTTCACGTCGATGTGTTACAGCCTGCACTCCAGGGCCTGCTGCTAACTGTGCACTCATCATGGCGGGCAGCATTCTGGGTCTGTTCCATGCACTCAGCTGTATTACCCACGCACTGCCTGGAAATGTCAGTGTGCACTGCTGAAGCCACCTCAGCTCCTGCCTACCTCTGATGGCTGTACTGTGTATAGTGCAAGAACCCTAAGAGCAGCTTAAAAGTCTCCACTTATTGATTGACAGAGGGAGCAAGAGCCCTTTCCCCCATGACGTCCAGGAGACTCTGCAGACTCCCGCTTTGCCTGTTCCCCTGGCCCTTCTGCTCTATCTGCTGTGATAATCATAGCTCTTTTCCACTGCACGCGTGATTTAGGGGAAGAACAATCCAAGGCTCACCAAATAGGAAGAGGAACATTAAAGAGGGGTGATCGATGAATGAGCCTACCCCTCCCTGTGAGCCCCAGGACTCCTATCCTCTCTGTGTCTCCCGAAAGCCTTTTTAGACTGTACTTCACCCTCCTGTAGGGCTCACTGGAAAATGACTCAACCCTAGGCTTGCCTCTGGTGCTGTCTGCCCTTCATCTAAGGAAAAGAAAGGAGCCAGGCTCACTGTGGGCTAACCACACACACGTCATTTCAATTTCTGTACTCCTAGCCTTCTTTAAAGGGCCACTGAGGTGAGAGGTGGCCCGAGTTTACAGCAAGGGAACTGAGCCTGGGGAAAGTAACTTGCCCAAGATGAATATTGTATTTCTTCTGGCCTTTTTGCTACTCTTCTGGGACAGGTATCTTCATGAACCTTCTCCTCCTTCTGAACCAGGGCCTCTGAACGTCTGTTGATGCTCTGGTCCTTTCACCCTCCTTGCTCTGGGGCGTATTACCCTTTCTATAGTAACAGGACTTCTGCTGACCTCTGGGAGAATCCTCCATCTTGTTGACCATTGGCTGATGTTCCCCAGGGCTTAAGTCAGTGTTTAAGTGAACCTTGGTTACATAGCAAGAAGCAAATTGCTTAGCTGCAAAGAGCCAGCTACCCTGGACCAGGCTCTCCAAGCTGGGCAACGATTCAGGCCTTTTCACTCCCAGACAGGATGCTTTGATTGTCCCCAGTTTTGTTGCCTCTCAATACCTCATTTTGTGTCACAGCCATCATTTGGCCAGCTCCTCCAAATGCAGCTCAGTCTCCATCCTTGTAATTGATGGATCCAATGTGGTATTAGCTGATTTTGAGAGGTGCCATTTTGCTAAGAATGTGATGTTACAAAATTATGATCTTCAATACCCTCATCTTTCTACCTTGCTTCCAGTGCCCAAAAGAAGAGTAAAGTGCTTTTGATCTTTTTTTTTTTTTATTTTTGTGGAGAGCTCTTTCTCTTAGGAGGCAGGGAACTGGAGAAATGGCTGCAGAGCGACAGAACCCAGAACTGATTGGCCCTGGCTCTTCTCTGTGTATTCATCCTCCCGGAAGGCAGAGCCAGGAAGGAGAGTCATTTGGCTAAAGTCCCAAGGGCTCTTATTTGCCTCGGTGGCGGGCAGAAGGGGTAGCCCTTGAGGCAGGGTGCCAGGATTCCAGATCCCTGCTCACCCCATCCTCAGCCACCCTCTCTTGGGGCTCAGGACGACATTCTACAGACTTAGAGACCTGGTTAGAGCTCCAGCCCTGCTTTCACCATGACCCATGACCCTGGGCGAGTTGCTTAACCTTTGGGGGCTACTTTTCTCCTGTATCTAAAGAAGGGATTGGACTCAGTGGTCTTCAGAGTTCTCCTTTATTCTTGACAGGGTGTATTGGTTAGATGGGCGTTGTTACTGTGCATGCCTGCCACAAATCTTGTTCACATTTTAAGCAGAGGACATTTTGTTTTTAAGATCTTTAAGGATTTGCCGGACATCTCTGGCACTGTGGTAGGGATCTGGGAGATATGTTGACATTTTATATCCCTCTCCTGCCAACATTACTTATGTCTTCCAGGGAGAAGGCTCCTCTGTCCTTTGTCTTCCTCCATTTCTAACCCCCTCTAACCTGACCACTTCCAGCTCTATCTCTGTTTTGCCCTGAAGAGGCAGGTGGTAAGCCAGTCTGTCCAGAGTCAAGGTCTCCATGTGCAGCGGGGAGAGACTGGGGGCCTCACACCCGCAGGAACTCATTGGTCTTGCCCACCACTGGCTTTAGAGAAGTCATGCCTCATCATCTGAGAATGGATCCATTCCAGACAAGGCTGCATTGGCTGCCTTGCCCTTGATTCCTGAGTGCAGACCAGAGGCCCTAGTGCTGAACCAACCGAGGAGGAAATGGGGACACAGGAGAGCTACTGTCAGATCTCAGAATCTCCAGGCAGCTTCGTGGGGGCTGGGCAGGCCCATGTTTCTGGATGCAGTTCCTCACCTTTAATTCCACGCTGGTGGAACATGGCCACATCCTTGGCCTGGTTCTGCCGGGGTAAGTATGGGTGGGCCTTTTATCTGCAGCTCGATTAGCCGTGAGACAGCCAGGAGCAGTTCTCCCTTAACCCCCGTTGTAGCCTCACAGGTCGCTCAAGGACAGCCTGGAGCATGGACAGGGACAGTGGAACAGAGTGGGGGACCAGAATTTTAGTGCAGAATCTCTCCAGTTCAGGAGGTCACCAGAATGGTTAGAAGCCCATGTCCTCTGAATGCTCTTGATCATTTCAGAGAAGAGGCCATTGCCATTGTGCCTGTCCTGCGGCTGAGGGCTGTGATAACTCCCGGCATGGATGCTGGAATAAGATGTCTTTTACTAGCTTCCACCAGTCCCCGCTTAGATCATCTTAAATATGTTTTTTTTCTGGTCTTCAGCCTCTTCATCAATAAGCTTTAGTCATAGATTGTTTAAAGATGAAATGAGGAAGTGTGTTGAAAGAGTGCTTAGCACATAGGGAACTTCTCATTAAGTTAGCATTAATAATGCTAATTCCCCTCCAGGGATGTGTTAGAGAATTGAGTTTCCGTATCTTTTAAAGAATTTGATTAACAAGACTCAGTCTTAACAAACTAAATAATGATAATGAAAAGAAGTGGGGTTGACAATGTAGCTCAGTCGGTAGAGCCTTTGCCCGACATGCACGAAGCCCCAAGTTTAATCCCTAGCATTGCAAAAACGAGGTGTGGTGTGTACACTCGTAATCCCAGGACTCCACAGGATCAGAAGCTCAGAGTCATCCTCAGCTGCATACAGTGAGTTTGAGGCCAACTTGGGCTATATGAGATCCTGTCTCAAAAGAAAAAAAAAATCAGAAGAAAATGCTAAGAAGGCTGTGTTTGCTGAGTAAGCACATACCAACATCTCTTTCCCTGGCTCTTTTGCTTTCTAGCTCTGCCTTGTCTCATGGTTCTTCTCATTCTTCTTCTCCACTTTTCTTCTAGAGCAGTGGTTCTCAGTCTTCCTAATGCTGTAACCCTTTAATACAGTTCCTCACGTTGTGGTGACCCCTAACCATAAAATTATTTTCATTGCTACTTTATAACTGTAATTTTGCTACTGTTATGAACTGTAATATAGACATCTGACGTGGGTTTTCTGATATGTGACCCCTGTGAAAGGGTCATTTGACTCCCAAAAGGGTCACAACCCACAGGTTGGGAACAACGATTCTAGAACCTACTATGACTCTTTGCTTTACTTGTTCATGATTTAAAGTACAACTTGTTTTGTAAAGCCTGTTCCATGCTCCCC